>NC_141874.1:8787878-9090909 GCF_056163025.1 Triticum urartu
CTGGAGCAACACCAGATGTTATGAACATCTGGCAGAGCAAAGCTGATGACTACTCGATAGTTCAGTGTGCCATGCTTTACGGCTTAGAATCGGGACTTCAACGACGTTTTGAACGTCATGAAGCATATGAGATGTTCCAGGAGTTGAAGTTAATATTTCAAGCAAATGCCCGGATTGAGAGATATGAAGTCTCCAATAAGTTCTATAGCTGCAAGATGGAGGAGAACAGTTCTGTCAGTGAGCATATACTCAAAATGTCTGGGTATAATAATCACTTGATTCAGATGGGAGTTAATCTTCCAGATGATTGCGTCATTGACAGAATTCTCCAATCACTGCCACCAAGCTACAAGAGCTTCGTGATGAACTATAATATGCAAGGGATGAACAAGACTATTCCCGAGCTCTTTGCAATGCTGAAAGCTGCGGAGGTAGAAATCAAGAAAGAGCATCAAGTGTTGATGGTTAACAAGACCACTAGTTTCAAGAAAAAGGGCAAAGGGAAGAAGAAGGGGAACTTCAAGAAGAAGAGCAAGCAAGTTGCTGCTCAAGAGAAGAAACCCAAGTCTGGACCTAAGCCTAAAACTGAGTGCTTCTACTGCAAGCAGACTGGTCAATGGAAGCGGAACTGCCCCAAGTATTTGGCGGATAAGAAGGATGGCAAGGTGAACAAAGGTATATGTGATATACATGTTATTGATGTGTACCTTACTAGAGCTCGCAGTAGCACCTGGGTATTTGATACTGGTTCTGTTGCTAATATTTGCAACTCGAAACAGGGACTACGGATTAAGCGAACACTGGCGAAGGACGAGGTGACGATGCGCGTGGGAAACGGTTCCAAAGTCGATGTGATCGCGGTCGGCACGCTACCTCTACATCTACCTTCGGGATTAGTATTAGACCTAAATAATTGTTATTTGGTGCCAGCGTTGAGCATGAACATTATATCTGGATCTTGTTTAATGCGAGACGGTTATTCATTTAAATCAGAGAATAATGGTTGTTCAATTTATATGAGTAATATCTTTTATGGTCATGCACCCTTGAAGAGTGGTCTATTCTTATTGAATCTCGATAGTAGTAATACACATATTCATAATGTTGAAGCCAAAAGATGCAGAGTTGATAATGAAAGTGCAACTTATTTGTGGCACTGTCGTTTAGGTCATATCGGTGTAAAGCGCATGAAGAAACTCCATACTGATGGACTTTTGGAACCACTTGATTATGAATCACTTGGTACTTGCGAACCGTGCCTCATGGGCAAGATGACTAAAACACCGTTCTCTGGTACTATGGAGAGAGCAACAGATTTGTTGGAAATCATACATACCGATGTATGTGGTCCGATGAATATTGAGGCTCGTGGCGGATATCGTTATTTTCTCACCTTCACAGATGATTTAAGCAGATATGGGTATATCTACTTAATGAAACATAAGTCTGAAACATTTGAAAAGTTCAAAGAATTTTAGAGTGAAGTTGAAAATCATCGTAACAAGAAAATAAAGTTTCTACGATCTGATCATGGAGGAGAATATTTGAGTTACGAGTTTGGTGTACATTTGAAAAACTGTGGAATAGTTTCGCAACTCACGCCACCCGGAACACCACAGCGTAATGGTGTGTTCGAACTTCATAATCGTACTTTACTAGATATGGTGCGATCTATGATGTCTCTTACAGATTTACCGCTATCATTTTGGGGTTATGCTTTAGAGACGGCCACATTCACGTTAAATAGGGCACCATCAAAATTCGTTGAAACGACACCTTATGAACTATGGTTTGGCAAGAAACCAAAGTTGTCATTTCTTAAAGTTTGGGGCTGCGATGCTTATGTGAAAAAGCTTCAACCTGATAAGCTCGAACCCAAATCGGAGAAATGTGTCTTCATAGGATACCCAAAGGAGACTGTTGGGTACACCTTCTATCACAGATCCGAAGGCAAGACATTCGTTGCTAAGAATGGATCCTTTCGAGAGAAGGAGTTTCTCTCGAAAGAAGTGAGTGGGAGGAAAGTAGAACTTGACGAGGTAACTGTACCTGCTCCCTTACTGGAAAGTAGTACATCACAGAAAACTGTTTCAGTGACACCTACACCAGTTAGTGAGGAAGCTAATGATAATGATCATGAAACTTCAGATCAAGATATTACTGAACCTCGTAGATCAACCAGAGTAAGATCCGCGCCAGAGTGGTACGGTAATCCTGTTCTGGAAGTCATGCTACTAGATCATGATGAACCTACGAACTATGAAGAAGCGATGGTGAGCCCAGATTCCGCAAAATGGCTTGAAGCCATGAAATCTGAGATGGGATCCATGTATGAGAACAAAGTATGGACTTTGGTTGACTTGCCCGATGATCGGCAAGCAATTGAGAATAAATGGATCTTCAAGAAGAAGACTAACGCTGATGGTAATGTTACTATCTACAAAGCGCGACTTGTCGCAAAAGGTTTTCGACAAGTTCAAGGGAATGACTACAATGAGACTTTCTCACCTGTAGCGATGCTTAAGTCTGTCCGAATCATGTTAGCGATTACCGCATTTTATGATTATGAAATTTGGCAGATGGATGTCAAAACTGCATTCCTGAATGGATTTCTGGAAGAAGAGTTGTATATGATGCAACCGGAAGGTTTTGTCGATCCAAAGGGAGCTAACAAAGTGTGCAAGCTCCAGCGATCCATTTATGGACTGGTGCAAGCCTCTCGGAGTTGGAATAAACGCTTTGATAGTGTGATCAAAGCATTTGGTTTTATACAGACTTTTGGAGAAGCCTGTATTTACAAGAAAGTGAGTGGGAGCTCTGTAGCATTTCTGATATTATATGTGGATGACATATTACTAATTGGAAATGATATAGAATTTCTGGATAGCATAAAGGGATACTTGAATAAAAAAATTTCAATGAAAGACCTCGGTGAAGCTGCTTACATATTAGGCATTAAGATCTATAGAGATAGATCAAGACGCTTAATTGGACTTTCACAAAGCACATACCTTGACAAAGTTTTGAAGAAGTTCAAAATGGATCAAGCAAAGAAAGGGTTCTTGCCTGTGTTACAAGGTGTGAAGTTGAGTAAGTCTCAATGCCCGACCACTGCAGAAGATAGAGAGAAAATGAAAGATGTTCCCTATGCTTCAGCCATAGGCTCTATCATGTATGCAATGCTGTGTACCAGACCTGATGTGTGCCTTGCTATAAGTTTAGCAGGGAGGTACCAAAGTAATCCAGGAGTGGATCACTGGACAGCAGTCAAAGAACATCCTGAAATACCTGAAAAGGACTAAGGATATGTTTCTCGTATATGGAGGTGACAAAGAGCTCACTGTAAAAGGTTACGTTGATGCAAGCTTTGACACTGATCCGGACGATTCTAAATCGCAAACCGGATACGTGTTTACATTAAACGGTGGAGCTGTCAGTTGGTGCAGCTCTAAACAAAGCGTCGTAGCGGGATCTACATGTGAAGCGGAGTACATAGCTGCTTCGGAAGCAGCGAACGAAGGAGTCTGGATGAAGGAGTTCATATCCGATCTAGGTGTCATACCTAGTGCATCGGGTCCAATGAAAATCTTTTGTGACAATACTGGTGCAATTGCCTTGGCAAAGGAATCCAGATTTCACAAAAGGACCAAGCACATCAAGAGACGCTTCAACTCCATCCGGGATCTAGTCAAGGTGGGAGACATAGAGATTTGCAAGATACATACGGATCTGAATGTTGCAGACCCGTTGACTAAGCCTCTTCCACGAGCAAAACATGATCAGCACCAAGGCTCCATGGGTGTTAGAATCATTACAGTGTAATCTAGATTATTGACTCTAGTGCAAGTGGGAGACTGAAGGAAATATGCCAAGAGGCAATAATAAAGTTATTATTTATTTCCTTATATCATGATAAATGTTTATTATTCATGCTAGAATTGTATTAACCGGAAACATAATACATGTGTGAATACATAGACAAACAGAGTGTCATTAGTATGCCTCTACTTGACTAGCTCGTTAATAAAAGATGGTTATGTTTCCTAACCAGGAACAAAGTGTTGTTATTTGATTAACAAGGTCACATCATTAGTTGAATGATCTGATTGACATGACCCATTCCATTAGCTTAGCACCCGATCGTTTAGTATGTTGCTATTGCTTTCTTCATGACTTATACATGTTCCTATGACTATGAGATTATGCAACTCCCGTTTGCCGGAGGAACACTTTATGTGCTACCAAACGTCACAACGTAACTGGGTGATTATAAAGGAGCATTACAGGTGTCTCCAAAGGTACATGTTGGGTTGGCGTATTTCGAGATTAGGATTTGTCACTCCGATTGTCGGAGAGGTATCTCTGGGCCCTCTCGGTAATGCACATCACATAAGCCTTGCAAGCATTACAACTAATATGTTAGTTGTGAGATGATGTATTACGAAACGAGTAAAGAGACTTGCCGGTAACGAGATTGAACTAGGTATTGGATACCGACGATCGAATCTCGGGCAAGTAACATACCGATGACAAAGGGAACAACGTATGTTGTTATGCGGTCTGACTGATAAAGATCTTCGTAGAATATGTAGGAGCCAATATGGGCATCCAGGTCCCGCTATTGGTTATTGACCGGAGTCGTGTCTCGGTCATGTCTACATTATTCTCGAACCGTAGGGTCCGCACACTTAATGTTACGATGAAAGTTATTATGAGTTTATGCATTTTGATGTACCGAAGGTTGTTTGGAGTCCCGGATGTGATCACGGACATGACGAGGAGTCTCGAAATGGTCGAGACATAAAGATTGATATATTGGAAGCCTATGTTTGGATATCGGAAGTGTTCCGGGTGAAATCGGGATTTTACCGGAGTACCGGGAGGTTACCGGAACCCCCCGGGAACTATATGGGCCTTAGTGGGCTTTAGTGGAAAGGAGAAAGGGGCAGCCCAAGGTGGCTATGCACCTCCCCCCTTCCCCTAGTCCTATTAGGACTAGGAGAGGTGGCCGGCCCCCTCTCTCTCTTTCCCCCCTCAAGGAATCCTGTTCCAACTAGGATTGGGGGGGGGGGGAGGGTCCTACTCCCAGAGGGAGTAGGACTCTCCTGGCGCGCCCTCCCTTGGCCGGCCAGCCTCCCCCCTCTAGTCCTTTATATACAGAGGCAGGGCACCCCAAAGAACACACAAGTTGATCCACGTGATCTATTCCTTAGCCGTGTGCGGCGCCCCAGCCACCATAGCCCTCGATATTACTGTAGCGGAGTTTAGGCGAAGCCCTGCTGCTGTAGTGCATCAAGATCGTCACCATGCCGTCGTGCTGACGGAACTCTTCCCCGACACTTTGCTGGATCAGAGTCCGGGGATCGTCATCGAGCTGTACGTGTGCTAAGAACCCGGAGGTGCCGGAGTAACGGTGCTTGGATCGGTCGGATCGGGAAGACGTACGACTACTTCCTCTACATTGCGTCAACGCTTCCGCAGTCGGTCTGCGTGGGTACGTAGACAACACTCTCCCCTCTTGTTGCTATGCATCACCATGATCTTGCGTGTGCGTAGGAAATTTTTTGAAATTACTGCGTTCCCCAACAGTGGCATCAGAGCCTAGGTTTTATGGTTTGATGTTATATGCACGAGTAGAACACAAGTGAGTTGTGGGCGATATAAGTCATACTGCCTACCAGCATGTCATACTTTGGTTCGGCGGTATTGTTGGACGAGACGACCTGGACCAACATTACGTGTAAGCTTACGCAAGACCGGTTCCCCCGACGTGCTTTGCACACAGGTGGCTTGCGGGCGACTGTCTCTCCAACTTTAGTTGAACCGAGTGTGGCTACGCCCGGTCCTTGCGAAGGTTAAAACGGAGTCTATTTGACAAATTATCGTTGTGGTTTTGATGCGTAGGTGAAATTGGTTCTTACCTAAGCCCGTAGCAGCCACGTAAAACTTGCAACAACAAAGTAGAGGACGTCTAACTTGTTTTTGCAGGGCATGTTGTGATGTGATATGGTCAAGGCATGATGCTAAATTTTATTGTATGAGATGATCATGTTTTGTAACCGAGTTATCGGCAACTGGCAGGAGCCATATGGTTATCGCTTTATTGTATGCAATGCAATCGCGATGTAATGCTTTACTTTATCACTAAGCGGCAGCGATAGTCGTGGAAGCATAAGATTGGCGAGACGACAACGATGCTACGATGGAGATCAAGGTATCGCGGCGGTGACGATGGTGATCATGACGGTGCTTCGGAGATGGAGATCACAAGCACAAGATGATGATGGCCATATCATATCACTTATATTGATTACATGTGATGTTTATCTTTTTATGCATCTTATCTTGCTTTGATTGACGGTAGCATTATAAGATGATCTCTCACTAAATTATCAAGAAGTGTTCTCCCTGAGTATGCACCGTTGCCAAAGTTCGTCGTGCCCAGACACCACGTGATGATCGGGTGTGATAAGCTCTACGTCCATCTACAACGGGTGCAAGACAGTTTTGCACACGCAGAATATTCAGGTTAAACTTGATGAGCCTAGCATATGCAGATATGGCCTCGGAACACGGAGACCGAAAGGTCGAACGTGAATCATATAGTAGATATGATCAACATAACGATGTTCACCATTGAAAACTACTCCATCTCACGTGATGATCGGTTATGGTTTAGTTGATTTGGATCACGTGATCACTTAGAGGACTAGAGGGATGTCTATCTAAGTGGGAGTTCTTAAGTAATTTGATTAATTGAACTTAAACTTATCATGAACTTAGTACCTGATAGTATCTTGCTTGTTTATGTTGATTGTAGATAGATGGCTCGTGCTGTTGTTCCGTTGAATTTTAATGCGTTCCTTGAGAAAGCAAAGTTGAAAGATGATGGTAGCAATTACACGGACTGGGTCCGTAACTTGAGGATTATCCTCATTGCTGCTCATAAGAATTACGTCCTGGAAGCACCGCTGGGTGCCAGGCCTGCTGCTGGAGCAACACCAGATGTTATGAACATCTGGCAGAGCAAAGCTGATGACTACTCGATAGTTCAGTGTGCCATGCTTTACGGCTTAGAATCGGGACTTCAACGACGTTTTGAACGTCATGAAGCATATGAGATGTTCCAGGAGTTGAAGTTAATATTTCAAGCAAATGCCCGGATTGAGAGATATGAAGTCTCCAATAAGTTCTATAGCTGCAAGATGGAGGAGAACAGTTCTGTCAGTGAGCATATACTCAAAATGTCTGGGTATAATAATCACTTGATTCAGATGGGAGTTAATCTTCCAGATGATTGCGTCATTGACAGAATTCTCCAATCACTGCCACCAAGCTACAAGAGCTTCGTGATGAACTATAATATGCAAGGGATGAACAAGACTATTCCCGAGCTCTTTGCAATGCTGAAAGCTGCGGAGGTAGAAATCAAGAAAGAGCATCAAGTGTTGATGGTTAACAAGACCACTAGTTTCAAGAAAAAGGGCAAAGGGAAGAAGAAGGGGAACTTCAAGAAGAAGAGCAAGCAAGTTGCTGCTCAAGAGAAGAAACCCAAGTCTGGACCTAAGCCTAAAACTGAGTGCTTCTACTGCAAGCAGACTGGTCAATGGAAGCGGAACTGCCCCAAGTATTTGGCGGATAAGAAGGATGGCAAGGTGAACAAAGGTATATGTGATATACATGTTATTGATGTGTACCTTACTAGAGCTCGCAGTAGCACCTGGGTATTTGATACTGGTTCTGTTGCTAATATTTGCAACTCGAAACAGGGACTACGGATTAAGCGAACACTGGCGAAGGACGAGGTGACGATGCGCGTGGGAAACGGTTCCAAAGTCGATGTGATCGCGGTCGGCACGCTACCTCTACATCTACCTTCGGGATTAGTATTAGACCTAAATAATTGTTATTTGGTGCCAGCGTTGAGCATGAACATTATATCTGGATCTTGTTTAATGCGAGACGGTTATTCATTTAAATCAGAGAATAATGGTTGTTCAATTTATATGAGTAATATCTTTTATGGTCATGCACCCTTGAAGAGTGGTCTATTCTTATTGAATCTCGATAGTAGTAATACACATATTCATAATGTTGAAGCCAAAAGATGCAGAGTTGATAATGAAAGTGCAACTTATTTGTGGCACTGTCGTTTAGGTCATATCGGTGTAAAGCGCATGAAGAAACTCCATACTGATGGACTTTTGGAACCACTTGATTATGAATCACTTGGTACTTGCGAACCGTGCCTCATGGGCAAGATGACTAAAACACCGTTCTCTGGTACTATGGAGAGAGCAACAGATTTGTTGGAAATCATACATACCGATGTATGTGGTCCGATGAATATTGAGGCTCGTGGCGGATATCGTTATTTTCTCACCTTCACAGATGATTTAAGCAGATATGGGTATATCTACTTAATGAAACATAAGTCTGAAACATTTGAAAAGTTCAAAGAATTTTAGAGTGAAGTTGAAAATCATCGTAACAAGAAAATAAAGTTTCTACGATCTGATCATGGAGGAGAATATTTGAGTTACGAGTTTGGTGTACATTTGAAAAACTGTGGAATAGTTTCGCAACTCACGCCACCCGGAACACCACAGCGTAATGGTGTGTTCGAACTTCATAATCGTACTTTACTAGATATGGTGCGATCTATGATGTCTCTTACAGATTTACCGCTATCATTTTGGGGTTATGCTTTAGAGACGGCCACATTCACGTTAAATAGGGCACCATCAAAATTCGTTGAAACGACACCTTATGAACTATGGTTTGGCAAGAAACCAAAGTTGTCATTTCTTAAAGTTTGGGGCTGCGATGCTTATGTGAAAAAGCTTCAACCTGATAAGCTCGAACCCAAATCGGAGAAATGTGTCTTCATAGGATACCCAAAGGAGACTGTTGGGTACACCTTCTATCACAGATCCGAAGGCAAGACATTCGTTGCTAAGAATGGATCCTTTCGAGAGAAGGAGTTTCTCTCGAAAGAAGTGAGTGGGAGGAAAGTAGAACTTGACGAGGTAACTGTACCTGCTCCCTTACTGGAAAGTAGTACATCACAGAAAACTGTTTCAGTGACACCTACACCAGTTAGTGAGGAAGCTAATGATAATGATCATGAAACTTCAGATCAAGATATTACTGAACCTCGTAGATCAACCAGAGTAAGATCCGCGCCAGAGTGGTACGGTAATCCTGTTCTGGAAGTCATGCTACTAGATCATGATGAACCTACGAACTATGAAGAAGCGATGGTGAGCCCAGATTCCGCAAAATGGCTTGAAGCCATGAAATCTGAGATGGGATCCATGTATGAGAACAAAGTATGGACTTTGGTTGACTTGCCCGATGATCGGCAAGCAATTGAGAATAAATGGATCTTCAAGAAGAAGACTAACGCTGATGGTAATGTTACTATCTACAAAGCGCGACTTGTCGCAAAAGGTTTTCGACAAGTTCAAGGGAATGACTACAATGAGACTTTCTCACCTGTAGCGATGCTTAAGTCTGTCCGAATCATGTTAGCGATTACCGCATTTTATGATTATGAAATTTGGCAGATGGATGTCAAAACTGCATTCCTGAATGGATTTCTGGAAGAAGAGTTGTATATGATGCAACCGGAAGGTTTTGTCGATCCAAAGGGAGCTAACAAAGTGTGCAAGCTCCAGCGATCCATTTATGGACTGGTGCAAGCCTCTCGGAGTTGGAATAAACGCTTTGATAGTGTGATCAAAGCATTTGGTTTTATACAGACTTTTGGAGAAGCCTGTATTTACAAGAAAGTGAGTGGGAGCTCTGTAGCATTTCTGATATTATATGTGGATGACATATTACTAATTGGAAATGATATAGAATTTCTGGATAGCATAAAGGGATACTTGAATAAAAAAATTTCAATGAAAGACCTCGGTGAAGCTGCTTACATATTAGGCATTAAGATCTATAGAGATAGATCAAGACGCTTAATTGGACTTTCACAAAGCACATACCTTGACAAAGTTTTGAAGAAGTTCAAAATGGATCAAGCAAAGAAAGGGTTCTTGCCTGTGTTACAAGGTGTGAAGTTGAGTAAGTCTCAATGCCCGACCACTGCAGAAGATAGAGAGAAAATGAAAGATGTTCCCTATGCTTCAGCCATAGGCTCTATCATGTATGCAATGCTGTGTACCAGACCTGATGTGTGCCTTGCTATAAGTTTAGCAGGGAGGTACCAAAGTAATCCAGGAGTGGATCACTGGACAGCGGTCAAAGAACATCCTGAAATACCTGAAAAGGACTAAGGATATGTTTCTCGTATATGGAGGTGACAAAGAGCTCACTGTAAAAGGTTACGTTGATGCAAGCTTTGACACTGATCCGGACGATTCTAAATCGCAAACCGGATACGTGTTTACATTAAACGGTGGAGCTGTCAGTTGGTGCAGCTCTAAACAAAGCGTCGTAGCGGGATCTACATGTGAAGCGGAGTACATAGCTGCTTCGGAAGCAGCGAACGAAGGAGTCTGGATGAAGGAGTTCATATCCGATCTAGGTGTCATACCTAGTGCATCGGGTCCAATGAAAATCTTTTGTGACAATACTGGTGCAATTGCCTTGGCAAAGGAATCCAGATTTCACAAAAGGACCAAGCACATCAAGAGACGCTTCAACTCCATCCGGGATCTAGTCAAGGTGGGAGACATAGAGATTTGCAAGATACATACGGATCTGAATGTTGCAGACCCGTTGACTAAGCCTCTTCCACGAGCAAAACATGATCAGCACCAAGGCTCCATGGGTGTTAGAATCATTACAGTGTAATCTAGATTATTGACTCTAGTGCAAGTGGGAGACTGAAGGAAATATGCCAAGAGGCAATAATAAAGTTATTATTTATTTCCTTATATCATGATAAATGTTTATTATTCATGCTAGAATTGTATTAACCGGAAACATAATACATGTGTGAATACATAGACAAACAGAGTGTCACTAGTATGCCTCTACTTGACTAGCTCGTTAATCAAAGATGGTTATGTTTCCTAACCATGAACAAAGTGTTGTTATTTGATTAACAAGGTCACATCATTAGTTGAATGATCTGATTGACATGACCCATTCCATTAGCTTAGCACCCGATCGTTTAGTATGTTGCTATTGCTTTCTTCATGACTTATACATGTTCCTATGACTATGAGATTATGCAACTCCCGTTTGCCGGAGGAACACTTTGTGTGCTACCAAACGTCACAACGTAACTGGGTGATTATAAAGGAGCATTACAGGTGTCTCCAAAGGTACATGTTGGGTTGGCGTATTTCGAGATTAGGATTTGTCACTCCGATTGTCGGAGAGGTATCTCTGGGCCCTCTCGGTAATGCACATCACATAAGCCTCGCAAGCATTACAACTAATATGTTAGTTGTGAGATGATGTATTACGGAACAAGTAAAGAGACTTGCCGGTAACGAGATTGAACTAGGTATTGGATATCGACGATCGAATCTCGGGCAAGTAACATACCGATGACAAAGGGAACAACGTATGTTGTTATGCGGTCTGACCGATAAAGATCTTCGTAGAATATGTAGGAGCCAATATGGGCATCCAGGTCCCGCTATTGGTTATTGACCGGAGACGTGTCTCGGTCATGTCTACATTATTCTCGAACCGTAGGGTCCGCACGCTTAATGTTACGATGAAAGTTATTATGAGTTTATGCATTTTGATGTACCGAAGGTTGTTCGGAGTCCCGGATGTGATCACGGACATGACGAGGAGTCTCGAAATGGTCAATACATAAAGATTGATATATTGGAAGCCTATGTTTGGATATCGGAAGTGTTCCGGGTGAAATCGGGATTTTACCAGAGTACCGGGAGGTTACCGGAACCCCCCGGGAGCTATATGGGCCTTAGTGGGCTTTAGTGGAAAGGAGAAAGGGCAGCCCAAGGTGGCTGTGCGCCTCCCCCCTTCCCCTAGTCCTATTAGGACTAGGAGAGGTGGCCGGCCCCCTCTTTCTCTTTCCCCCCTCAAGGAATCCTATTCCAACTAGGATTGGGGGGGGGGGCAATCCTACTCCCAGAGGGAGTAGGACTCTCCTGGCGCGCCCTCCCTTGGCCGGCCAGCCTCCCCCCTCTAGTCCTTTATATACAGAGGCAGGGCACCCCAAAGAACACACAAGTTGATCCACGTGATCTATTCCTTAGCCGTGTGCGGCGCCCCAGCCACCATAGCACTCGATATTACTGTAGCGGAGTTTAGGCGAAGCCCTGCTGCTGTAGTGCATCAAGATCGTCACCACGCCGTCGTGCTGACGGAACTCTTCCCCGACACTTTGCTGGATCGGAGTTCGGGGATCGTCATCGAGTTGTACGTGTGCTAAGAACTCGGAGGTGCCGGAGTAACGGTGCTTGGATCGGTCGGATCGGGAAGACGTACGACTACTTCCTCTACATTGCGTTAACGCTTCCGCAGTCGGTCTGCGTGGGTACGTAGACAACACTCTCCCCTCTCGTTGCTATGCATCACCATGATCTTGCGTGTGCGTAGGAAATTTTTTGAAATTACTGCGTTCCCCAACATAATGGTGCGGTGCTCTTCGTCGATGGAAGCGCTGTGAAGCGCTCCCAGCAGATTGTCCAGTGCCTCCGGATGGACGGGGGTCACCGGCACAGGCGTTTTGCCCCTTTTGGAAGAAGGCAGCCTGCCCGAGTCCGGAACCACTAGAGGTTCCGGCGTGGTGTTCGGCTGACGGCCGAACTCGGAGCCCTCGGGAGCCTTGCTCCCTCTGCTCCCGGAGTCCGGAAGGTCGCCTTGAGGCGCCTCCGGGACTGTCTCCCCTTGACCCAGTGCCTCTTGGGACAGTACCTCGGCATTGTCCGTAGTGCAAGGGGAGGTGGAAGTCGGAAGTGGATCGCTATCCATATCCTACGAGTCCAGTGAGCCTTCCGACGAGGATACGTCGATACGGGCTCGGGGTGGTCTGCATAACCAAAATTCGACGTTAGGAGAAGCAGTGCGACAAAGGCATGCTATGAGTTACTCTGGTATCTGAATACTTAGGACTTCGCCAGGGGCTTGGCCCTGAGCAACCACTCGTCTTCGCCTTCGGCGATGGTGGTGGAGTAGTACGGAAGGAGAGTCCTTCCCTTCTTGGACCATTCGCCCCCCCGGTTGGGGCGGCCTTCCTTTTCTTGTCTCCCCTGACTGGAGGGGGAGCATCTTCATCTTCCTCCTCGTCTTCGGGGGAGGAATGCGTTGCGGAGTCATCGGACGATGAGTCCGATACCACCTGGCGCCGGGAACTCTTTCGGGTTCCCCAGGCCTTCTTGGTCTTCTCTGGCACCTTGTAAGGAGACGGAGTCAGCATCTTCGTCAGGAGAGCGTCCGTAGTGTCTTCGGGCAGAGGGGTCAGACAATTAATCTGCCCTGACGTCTCCACCCAGTCGTGTCAAAGGCATGGAACTCAGACCCCGTACATGGTTAAGCTAGGGGAAATAAATATCCTACCGGATGTATAGAACTCACCGAATGCGCTAGGCGCTTCGCGCTTAGCCCGCGGTCCTCGGTAAGAGAAGGAGGGACCTCGACGCCCTTGAATAGCACCATCCAGATGTCTTTGTGCGTCGTGTCGAAGAGCTTGCTTAGAGTCTGATGCCGGGCCGGGTCGAACTCCCATAAGTTGAAATCCTGTTGTTGACACGGGAGGGTCCGACGGACGAGCATGACCTGGACTATGTTGACAAGCTTGAGCTTCTTGCTTGCCATGTTCCAGATACATTTCTGGAGTCCGTCCAGCTCCACCGATAAACCCCAAGACAGGCCCTTCTCTTTCCAGGAGGTGAGCCGCGTAGGGAATCCGGACCGAAACTTGGGGGCCGCCGCCCAGTTGGTGTCGCGCGGCTCTGTGATGTAGAACCAGGCCGATTGCCAACCCTTTATGGTCTCCATGAAGGAGCCCTCAAGCCATATAACATTGGGCATCTTGCCCACCATGGCTCCGCCTCATTCCGCTTGTTGGCTGCCCACCACCTTCGGCTTGATATTGAAGGTCTTCAGCCACAGACCAAAGTGGGGGCGGATGCGGAGGAAAGCCTCACAGACGATGATGAACGCCGAAATGTTGAGGATGAAGTTCGAGGCCAGATCATGAAAGTCCAGCCCGTTGTAGAACATGAGACCGCGGACGAATGGATGAGGGGGAAACCCCAGTCCGCGGAGGAAGTGGTGGAGGAAAACTACCCTCTCATGAGGTTCCGGGGTGGGGACGATCTGCCCCGCAACGGGCAGCCGATGCACGATATTCACGGCTAAGTATCCGGCTCCGCGCAGCTTTTTGATGTGTCCCTCCGTAACGGAGGAAGCCATCCACTTGCCTCCCGCTCCGGACATGTTTGGAGAAGGTTGAGGAGAAGGATCAGGACTTGGGCGTTGGAGCTCGAGTGCGCAAGAATGGATGAGCAAGGAGGAAGAAGGTGTGGGTAGAAAAAGGTTAAACCTTATCCCTTTATAAGGACGGACGAAGCTATGCGCCCTCACTAGCCTGGTAAAACTCGATTATCCCCCAAGCGCCGTAATTGATGACGCGGTTGGGTTACCCACGCCCGTATTGATGAGAATCCCGTAATAAGGGGACACGATCTCTGCTTTGACAAGGCGTTTCAAGGAACTGTCTCGCGTTATGTGCGGGGCTGGTTAAAGAAAAATAGTTTGAATAATCACCGAGCCATGGCATGATGTCATGTTGCCAAAGCATGTCAGCAGATTGGATTTGTGAAAATATTATTCTCTCTACGGTGCAATGTGGAACTTATTTTGCAGGGTCGGACACTGTCCTTTTATTCAAACTCTTCTGTGGTATATCCGGAGGAGGAACCCGCCTTGTAATGCCGAAGACAGCACTGCGCGCCGGACTCATTGTCATTGAAGCCTGGTTTAGGGGCTACTGAGGGAGTCTTGGATTAGGGGGTCTCCGGACAGTCGGATTATATCCTTTGGCCGGACTGTTGGACTACGAAGATACAAGATTGAAGACTTCGTCCCGTGTCCGGATAGGACTCTACTTGGCGTGGAAGGCAAGCTATGTAGTACGGATATGGATATCTCCTCCTTTGTAACCGACCTTGTATAACCCTAGCTCCCTCCGGTGTCTATATAAACCGGAGGGTTTTAGTCCGTAGGACAACATACAATCATACCATAGGCTATCTTCTAGGGTTTAGCCTCTCCGATCTCGTGGTAGATCAACTCTCGTAATACTCATATCATCAAGAATAAATCAAGCAGGACGTAGGGTTTTACCTGCATCAAGAGGGCCCGAACCTGGGTAAAACATCATGTCCCCTGCCTCCTGTTACCATCCGCCTTAGACGCACAGTTCGGGACCCCCTACCCAAGATCCGCCGGTTTTGACACCGTCAGGGCCCATGAATGTTGAGGCTCGCGGCGGGTATCATTATTTTCTGACCTTCACAGATGATTTGAGCAGATATGGGTATATCTACTTGATGAAACATAAGTCTGAAACATTTGAAAAGTTCAAAAAAACTTCAGAGTGAAGTGGAAAATCATCGTGACAAGAAAATAAAGTTTCTACGATCTGATCGCAGAGACAAATATTTGAGTTACGAGTTTGGTCTTCAATTAAAACAATGTGGAATAGTTTCCCAAAATCGTGCCACCTGGAACACCACAGCATAATGGTGTGTCCGAACGTCATAACCGTACTATTATTGGATATAGTGCAATATATGATGTTTCTTACCGATTAACCACTATAGTTTTGAGGTTATGCATTAGAGACAACTACATTCACGTTAAATAGGGCACCATCTAAATCCGTTGAGACGACACCGTATGAACTATAGTTTGGCAAGAAACCTAAGCTGTTGTTTCTTAAAGTTTGAGGTTGCAATGCTCGTGTGAAAAAGTCTCAACCTGATAAGCTCAAACCCAAATCGGAGAAGTGCGTCTTCATAGGATACCCAAAAGAAAATGTTGGGTACTCCTTCTATCACAGATCCGAAGGCAAGATATTCATTGCTGAGAATGGATCCTTTCTAGAGAAGGAGTTTCTCTCGAAAGAAGTGAGTGGGAGGAAAGTAGAACTTGATGAGGTAACTGTACCTGCTCCCTTATTGGAAAGTAGTTCATCACAAAAATATGTTCCTGTGACTACTACACCAATTAGTGAGGAAGCTAATGATGATGATCATGTAACTTCAGATCAAGTTACTACCGAACCTCGTAGGTAAACCAGAGTGAGATCCGCACCAGAGTGGTACGGTAATCCTATTCTGGAGGTCATGTTACTTGACCATGACGAGCCTGCGAACTTTGAGGAAGCGATGATGAGCCCAGATTCCGCGAAATGGCTTGAGGCCATGAAATCTGAGATGAGATCCATGTATGAGAACATAGTATGGACTTTGATTGACTTGCCCAATGATCGGCGAGCCATTGAGATTAAATGGATCTTCAAGAGGAAGATGGACGCTGATAGTAGTGTTACTATCTACAAAGCTAGAATTGTCGCAAAAAGGTTTTCGACAAGTTCAAGGTGTTGACTACGATGAGAGTTTCTCACTCGTATCTATGCTTAAGTCTATCCGAATCATGTTAGCAATTGCCGCATTTTATGAAATCTGGCAAATGGATAAACAAAACTGCATTCTTTAATGAATTTATTAAAGAAGAGTTGTATATGATGCAACCAGAAGGTTTTGTCAATCCTAAAGGTACTAAAAAAATATGCAAGCTCTAGTGATCCATCTATGGACTAGTGCAAGCATCTCGGAGTTGGAATATACGCTTTGACAAGTTGATCAAAGCATACAGTTTTATACAGACTTGCGGTGAAGCCTGTATTTACAAGAAAGTGAGTGGGAGCACTACAACATTTCTGATAAGTATATGTGAATGACATATTGTTGATTGGAGATAATGTAGAATTATTCTGCAAAGCATAAAGAAATGTTTGAAAGGAATTTTCAAAGAAAGACCTCAGTGAAGCTGCTTACATATTGAGCATCAAGATCTATAGAGATAGATCAAGACGCTTGATAATTTTTTCAATGAGTACATACCTTGACAAGATTTTGAAGTAGTTCAAAATGGAACAGTCAAAGAAAGAGTTCTTTCCTGTGTTACAAGGTGTGAAACTAAGTAAGTCTCAAAACCCGACCACGACAGAAGATAGAGAGAGAATGAAAGTCATTCCCTATGCCTCAGCCATAGGTTCTATAAAGTATGCCATGCTGTGTACCGGACCTATTGTATACCCTGCCCTGTGTTTGGCAAGGGAGTACAATAGTGATCTAGGAGTAGATCACTGGACATTGGTCAAAATTATCCTTAGTGGAATAAGGATATGTTTCTCGATTGTGGAGGTGACAAAAGGTTCGTCGTAAAGGGTTACGTCGATGCAAGTTTTGACACTGATCAAGATGACTCAAAGTCTCAATCTGGATACATATTGAAAGTGGGAGCAATTAGCTAGAGTAGCTCCGTGCATAGCATTGTTGACATAGAAATTTGCAAAATACATACGGATCTGAATGTGGCAGACCCGTTGACTAAACTTCCCTCACAAGCAAAACATGATCACACCTTAGTACTCTTTGGGTATTAATCACATAGCGATGTGAACTAGATTATTGACTCTAGTAAAAACTTTGCGTGTTGGTCACATGACGATGTGAACTATGGGTGTTAATCACATGGTGATGTGAACTATTGATGTTAAATCACATGGTGATGTGAACTAGATTATTGACTCTAGTGCAAGTGGGAGACTGAAGGAAATATGCCCTAGAGGCAATAATAAAGTTATTATTTATTTCCTTATATCATGATAAATGTTTATTATTCATGCTAGAATTGTATTAACCGGAAACATAATACATGTGTGAATACATAGACAAACAGAGTGTCACTAGTATGCCTCTACTTGACTAGCTCGTTGATCAAAGATGGTTATGTTTCCTAACCATAGACATGAGTTGTCATTTGATTAACGAGATCACATCATTAGGAGAATGATGTGATTGACTTGACCCATTCCGTTAGCATAGCACTTGATCGTTTAGTTTGTTGCTATTGCTTTCTTCATGACTTATACATGTTCCTATGACTATGAGATTATGCAACTCCCGTTTACCAGAGGAACACTTTGTGTGCTACAAAACATCACAACGTAACTGGGTGATTATAAAGGTGCTCTACAAGTGTCTCCAAAGGTACTTGTTGGGTTGGCGTATTTCGAGATTAGGATTTGTCATTCCGATTGTCAGAGAGGTATCTCTGGGCCCACTCGGTAATGCACATCACTATAAGCATTGCAAGCATTACAACTAATGAGTTAGTTGCGGGGTGATGTATTACGGAACGAGTAAAGAGACTTGCCGGTAATGAGATTGAACTAGGTATTGAGATACCGACGATCGAATCTCGGGCAAGCAACATACCGATGACAAAGGGAACAATGTATGTTGTTATGCGGTTTGACCGATAAAGATCTTCATAGAATATGTAGGAGCCAATATGAGCATCCAGGTTCCGCTATTGGTTATTGACCGGAGACGTGTCCCGGTCATGTCTACATAGTTCTCGAACCCGTAGGGTCCGCACGCTTAAAGTTCGATGACGGTTATATTATGAGTTTATGTGTTTTGATGTACCGAAGGAGTTCGGAGTCCTGGATGAGATCGAGGACATGACGAGGAGTCTCGAAATGGTTGAGACATAAAGATCGATTTATTGGACGACTATATTCGGACATCGGAAAGGTTCCGAGTGATTCGGGTATTTTTGGGAGTACCGGTGAGTTACGGGAATTTGTATTGGGCCTTAATGGGCCATACGGGAAAGGAGAGAATGGCCTCAAAGGGTGGCCGCACCCCTCCCCATGGGCTAGTTCGAATTGGACTAGGGAGGGGGGCGCACCCTTCCTTCCTTATCTTTTTCCCTTCCCTTTCCTTCTCTCCTACTCCTACTACTTGGAAGGGCTCCTAGTTCTACTAGGAAAGGGGGAATCCTACTCCCGGTGGGAGTAGGACTCCCCTAGGGTGCGCCATAGAGAGGGCCGGCCCCTCCCCTCCTCCACTCCTTTATATACGTGGCCAAGGGGCACCCCATAGACACAACAATTGATCTCTTGATCTCTTAGCCGTGTGCGGTGCCCCTCTCCACCATAATCCACCTCGATCATATCGTAGCGGTGCTTAGGCGAAGCCCTGCGTCGGTAGAACATCATCATCGTCACCACACCGTCGTGCTGACGAAACTCTCCCTCAACACTCGACTGGATCGGAGTTCGAGGGACGTCATCGAGTTGAACGTGTGCAGAACTCGGAGGTGCCGTGCGTTCGGTACTTGATCGGTCGGATCGTGAAGACGTACGACTACATCAACCGCGTTGTGCTAACGCTTCCACTTTCGGTCTACGAGGGTACGTAGATAACACTCTCCCCTCTCGTTGCTATGCATCACCATGATCTTGCGTGTGCGTAGGAAATTTTTGAAATTACCACGTTCCCCAACAGTGGCATCCGAGCCAGGTTTTATGCGTTGATGTAATATGCACGAGTAGAACACAAGTGAGTTGTGGGCGATATAAGTCATACTGCTTACCAGCATGTCACACTTTGGTTCGGCGGTATTGTTGGATGAAACGGCCCGGACCGACATTAGGCTACGCTTACGCGAGACTGGTTTTACCGCCGTGCTATGCACACAGGTGACTAGCGGGTGTCAGTTTCTCCAACTTTAGTTGAATCGAGTGTGGCTACGCCCGGTCCTTGAGAAGGTTAAAACAACACTAACTTGACAAACTATCGTTGTGGTTTTGATGCGTAGGTAAGAACGGTTCTTGTTCAGCCCGTAGCAGCCACGTAAAACTTGCAACAACAAAGTAGAGGACGTCTAACTTGTTTTTGCAGGGCATGTTGTGATGTGATATGGTCAAGACGTGATGAGATATAAGTTGTTGTATGAGATGATCATGTTTTGTTGAAGTTATCGGCAATTGGCAGAAGCCTTATGGTTGTCTTTTTATTGCATAAGATGCAAGTGCCAAATAATTGCTTTACTTTATCGCTATGCGATAGCAATAGTTGCAAGAGCAATAGTTGGCGAGACGACCATGGGACGACACATTGATATAGATCAAGATGATGGAGATCATGGTGTCATGCAGGTGACGATGGAGATCATGACGATGCTTTGGAGATAGAGATCAAAGGCACAAGATGATGATGGCCATATCATGTCACATATTTTGATTTCATGTGATGTTTATCTTTTATACATCTTACCTTGCTTAGTTATGACGGTAGCATTATAAGATGATCCCTCACTAAATTTCAAGATAAAAGTGTTCTCCCTGAGTATGCACCGTTGCCAAAGTTCGTCGTGCCCAGACACCACGTGATGATCGGGTGTGATAAGCTCTACCTCCATCTACAACGGGTGCAAGCCAGTTTTGCACACGCAGAATACTCAGGTTAAACTTGACGAGCCTAGCATATGCAGATATGGCCTCGGAACACTAAGACCGAAAGGTCGAGCGTGAATCATATAGTAGATTGATCAACATAATGATGTTCACCATTGAAAGCTATTCCATTTCACATGATGATCGGTTATGGTTTAGTTGATTTGGATCACGTGATCACTTAGATGATTAGAGGGATGTCTATCTAAGTGGGAGTTCTTAAGTAATATGATTAATTGAACTTTAATTTATCATGAACTTAGTCCTGGTAGTATTAGCATATCTATGTTGTAGATAAATAGCTCGCGATGTTGCTCCCCGTTTAATTTTTATATGTTCCTAGAGAAAACTAAGTTGAAAATGTTAGTAGCAATGATGCGGATTGGATCCGTGATCTGAGGATTATCCTCATTGCTGCATAGAAGAATTATGTCCTTGATGCACCGCTAGGTGACAGACCTATTGCAGGAGCAGATGCAGACGTTCTGAATGTTTGGCTAGCTCAATATGATGACTACTTGATAGTTTAGTGCACCATGCTTAACGGCTTAGAATCGGGACTTCAAAGACGTTTTGAACGTCATGGAACATATGAGATTTTCCAGGAGTTGAAGTTAATATTTCAAGCAAATACCCGAGTTGAGAGATATGAAGTCTCCAACAAGTTCTATAGCTAAAAGATGGAGGAGAATAGCTCAAGCAGTAAGCATGTGCTCAGATTGTCTGGGTACTACAATCGCTTGAATCAAGTGGGAGTTAATCTTCTAGATAAAATAGTGATTGACAGAATTCTCTAGTCACCATCACCAAGTTATTAGAACTTCGTGATGAACTATAATATGCAAGGGATAACGGAAACGATTCCCAAGCTCTTCGCGATGCTGAAATCGACGAAGGTAGAAATCAAGAAAAGCATCAAGTGTTGATGGTAAACAAAACCACTAGTTTCAAGTAAAGGGACAAAGGGAAGAAAGGGGAACTTCAAAAAGAACGACAAGCAAGTTGCTGCTCAAGTGAAAAACCCAAGTCTGGACCTAAGCCTGAAACTGAGTGCTTCTACTGCAAAGGGACTGGTCATTGGAAGCGGAACTACCCCAAGTATTTGACGGATAAGAAGGATGGCAAAGTGAACAAAGGTATATTTGATATACAGATTATTGATGTGTATTTTACTAGTGTTCGTAGCAACCCCTCGGTATTTGATACTGGTTTAGTTGCTAAGAGTAGTAGCTCGAAACGGGAGTTGCAGAATGAATAGAGACTAGTTAAGGGTGAAGTGATGATGTGTGTTGGAAGTGGTTCCAATATTGATATAATCATCATCACACACTCCCTATACTTTAGGGATTAGTGTTGAACCTAAATAAGTGTTACTTGGTGTTTGCGTTCAGCATGAATATGATTTGATCATGTTTATTGCAATACGATTATTCATTTAAGTAAGAGAATAAATTGTTGTTCTGTTTACATGAATAAAACCTTCTATGGTCATACACCCAATGAAAATGGTTTGTTGGATCTCGATCGTGGTGATACACATTCTCATAATATTGAAGCCAAAAGATGCAAAGTTAATAATGATAGTGCAACTTATTTGTGGCACTGCCGTTTAGGTCATATTGGTGTAAAGCATGAAGAAGATCCATGTTGATGGGCTTTTGGAATCACTTGATTATGAATCAGTTGATGCTTGCGAACCGTGCCTCATGGGCAAGATGACTAAGACTCCGTTCTCCAGAATAATGGAGCAAGCAACTGACTTATTGGAAATAATACATACTGATGTATGCAGTCCGATGAATGTTGAGGCTCACGGCGGGTATCATTATTTTCTGACCTTCACAGATGATTTGAGCAGATATGGGTATATCTACTTGATGAAACATAAGTCTGAAACATTTGAAAAGTTCGAAAAAACTTCAGAGTGAAGTGGAAAATCATCGTGACAAGAAAATAAAGTTTCTACGATCTGATCGCAGAGACAAATATTTGAGTTACGAGTTTGGTCTTCAATTAAAACAATGTGGAATAGTTTCCCAAAATCGTGCCACCTGGAACACCACAGCATAATGGTGTGTCCGAACGTCATAACCGTACTATTATTGGATATAGTGCAATATATGATGTTTCTTACTGATTAACCACTATAGTTTTGAGGTTATGCATTAGAGACAACTACATTCACGTTAAATAGGGCACCATCTAAATCCGTTGAGACGACACTGTATGAACTATAGTTTGACAAGAAACCTAAGTTGTTGTTTCTTAAAGTTTGAGGTTGCAATGCTTATGTGAAAAAGTTTCAACCTGATAAGCTCAAACCCAAATCGGAGAAGTGCGTCTTCATAGGATACCCAAAAGAAAATGTTGGGTACACCTTCTATCACAGATCCGAAGGCAAGATATTCATTGCTGAGAATGGATCCTTTCTAGAGAAGGAGTTTCTCATGAAAGAAGTGAGTGGGAGGAAAGTAGAACTTGATGAGGTAACTGTACCTGCTCCCTTATTGGAAAGTAGTTCATCACAAAAATCTGTTCATGTGACTACTACACCAATTAGTGAGGAAGCTAATGATGATGATCATGTAACTTTAGATCAAGTTACTACCGAACCTCGTAGGTAAACCAGAGTGAGATCCGCACCAGAGTGGTACGGTAATCCTATTCTGGAGGTCATGTTACTTGACGATGATGAGCCTACGAACTATGAGGAAGCGATGATGAGCCCAGATTCCGCGAAATGGCTTGAGGCCATGAAATCTGAGATGAAATCCATGTATGAGAACATAGTATGGACTTTGATTGACTTGCCCAATGATCAGCGAGCCATTGAGATTAAATGGATCTTCAAGAGGAAGATGGATGCTGATAGTAGTGTTACTATCTACAAAGCTAGAATTGTCACAAAAAGGTTTTCGACAAGTTCAAGGTGTTGACTTCGATGAGAGTTTCTCACTCGTATCTATGCTTAAGTCTGTCCGAATCAGGTTAGCAATTGCCGCATTTTATGAAATCTGGCAAATGGATAAACAAAACTGCATTCTTTAATGAATTTATTAAAGAAGAGTTGTATATGATGCAACTAGAAGGTTTTGTCAATCCTAAAGGTACTAACAAAATATGCAAGCTCTAGCGATCCATCTATGGACTAGTGCAAGCATCTCGGAGTTGGAATATACGCTTTGACAAGTTGATCAAAGCATATAGTTTTATACAGACTTGCGGTGAAGCCTGTATTTACAAGAAAGTGAGTGGGAGCACTACAACATTTCTGATAAGTATATGTGAATGACATATTGTTGATTGGAGATAATGTAGAATTATTCTGCAAAGCATAAAGAAATGTTTGAAAGGAATTTTCAAAGAAAGACCTCAGTGAAGCTGCTTACATATTGAGCATCAAGATCTATAGAGATAGATCAAGACGCTTGATAATTTTTTCAATGAGTACATACCTTGACAAGATTTTGAAGTAGTTCAAAATGGAACAGTCAAAGAAAGAGTTCTTTCCTGTGTTACAAGGTGTGAAACTAAGTAAGTCTCAAAACCCGACCACGACAGAAGATAGAGAGAGAATGAAAGTCATTCCCTATGCCTCAGCCATAGGTTCTATAAAGTATGCCATGCTGTGTACCAGACCTATTGTATACCCTGCCCTATGTTTGGCAAGGGAGTACAATAGTGATCTAGGAGTAGATCACTGGACATTGGTCAAAATTATCCTTAGTGGAATAAGGATATGTTTCTCGATTGTGGAGGTGACAAAAGGTTCGTCGTAAAGGGTTACGTCGATGCAAGTTTTGACACTGATCAAGATGACTCAAAGTCTCAATCTGGATACATATTGAAAGTGGGAGCAATTAGCTAGAGTAGCTCTGTGCATAGCATTGTTGACATAGAAATTTGCAAAATACATACGGATCTGAATGTGACAGACCCGTTGACTAAACTTCCCTCACAAGCAAAACATGATCACACCTTAGTACTCTTTGGGTATTAATCACATAGCGATGTGAACTAGATTATTGACTCTAGTAAACACTTTGCGTGTTGGTCACATGACGATGTGAACTATGGGTGTTAATCACATGGTGATGTGAACTATTAATGTTAAATCACATGGTGATGTGAACTAGATTATTGACTCTAGTGCAAGTGGGAGACTAAAGGAAATATGCCCTAGAGGCAATAATAAAGTTATTATTTATTTCCTTATATCATGATAAATGTTTATTATTCATGCTAGAATTGTATTAACCGGAAACATAATACATGTGTGAATACATAGACAAACAAAGTGTCACTAGTATGCCTCTACTTGACTAGCTCGTTGATCAAAGATGGTTATGTTTCCTAACCATAGACATGAGTTGTCATTTGATTAACGGGATCACATCATTAGGAGAATGATGTGATTGACTTGACCCATTCCGTTAGCATAGCACTTGATCGTTTAGTTTGTTGCTATTGCTTTCTTCATGACTTATACATGTTCCTATGACTATGAGATTATGCAACTCCCGTTTACCAGAGGAACACTTTGTGTGCTACAAAACGTCACAACGTAACTGGGTGATTATAAAGGTGCTCTACAGGTGTCTCCAAAGGTACTTGTTGGGTTGGCGTATTTTGAGATTAGGATCTGTCATTCCGATTGTCGGAGAGGTATCTCTGGGCCCACTCGGTAATGCACATCACTATAAGCCTTGCAAGCATTACAACTAATGAGTTAGTTGCGGGATGATGTATTACGGAACGAGTAAAGAGACTTGCCGGTAATGAGATTGAACTAGGTATTGAGATACCGATGATCGAATCTCGGGCAAGTAACATACCGATGACAAAGGGAACAACGTATGTTGTTATGCGGTTTGACCGATAAAGATCTTCATAGAATATGTAGGAGCCAATATGAGCATCCAGGTTCCGCTATTGGTTATTGACCGGAGACGTGTCTCGGTCATGTCTACATAGTTCTCGAACCCGTAGGGTCCGCACGCTTAAAGTTCGATGACGGTTATATTATGAGTTTATGTGTTTTGATGTACCAAAGGAGTTCGGAGTCCCGGATGAGATTGGGGACATGACGAGGAGTCTTGAAATGGTCGAGACATAAAGATCGATATATTGGACGACTATATTTGGACAACGGAAAGGTTTCGAGTGATTCGGGTATTTTCGGGAGTACCGGGAAGTTACGGGAATTCGTATTGGGCCTTAATGGGCCATACGTGAAAGGAGAGAAAGGCCTCAAAGGGTGGCCGCACCCCTCCCCATGGGCTGGTCCGAATTGGACTAGGGAGGGGGGCGCACCCTTCCTTCCTTATCTTTTTCCCTTCCCTTTCCTTCTTTCCTACTCCTACTACTTGGAAGGGCTCCTAGTTCTACTAGGAAAGGGGGAATCCTACTCCCGGTGGGAGTAGGACTCCCCTAGGGTGCGCCATAGAGAGGGCCGGCCCCTCCCCTCCTCCACTCCTTTATATACGTGGCCAAGGGGCACCCCATAGACACAACAATTGATCTCTTGATCTCTTAGCCGTGTGCGGTGCCCCTCTCCACCATAATCCACCTTGATCATATCGTAGCGGTGCTTAGGCGAAGCCCTGCGTCGGTAGAACATCATCATCGTCACCACGCCGTCGTGCTGACAAAACTCTCCCTCAACACTCGACTGGATCGGAGTTCGAGGGACGTCATAGAGTTGAACGTGTGCAGAACTCGGAGGTGCCGTGCGTTCGGTACTTGATCGGTCGGATCGTGAAGACGTACGACTACATCAACCGTGATTCGGTCTACGAGGGTACGTAGACAACACTCTCCCCTCTCATTGCTATCCATCACCATGATCTTGCGTGTGCGTAGGAAATTTTTGAAATTACTACGTTCCCCAACACGAAGGTCCCAAAAATGGGAACAAGAGTGCTCAGGTTTATCCCGAATACCCCAGCACTCGTAGCATGGGGGCAGAAGCTGACGACTAGCCATCTCTCAGACTTGATAAACAGCCGAACTGAAGGCAATATTTTAAATTCAAACAAGCGTTGCATAGCGCATATGAACAAGTTTTCATAAATATAGGATTACACGAGCAAGTTTACTCAAATATTACATCTTTCGTACACTCGTCCGCTACGAGACGGGAACCCTTCAGGACACCCTCATAGTACATCTCGGGGTTGCGATGCTCCTTGACCGCTGGTGGCCCCTCCTTCACCAGCTTCATGGCGTCCATCTTAGCCCAGTGCACCTTCGCATGGGCGAAAGCCCGGCGTGCACCTACAATACAGACGGACCGCTTGATGACTTCCAGCCTTGGGCAGGCATCCACAAGCCGCCTCACCAGGCCAAAGTAGCTGTTGGGAAGGGCGTCGCCAGGCCACATCCGGACAATAAAGCCCTTCATGGCCAGTTCAGCCGCCTTGTGCAGCTCGACCAGTTGCTTCAGCTGGTCGCTCAGAGGCATCGGGTGTTCGGTCCCAGTATACTGACACCAGAACAGCTTCCTCGTTGAGCTTCCCTCCTCGGCCTGGTAAAACTGTGCGGCATCCGACACGCTGCGAGGCAAATCTATGAATGCTCCTGGAGAGCTCCGGACTCGGGTAAGTAACAAGTAATTTACTTTCACATACTTGCTTTGCATATTGAATGCCTTACCCGCCGCTATCTTCTTCATCGCATCAATCTCCTGGAGGGCCTTTCGGGCTTCTGCCTTGGCACTCTTTGTACTCTCAAGGGCCGCGGCAAGCTCAGACTCTCGCGTCTTCAAGTCAAGCTCCAACGCCTCGTGCTTCGTCACAAGCGCGTGGAGCTCTTGCTGCACCTCGCCCACCCATCCCTCCTGACTTTCCCGCTCGGTGCGCTCCTTGGCCGCTTTGTTTTTGGCCTCGGATAGCGCTTGCTTCAGGGTCACCACCTCGGTCATGGCACCTGGAAAATTTATGATGATCCTGTCATTTTTCAATCACATTCTTTTTATATATATCCATAGACTAGGTACTACTTACCTTTGTTCTCCTTGAGCTGCCTCTTAGCAAGGCCGAGCTCTTTCTTGGACCCTTCTAGGTCCTGCTTCAGTACGGCGACCTCCGCAGTCAGTGCGACAGAGGTCAGCAGCGAAGCCTGCATACACATATAGACATACTTATATTAGACTCCTGCAGATATTAGTTGATCCTCTATTCGGCTTTTCTTTTTGAACACCAAACAGAGCATCTGGGGCTACTGTCTATGCGGTAACATTTTTCCTATATTTCAAATACTTACCTCAAAGCCTATTGGAAGGCTGGCACAGGCTTCAGTCAGTCCGCTCTTGGCGGACTGAACCTTCTGGACCACCGCACTCATAATGGTGCGGTGCTCTTCGTCGATGGAAGCGCTGCGAAGCGCTCCCAGCAGATTGTCCGGTGCCTCCGGATGGACGGGGGTCACCAGCACAGGCGTTTTGCCCCTTTTGGAAGAAGGTCGCCTGGCCGAGTCCGGAACCACTGGAGGTTCCGGCGTGGTGTTCGGCTGAGGGCCGAACTCAGAGCCCTCGGGAGCCTTGCTCCTTCTGCTCCCGGAGTCCGGAAGGTCGCCTTGAGGCGCCTCCGGGACTGTCTCCCCTCGACCCGGTGCCTCTTGGGACAGTACCTCGGCGTTGTCCGTAGGGCTAGGGGAGGTGGCAGTTGGAAGTGGATCGCTATCCATATCCGACGAGTCCAGGGAGCCGTCCGACGAGGATACGTCGATACGGGCTCGGGGTGGTCTACATAACCATAATTCGACGTTAGGAGAAGCAGTGCGACAAAGGCATGCTATGAGTTACTCTGGTATCTGAATACTTACGACTTCGCCAGGGGCTTGGCCCTGAGCAACCACTCGTCTTCGCCTTCGGCGGCGGTGGTGGAGTAGTACGGAAGGAGAGTCCTTCCCTTCTTGGACCATTCGCCCCCCCCGGTTGGGGCGGCCTTCCTTTTCTTGTCTCCCCCGACTGGAGGGGGAGCATCTTCATCTTCCTCCTCGTCTTCGGGGGAGGAATGCGTCGCGGAGTCATCGGACGATGAGTCCGATACCACCTGGCGCCGGGAACTCTTTTGGGTTCCCCAGGCCTTCGTGGTCTTCTCTGGCACCTTGTAAGGAGCCGGAGTCAGCATCTCCGTCAGGAGAGCGTCCGTAGTGTCTTCGGGCAGAGGAGCCAGACAATTAATCTGCCCCGACATCTCCACCCAGTCCTGTCAAAGGCAGGGAACTCAGACCCCGTACATGGTAAAGCTAGGGGAAATAAATATCCTACCGGATGTATAGAACTCACCGAATGCGCTAGGCGCTTCGCGCTTAGCCCGCGGTCCTCGGTAAGAGAAGGAGGGTCCTCGGCGCCCTTGAACAGCACCCTCTAGACGTCTTTGTGCGTCGTGTCGAAGAGCTTGCTTAGAGTCTGGTGCCGGGCCGGGTCGAACTCCCATAAGCTGAAATCCTGTTGTTGACACGGGAGGGTCCGACGGACGAGCATGACCTGGACTATGTTGACAAGCTTGAGCTTCTTGCTTGCCATGTTCCGGATACATTTCGGGAGTCCGTCTAGCTACACCGATAAACCCCAGGACAGGCCCTTCTCCTTCCAGGAGGTGAGCCGCGTAGGGAATCCGGACCGAAACTTGGGGGCCGCCGCCTAGTTGGTGACGCGCGGCTCTGTGATGTAGAACCAGGCCGATTGCCACCCCTTTATGGTCTCCACGAAGGAGCCCTCAAGCCATATAACATTGGGCATCCTGCCCACCATGACTCCGCCTCATTCCGCTTGTTGGCCGCCCACCACCTTCGGCTTGATATTGAAGGTCTTCAGCCACAGACCAAAGTGGGGGCGGATGCGGAAGAAAGCCTCATAGACGATGATGAACGCCGAAATGTTGAGGATGAAGTTCGAGGCCAGATCATGAAAGTCCAGCCCGTAGTAGAGCATGAGACCGCG
Source organism: Triticum urartu (assembly GCF_056163025.1). Lineage (NCBI taxonomy): Eukaryota > Viridiplantae > Streptophyta > Magnoliopsida > Poales > Poaceae > Triticum > Triticum urartu. Next base: position 8,817,311 of record NC_141874.1, read on the forward strand.
GACGAATGGATGAGGGGGAAACCCCAGTCCGCGGAGGAAGTGGTGGAGGAAAACTACCCTCTCATGAGGTTCCGGGGTGGAGACGATCTGCCCCGCAGCGGGTAGCCGATGCGCGATATTCGCGGCTAAGTATCCGGCTCCGCGCAGCTTTTTGATGTGTCCCTCTGTAACGGAGGAAGCCATCCACATGCCTCCCGCTCCGGACATGTTTGGAGAAGGTTGAGGAGAAGGATGTGGAGTTGGGCGTTGGAGGTTGAGTGCGCGAGAATGGATGAGCAAGGAGGAAGAAGGCGTGGGTAGAAAAAGGTTAAACCTTATCCCTTTATAAGGACGGACGAAGCTATGCGCCCTCACTAGCCTGGTAAAACTCGATTATCCCCCAAGCGCCGTAATTGATGGCGCGGTTGGGTTACCCACGCCCGTATTGATGAGAATCCCGTAATAAGGGGGACACGATCTCTGCTTTGACAAGACGTGTCAAGGAACTGCCTCGCATTATGTGCGGGGCTGGTTAAAGAAAAATAGTTCGAATAATCACCAAGCCATGGCATGATGTCATGTTGCCAAAGCATGTCAGCAGATTGGATTTGTGAAAATATTATTCTCTCTATGGTGCAATGTGGAACTTATTTTGCAGGGTCGGACACTGTCCTTTTATTCAAACTCTTCTGTGGTATATCTGGAGGAGGAACCCTCCTTGCAATGCCGAAGACAGCACTGCGCGCCGGACTCATCGTCATTGAAGCCTGGTTTAGGGGCTACTGAGGGAGTCCTGGATTAGGGGGTCACCGGACAGTCGAATTATATCCTTTGGCCGGACTGTTGGACTATGAAGATACAAGATTGAAGACTTCGTCCCGTGTCCGGATAGGACTCTACTTGGCGTGGAAGGCAAGCTAGGCAATACGGATATGGATATCTCCTCCTTTGTAACCGACCTTGTATAACCCTAGCTCCCTCCGGTGTCTATATAAACCGGAGGGTTTTAGTCCGTAGGACAACATACAATCATACCATAGGCTACCTTCTAGGGTTTAGCCTCTCCGATCTCGTGGTAGATCAACTCTTGTAATACTCATATCATCAAGAATAAATCAAGCAGGACGTACGTTTTTACCTCCATCAAGAGGGCCCGAACCTGGGTAAAACATTGTGTCCCCTGCCTCCTGTTACCATCTGCCTTAGACGCACAGTTCGGGACCCCCTACCCAAGATCCGCCGGTTTTGACACCGACAGGGCCCACGAGGGTGGAGGGCACGCCTGGGGGGGCTAGGCGCGCCCCCTACCTCGTGGCTTCCCTGTTGGTTGCTTGACGTAGGGTCCAAGTCTCCTGGATCATGTTCGTTCCAAAAATCACATTCCCGAAGGTTTCATTCCTTTTGGACTCCGTTTGATATTATTTTTCTTTGAAACCCTAAAATAGGCAAAAAAAAACAACAATTCTGGGTTGGGCCTCCGGTTAATAGGTTAGTCCCAAAAATAATATAAAAGTGAATAATAAAGCCCAATAATGTCCAAAACAGAATATAATATAGCACGGAACAATAAAAAATTATAGATACGTTCGAGACGTATCACACAACCTCTCCTCTCTCTTTCCCCTAAAGCCCAATAAGGCCCATCTACTCCCCGGCGAATTCCCGTAACTCTCCGGTACTCCGAAAATACCTGAATCACTCGGAACCTTTCCGATGTCCGAATATAGTCGTCCAATATATCGATCTTTATGTCTCGACCATTTCGAGACTCCTCATCATGTCCACGATCTCATCCGGGACTCCGAACTACCTTCTGTACATCAAAACACAAAAACTCATAATACCGATCGTCACCGAACTTTAAGCGTGTGGACCCTACGGGTTCGAGAACCAATAGCAGAACCTGGATGCGCATATTGGCTCCCACATATTCTACGAAGATCTTTATCGGTCAAACCGCATAACAACATATGTTGTTCCCTTTGTCATCGATATGTTACTTTTCCGAGATTCAATCGTCAGGATCTCAATACCTGGTTCAATCTCGTTACCGGCAAGTCTCTTTACTCGTTCCGTAATACATAATCCCGTAACTAACTCATTAGTTACAATGCTTGCAAGGCTTTTAGTGATGTGCATTACCGAGTGGGCCCAGAGATACCTCTCCGACAATTGGAGTGACAAATCCTAATCTCGAAATACGCCAACTCAACAAGTACCTTTGGAGACACCTGTACAGCACCTTTATAACCACCCAGTTACGTTGTGACGTTTGGTAGCACACAAAGTGTTCCTCCGGTAAACGGGAGTTGCATAATCTCATAGTCATAGGAACATGTATAAGTCATGAAGAAAGCAATATCAGTAAAACTTAACGATCATTATGCTAAGCTAACGGATGGGTCTTGTCCATCACATCATTCTGCAATGATGTGATCCCGTTCATCAAATGACAACACATGTTCTTGGCCAGGAAACTTAACCATCTTTGATTAACGAGCTAGTCAAGTAGAGGCATACTAGGGACACTCTGTTTTGTCTATGTATTCACACATGTACGAAGTTTTCGGTTAATACAATTTTAGCATGAATAATAAACATTTATCATGATATAAGGAAATATAAATAACAACTTTATTATTGTCTCTAGGGCATATTTCCTTCACTAGAAATGTTCGCGATTCAAGAAAGTTTGTAAAAACAACGTTCACAATTAGAGAAACGTTTGTAAATAGTATAAAATGTTCATGAATTCAAAAATGTTCTTGATTTTTGAAAATGTACGAAAATTTGTAAATGTGTTCATGAATTTGAAAAAGATCACGATTTCATACATTCACGAGTTTAAAAAATGTTCATGATTTCAAATACATTCATGAGTTTAAAAAATGTTCATGATTTGTCAAAATTGAAAGTTATAGTGTATCTCGCTGATGCAGCAAAATATGATCATGACCATTAGAGATTATAATTTTTTTCTCCCGTTGCAACGCACGACGGGCCCTTTTGCTAGTTAGTATTAAAAAGTCGGATGCGGATTGGTAGCACCCGGGTGCTCCACACCCCTATATGAACATTAAATTCAAAAAAATACCGAGAAATTCAAAACAAAATCTGGAATTTTGGGATATCAAACATGTGTTCCTGATCTACTCCCGTAAGAAATTTCGTGAAAAAATACCAGGAAAAGTATTCATGACAAAAAAGACGAAAATTTCCCGTGTATAGAAGAAAACCATTTGGATGGATTTTGGTCCGGACAGTTTTTCCTTCACCACATATATGTTTTCTGGTATATTTTTTACGGAACCTCGTCAGAGGGGGGGGGGGCGCTCCCGCACTGCATATAGAAGAAGAGAGTTGGTCCGGTTCATAAGGGAAATCGGACCCAAAAACCATACATGGCATCGGTTAGTTAAGGGAAATTGGCGAAGACCACACACACCAAACTAGCACTTAAGGAACGTCGTCCGAGCCAGATACAAGGGTGCCGAGGCCCAAGACCATCGTCAACACAACATACCCACCCAAGATAAGCACTGCAACCTCAAGAACATGCCTACAACTAGATGTGAACTCGCACCTAACCTTTTGAAAAATGAGATCAACCATTGGCCTCCACCAATGCACGAATTGCCTGGATCGCCGTCGGCGTAAGCGGTTTTTTTGTACATCCGAAGATAAGAGTTCATCTTCTCTTGCACATACTCCTCGGAGCCTTTCTTAGATGTCATCCCCTTCGGCAGTTCCCCATTAGCCTCTACCAACCTATATTCAGCGCGCTTGGCAGCAGGAATGTCGCAGTTTCTGTTCTTCTTATCCAAACGTCCACTACGCCTCTCGGAACAAGTAGATGCCCCGTCAATCTGTACATGAATCGGTTCCTCAAGCAAGGACCGCGGCGCTGCGCAACTGGAACTGCTTAGGAACTCATCCAACAAGGTGGTTGATGGCACACCAATATCACCAAGTGGCTCCTCGGAACCAAAAGACATCATATTGGTAGTGCCCCCTGAAGCAAGCGTCACCGAAGAGGAGACAAAGGGAGGCACCTCGCCAACCAAACCATCAGGCAAGGCCACCTCAATATGCTCCATATCATTGCTCGATGTGACTATCTCAGTAACCTTAGCTTGCTCCTCCTCACCTTGAATTACCATCTTGTGCAGAGCTACATCCACCGCAGGAAGAACATCTGCAGGTAGCGCCATAGTTGCTAGAACATCAAACAAGCACCCGGCCACTCCCGCCTCACTGACATCCTTAATTACCATCAGCAACAACAAAGGGTGCCGCCTCCTCATGCTCGCACCATGGAGGTGGCAAACACAAAGGCGCCAAGGAAGAAGGTCCCCCACCGTTCCCCATATTCCCTCCCTCTCGTGCCTCAAGAGACTGATTGACAACCGACAAATTAACAACTTTGCCACTGATAGCCTCCAGCCGCTCCAAGAGGCCTGAGACCTGGGCCGCCCAACCATGCAGAGCAACAGCCATGTCGCGGAGCTGTTGAATGACCTCCTCCGCACGAGTAGTAACCAGAGCCTGCAACTCGGCGCGCAGCGCCTCGGTCTGAGCTGCAAAGAGGGGTTTCAACAACCCCAAATCAGCAACCAAGGTCGACTCGTCGGGGTCGGACAGACCCGAACAGGGGGCTTCGGATTTGCTACAAGGGGGCCCTTGAACGAGCCCAGTCAGAGCGGCAACAACATAGGCCCACGAGCACTTCTGCAACCACTGTGAAGGAGCTGGGGGCGGGTGTTTGGGGAGGCGAGGAGCAGTCGACGGCAACATGGCGCCACGGAGATGACCATGGCTGGCAGGGAGTCGGTCTGGATAGCCAGGCTCGCGACGCCCAGAGCGGCCGCGGCCCAGGCAGGTGCCAGGCCCACGACAGTCGGCGACGAAGCGGTTCTCCGCCAAGCAATGGAGGCAGAGCCCATAAGCTCTCTGCTTGAAAGCGAGGGCGCAGTCAGTCTCCTTCTTGCGGGGCGGGGCAGATAGCTTCAACCTCCGGCGATGCTGGTCCCCGACCTCCACCTACTCCTTCTCCGTAGACGCCTGCGATGCGTCGGTCACGACCAGCGGCATGGGGGGAGCCGATCTGGAGATGGTGGTAGCTTGAGCAGAGGGAGGATCCTAGGGCAACCATTGAAGCGCGGAGAGAGTCCCCGTGTTCATCCTCAACACTGGCAGTCAGCAGCTCTGGATCTGGATCGGCAGGGGAGCTAGGACGGAGGGGAGGGGAGGAGGGGGGGGGGGTGGTGGCTGGAGAGGGATCAGAGGGTGTGTGGTTGGTGGTGGGTGAGGAGGCCATTTTCTGGTATTTTTTCACCAAACTTCCCACCGGAGTAGAATGGAAACCCAGGTTTTTTTTTAATTTTTGGTATTTTTTATGATTAATATTTGTACAGGGATGTGGAGCACTCAGGAGCTCCTGTCTATTTTCCTAAAAAGTCAAGCTAATTTATGTTTGCCCAAGTATATAGGGAAAACATGACATTTTCTTCCATGAACTTGGTCAATACAGAAAAGCTTGACTTCTGGAGAAAATCTTTTACCACACCATTCATTCTGAGAAATGGAGAAAGCACTTATTTCGTCACCTAGTGTTCGTCCATCGGATCTACTGGTGGGATGGACTGTATTGGCCCGTCCCTACAGTGAAAAGGTCTCCATCGACCCCACACACTAACCGTGAATGTCAAACTGAGAACTGTAGGTGCACGAAGATCCCGTCACCGGGATCACACATGTCAGGTGAACTTCACCCTAAACCTAGCTACCAGCAAAGCCAGCGCACTGACCGAATGTTTTCCGGCGAGGAGGAGACGTCGACGGCGGCGACTCCGCACTACACAGTGCGTGGGGTCACCTCAGGTAAAGCCATGGCTACTCGGGCGGCGACAGCGCGTGCACCCTAGGACGTTAGCCCGTGACAGCCGACCTTTGTGTGGCCGCGCCTGGGAAACGGGCCGGAGTAGCCCGGCTCTGGCCGTCCTTAAATGCCGCGCGCATGGCCGCTCACAGGGCACACAAGTCTCCGGCGAGCTAGTTGTAATAGTGCTACGCCGGTGACCGCATCGTCTCGACCGCAGCGCCGGCGCGGAGGCTACCTTCTGCCCCGACGTCCCCATGGCCGGCCACCGGAACAAGGTCTCCTGGTCCTCCGGCCTCTGCGGCTGCTTCGACGACCTCGGCGGCTGTAAGCTTAGTTTGATCTCTCCTGTTCATTAATTCAGGGCAACGCTGGTATATACCTGGTATGCATACAGCATAATAAATACTCCCTCGATAAAGAAATATAAGAGCAGCGGGTGCTTATCAAAGAAGATACACTCATACAAGCAATTCTACCATGCACGGAATATTTCATGCATGGATCCACCGTCTACCGCGTGATTTGAGATTCATGCTATATTTTCTCAGGTTTGGACGATTCGTAGTTTCTATCAAAATGTTTTAGTGACGTAACGTTGTGCAGTAGTAATCTAATCTAAAACAATCACACTCTTATTTATTGGTACAGGACGAAATCTTAAGGTACACTTCAGGAAAAGATCTTCTCTTTTTGCAATGGAAACATCATGTAGCACTCTGAAAAAAGACAAATATTGGCCTAAAGCAAAACAAAAGCATAAATCTCAAAGCAGCGTTGGACGGTAGACTGATGCATTGGATATCCCTTCCTTGCACGGTGGAAAAACCACGCCCATTGATAGAAACAAGAAAAGAAAGCTAATAAAATCATATACTAAAATCTAAGATAAGTGGGCTTCTTTTGACAACCCGTGCATCATGTGCAACCTACAGGCTTCCTGACACTCTTCTGCCCGTGCATCGCCTTCGGGAGGATCGCCGAGATCGTCGACAAGGGGGCCATATGTGAGTTTGTCTATGCCCCCACAACAAAAATACAACTATATACTTGTGTTTTCACTAATTGTTGAACGATAACTTGATCGGGTGTCCGTATCAATGAATGAATGAATGCTACTATTGCTCTCCACAGCATGCTGTGCGAGTGGGACGATGCACGTGCTGCAGGGCTTGGGGACGTCCGCGATAGGCTCCATCCTCTACCACTGCTGCTACCGCGCCAGACTGCGGGCAGAGCACGGGCTGGAGGAGAAGCCATGCGCCGACTGCTGTGTCCACACCTTCTGCGGGTATTGTGCCCTCTGCCAGGAGTATCGCGAGCTCAAGAGTCGTGGCTTCGACATGCAGGCGGGATGGCATGCCAACATGGAGAGGATGGGGAAGACCGTCGCGCCCCAGATGAACCAGGGGATGACTCGTTAGTCAATTGAAAGCAATGCAGACGGTTACTCTTCTCTATATATCCTGGCTAGGGGTGTCAACGTCCAGCTACTCATCCAGTCTTACTTTTTTATCCATGTATGTGTCGGTGTGCTTAGCTGTCGCAAGTTGTTCTTCGTCCAACCAGTCACTTCCCACCATGGGTCAAATCTATGTGCAACCAATAAGACGTGTTATCATATCTTTGTGTAGAAGAAACAGATGTTCGCCTCCGTAATGAGTGCAATCACGTTTGGGTATGTAATATCTATGGCAGCTACCTTAAATCTTCAAAAAATTATTGAGGAAACCTTAAATCTCCAAAATGGATGTAGTGACCACGCGTATTTGTATGGGTCACATGGTTTGGACATTTATATTTGTTTTTTGTGGGGTCATTAATATATGTGTTCCTGAAGAATTAAATATTCGGGATCCCAAAACAAACCATCATGCACAACGTCAAATTGCAGAGGTAGCTACATGGGTTAAAATAGTCTTGTGTAATGTGGTACAACCAGCTAAGTGAATTAATTTCTCAAGAAAAGATATTACACAAATCATGATGATTGTCCTTGCGCATTTATTAAGATATCTCGTAATTAATCCTATATTATCTCAGTTTATGTTGATTATATAAATATGATCAGCAATGATAATGGGATAGAATAATCTAGTTCTTACTTTACGATAGAGCTTGGGATGGTAGACTGGGGTGTAAAAACAAGCTGTTCTTGGGGCACAACTTGACCACCTTCCGGAAAGAGGTTTAGTTCACTGGTATGCATATATAGAAAGGGTTCTTCAAAGATTTAATATGGATAAATCTCACCCCTCTTAAAACCCCCGCGGTATACATGAACTACTTGTTGCTCTAGTTGTTAGTACACCCCCTTTAATACCCTAAGGGTGTGAGTTTAAACCCTCCAAGCTGCTAGGATTTTTTTTCTAAGCATGACGAGGCCTTCCACCGGGCCAAGGTTTGGGTTGTGCTAAATTAGTCATACAAGTACTATTTGACACTATTTGAACGCTTAGATTCAAATTCATCTGAATATTTTTGATAAGTACCAAAGCTTCTCAAGGTTGAACGAGATTTCCGGTATCTTACCGGAATTCCAACCGCAATTAAAACCTTACTCACTACTCATCAATTAAGGGTGTTAATGAGTTAGCATAGTAATTTTGTTATCAATAATTGTCATGGTGGACCTCCTACCTGAAAACTAAGAAAAACACATGGCAGGGTGGGAACCACCTCTGGCTCCCCACCGGCCACCAGCTAGCAAGTGCCTCTTTTCACCATGAAAGGACTGCCGAAATATCGTGAAATACACTCAAAGACAGCAGCAGCACCATGAGATGGATGAGCGCCGCTCTGTTTAGCAAATAGGAACAGAAGCATATTCTCTTGCCCTTAAAGCCTAGCTAGCTACAGGCAATAAGCTTTGTTCCCTATGCGGGATCAATCAATTCCTTTGACAAGTAGCAATGCTTGTGCCATCTTCATAGTTGAGTATTGATTCTTCTTGATCTTGTTGGTGACTTGATGTTAAGGTTCCAAAAGTATTCAACAATATATGCAATGGTTGAAGTCCATAAATCATGGGCCATGTAGTCTCTCCAATTGACAGTTAAATCCAAAGAGATGGCCGGCCGCTAGGCTGACGTTTATGTCGGGCAAGGTTTTTTTTAATTCCGATTCCGGGTTTTTGGGATGAACCGGAAAATCCGGTTTCCGAAAAATCTCAAAAAATCCGTATTTTTTCGTTCAAAATTTTCATACAAATTTTGAATTCAAAAAATATAGCATCAAAATATATTTTTTAACCTAATGGGCACACCAACTACTTTTTGGTCTAATGGGCAGTACATCTTGTAACCCTGAAGAGGTCATAACTTCGACTCCATGCCACCACATCATGACCTAAGCCTGAATAACGGAAAAAGAACTTGTTGTTGAAATGGTTTTGATCTAACGGGCAGTACACCTGGTAACTATTAGGAGGTCGTGAGTTCGACTCCATGCCACCGCACTGTGACCAATTTTTTAAAGCCTAAATAACACAAAAAACCTATTGTTGAAATGGTTCTCGTCTGGCAGTACACCTAGTAACCATCCCGAGATTGTCAGTTCGACGATACCTAGTAACCATCCCGACATTGTGAGTTTGACTCCATGCCACTGCACCATGAAGAATGAATTTTTTAGTAAGCCTGAATAAGACGAAAAAAATGTTGTTGGAATTGTTGTTGAATTAATTAGTATGCCTAGTACCCATCAGTAGGTCGTGAGTTCGACTCCATGCTAGTGCACTGCAACCAATATTGTTTTTGTAAGCCTGAATAATGCAGAAAACCTGTTGTTAAAATGTTCTGGTCTAATGGGAAGTAACCATGGTAACCATCAGGATCTTGCGAGTTTGATTCAATGCTATCGCACCGCGACCAATACTTATTTTTAGCAAGCTCTGCATAAGATAAAAAACATGTTGATATGGTTATGGTCTAATGGGCAGTACGACTCGTAACCATCAAGAGGTCGTGAGTTCAACTCCATGCCACCACATCGCAACCAATAATTTGGTTCTGGTCTAATGGGCAGTACACCTGGTAAACATCAGGAGGTCGCGAGTGTGACTCCATGCCACTGCACGGCGAGCAATATTTTTTAGCAAGCCTAAATAACGCAAAAAAAAAACATGTTGAAATGGGGCAGTATGCCTGGTAAATAAACATTAGGAGGCCGGTCACGAGTTCAACTCCATGTCACCGCACGGCTATCAATATTATTTTTATAAGCCTGGTAAACATCAGGAGGTTGCGAGTTAATTTGTTCGTAAGCCCAATTATGGCAAAAAAAACTATTGCTGAAAATGGGACTCGAACCTCCTAAGAGGCACACGCCCTACCGCTTGGCCAAGTGCATGGTTGTTGTATGGCATTTTTACGCAGCTTATTTGACAATTTCAAACGGTGTCCAATTTTTCAGTAAAACCCTATTGTCAGGTACTCATGGAGTCTATGTAGTAGTGGACCTGCTTTTCTTCTGGCGACAATATGATGATCTATTTGAAGGTACTGTAGCTAGCAATGACCTCAGTGATGATGTCAACACACATGACTGGCTACCTGGCCAGAGATTCTAGACATTTGAGGTTCTCCATCGATCACTACTTCACCCCACTAACCAATGGAAATATTCCCTCTGCAAAACAACATCGGTTCACACAGAACAGTGTCAACACCATGAAAGGGAGTATTTCAACCAAAAAAACACCCTTTTTTGCGGGGAGCCCAAAAAACACCATGACTGTTATATTTAATTAAGGTGATCCTCCTCGACGGACCGATGCTTCCAGTGATTTCTCCATGGGCGAGAGTCATGCGTGAGAAGCCGAATCACGATGCTCTATGCTGTGAGTATGGCCGCTGCTCGTAGAGATTCCCATCGGCAGCAACGGCTGTTGTAGCTGATGGGGCAGGGACGCACCGGTGGCTTTGTGTACGATGTAATGGCTGCATGACTCTCTTATGCCCATGTGTCACTTTGGGAGAATAGCCGAGATCGTCAATAAGGGGGCCACATGTGAGGTCCTTCCTGTCTCCCCACAAGAAAAATACAGCTACTTGTGTTTTTGCTAATTGTTGAATGATAACTTGGTCGGGTGTTCGGATCAATGAATGAATGAATGAACCTAGTACTGCTCTGCTCAGAATGTTACACGAGTGGGACGATGTACGTGCTACAGGCCCTGGGGACGACATCGACAAGTTCCATCCCATACGCCTGCTGCTATGCTACCATGCCAGGCTGCGGGCGGAGCACGATCTTGACCAGAAAACCTGCGCTAACTGCTGCGTCCGCACCTTCTGTGGGCTTCACACCCTTTGCCAGGAGTATCGCGAGCTCAGGAGTCGCGTCTTTGAGATGCAAGAAGGGTGGCATGCCAATATGGAGAGGATGGGGAACTGTCGTACCCCACATGAACCAGGGGATGACTCGTTAGTTGACCGAATGCAATGCAGACAGTTACTATATATCTGGGTGAGTCCTGTCTGTGACGTGTGCTTTCTTGTTGCAAGTGAGCTCTCATGTGTCAATTCTATGTGCAACTTCAATACGACGTACTATATGAATGATGCTTTACTATGGTGGGGTACGCGGGTGCTGGTTATCTCTATGATCCCAATGATGCTAGATCTTAGACTGGATTCATGTTTCTCTATAGTGGTGCAAAAATTTCTTGTCCATCATGTTAGTAGACCCTCGAGCCACATCTACTAACCACTCAGACATAGTTCCTTTGTATGAAGCCTCATGTGAATGTGTTCGGCCCATATAAATGATTAACCACATCAAGAAGTCATGGACTCGATACCGTCAACACCCCCACAAATATCTATGATGATAATACCTCTTGTGTTGCATAAATGCAAATAGCCAAAGCTAGCCGCATACATTTTAAACTATTTTTTAACAAACCGGATGAAATTCATGCAAGCACGGACGGATTTCATACAAACACGACGGATTTAACTACATTTCGAACATTTAGAACAAAAAAAAGACCCGCCCCTAAACCTATCCTCCAACGGTGGCGCCCAGCGTCCAAGCTCGTGTTGTCCTCCTTCCGCCATCTTCATGAGCACTGGCGATAAGACCGATGAAGTGAAGCTGCGGTCTTCGACGAGGAAGAGTAGAACACGGGAGACGGACCGGCCCACATGGGATACCAGGCCCCGCCACCTCCCGTGGCCTACTGATCCTCAGAGGAGTCCGCGCCTTTTCCGCCGCCGGTGGACGTGAGGTCCACGAGGGAAATGGTGGCGCCTTGGTTGTCGTCGTCTCATCGGGCTGGCTGATGGTTCGGCGGCGGCGCGTAGGAAGCAAAGCTGGCTATGTTCTGCTCTGCGATGGCATGTAGCTGCGCCTCCACGGCTGCCGCATCGTACCGAGCAGCGGCCTGAGTACGGACGACATCGTAGATGGGAAGCTACTCCGCGACGAAATTTGGGTTCGTCGTGGCCATGGCCGCCACGGCTTCCTCGCTCGCGACCTCGCCGTAGATCTGGCCCTCCGCCAGTCGGTGCTACTCCAGGAGGAACAGGTTGTACCGCTGTTCTTCCTGCACTTGCTGGAACACCGACAAAGGCTCCGGCGTAGGCTGCACCTTCTCCATGGCAGCGTTGAACTGCGTCTGCGCCTGCTCCGTGGTGAAGCCGACATGCACAGGAGGCGCGAGAGCCGGTGCGGAGTCGTCGGAGCCCATCTTCATCGTGGTGTCATCCTCGTCGTCGGAGTCCTCGGGCTAGCTGGCCGGCAAGCCGGCCTCGATCCGCCTGGCACGGTGGCTATGCCAGGTGGTGGCAAGGGCAGCCACCGCGTGCTTCATCTCCGGCGACAAACTACCCCACAGTGCTTTTGCGCTGACGGTCATGGCAGATGCAGTGCAAGGGAGGAGGATGTGGAGGGGCTAGTGTTGTGGTGTGGTGTTAGCTGAGTGTGGCCGCCTTTATATAGTGGATTCCGGTGAGGCCAGGCGTCTGGGTGCGTCAATGCACGGCGCCGGAGTGGGTTTCTCGTCCGGCAAGCCTGCTCAATGGCAGCAGATGGATGGACAACGGCGTTAAAACGGGCGCAGTAGATATCCGCCCCGCCCCGTCCAATCACACGTCTCCAGCATTGAACATGCGCGGACACCGGAGACGCGTCGCGGGCGGTGCCCTCGGCCGGCACGCCGCTTCAATAGCGGCGGGAGTGAGAGGTCGCGTCCGCCCTCAGCGGTCTTCAATGTTGAGCGGCACGCTCTACAGGGGCATGAATGCAGGCAACTGGCACCGGGCGGGAGCTTGCGCGGGAGGGGGAGGTGTATTTGGTGGGCCAGGGCAGTCTGAAAACGAGCTTGGGACCGGTCCATACTCCCGTAAACCTTCCACATTTGTTTCCGGTTTGCGAGAGAAATCACGTTTGAACCGCTCCGCGGATCGACACATGTCGGTGTTGGATGGCTTCCGCTGTCGGGACAGTTCAGTCCAAACGGTTGCGGGAGGTTTACAGGTCCGCCTTGAAGATGCCCTAATACCCCAAGGGTGCGAGTTTAAACCCTCCCAACCACTAGCTAATTCTTTTTCTCTAAGCGCTGTTCTAACTTAGTCATACAAATATTATTTTATACTATTTGAACACAATTAGATTCAAATTTATCCGAATCTTTTTGAACTATACCAAAGTTTCAGCGATATTTCCGGTATAGTTTCTCGTGGTTCAACTAGATTTCCGTTAACTTACCAGATATTGTGACCAAAAGAAAAAAAATCTTACTCACAGCTCATTAAGTAAAGGTGTTAATAAGTTAACATTGTAATTTTGTTACTATCAAGAATTGTCATGATAGATCTCCTTCTAGAAAACCAGAAAAAACACATGGCAGGGTCGGAATGACCATCTTGTTCTTCCCCACCGGCCACCACCATCTAGCGAGTGCCTCTTTTCTCCATGAAAAGACTGCCAAAATGTCGCGAAATCCGCTCAACGGCAACAGCAACACCATGAGATGGACGGGCACCGGCGTACTCACCATTCTTACGCAGATAGGAACAACAGCATATTCTCTTGTGCTTAAAGCCAGCAGCTAGCCGCATGCAATAAGCTTTGTTCCCTAAGTGGGCTCAATCAATCACTTGGACAAATGACAATGGCTTTATCATCTTCATGGTTGAGCTTTTCGAAAGGAAAAAAAATTCTTCATAGTTGAGTATTGATTATTGATCTTCCTATGACTTACTGTTTCAAATGTATTCAAAAATACTCTCTTCGTTTCTAAATATTTTTCTTTCTAGAGATTTCAACAAGTGACTACATACAGAGCAAAATGAGTAAATCTCTAAAATATGGCTATATACATCCGTATGTAGTCCATTTAATAAAATCTCTAAAAAGACAAATATTTAAAAACAGAGGGAGTATATGCGAGGGGAGAAGTACATAAATCAGCGGGATGGCCAACCGCTAGGCTGATGGGTTATGCCATGAGCCATGTACTCGGAGAGTATACGGTAGTAGTGGACTTGTCTTTCCTCTGACGACAATATGATGATCTTTTGGAAGATACTGTAGCTGGCAACGACCTCAATGATGCTGAAAGCACACGTGGCCAAAGGTTCCAAACATTTGAGGTTCTCCACCAATCACTACAGCGCCCCACTATCCAATGAAAATATTCCCTCGCAAAAAGACAACAGTTCACACATAACAGTGTCAATAACATGACAATTGTGTATTTTACGCAAAAAACAAACACCACAAAAAATATGTAATTAATGGGGTTGTGCTACACTCAGGTACCCATGATGAACATCACAATTAAAACAAATAGCATAAAAATATATTTAAATTCTGAAACTTTATAGTTTTGGTTATGACCAAATGTTGTAGGCTCTTGCAAAATTTTGTGGCCAAAAGATACCCGAAAAGCTCTCTACACAAAATAACAAAATCAGTACTTAGATTTTTGTGCATTGTTTAGCAGCATATTTGTTTTGTCTGTTCCGCCTAGTGATCCACGTTGAAGATACCACTGGAGCAAGTATAATAAGGTGACATAGGCGGACCGTAAGACACTAAATATTATATTTTTGCTTACTTGAAGGAGAGAGAAGAGAAGCAGGCTACAAATCAACAGCCGACTGCAGCATGTGCTCCTAGGGACTATGTGAGAGAGTGGAGTGGGTTATGTATCAATAAAATGGTACATATTTATATCAAACTATTGTACTTGCTAACTATAAGGTTAGCAATAGATGATGTAGAATACATATTTATACAATAAGGTTCACATTTCCATGTCTTTTCAACGGTAATATTATTTGAACTTAAACCGTACAAAATGTTGGAAACAAATTCTACATGAAAAAGGAGTGGATTTGAAGTAGCTTTCCACAGACATCTCATTTGCGCCATTCCGATAAACCATTAGAAAATGAGATGAAAAAATACACTTCTTGTTTTTTAATACTAAAAGCACATTTCTAAAATGACTCTTAACCCGCGAGGATTCTGCAAAAACGATCAACATGAGCAGTGATCACCTTGTGCACAGCTTTCCAACAGTATATTACATGCTTTGTTCGGACAAAAAATCACAAAAGTTAATGTTTCGTCTGATTCAGTTCAGGTACTAAGGCAGAGACTGTTCGAGGCTATTAACAGAATACCCCCTCCTTTCCGGTTTATTGGGCTCATCTTATTTTTCTTGGTTTTTCCACATTACAAGTCTCATTTTCACTTCTTTCCACCACATGTTCACATACCAAGGTGCATTAATTGATACATGCAAGGATTAAAAGAAACCAACCAATGCATGTCACCATTCCTACTCATTTAGTGGTCATCCATGCATACACTATAATTAATGCAGATTAAAGTTTGAGCAATTTTGTAAACTATGAGACACATTCCTCCACTGACCATCTACCTTGGTTGATGAGATTTCAAATTTAAGCCCTATAAACCGGAAAGAAGGTAGTAATACTCTGTGAGTAGCAAGACATGTATGTATATATATATATATATATATATAATATATATATATATATATATTATATATATATATTATATATATATATATATAATAGTAATAAAGTAGTTCCAACATTAATAGAATTTCAACCCAAAATAAAATAAAATAATTCCATGTGTTCAGAGTACATGTAGACTCGCAAAATTCCAGAAACCACACATATTAGATAATCGGGACAAGCCATCATGCTTCATGACAACCTCCTGCCGCCAGTGCAATTGAAAAACGATGAGTGGGAGAACAGAGGATCTCTGCAATGTGAACCTGCCTGGCTTGGAAATACGTGGTTTTCTTTTTTGGCAGGAGGTATATATTCGATTGGTCAGTGCGCTAGCGCTACCTAGTAATTCCTTTGTCTCAACTTTGACACTTATTTTGAGATGGAGAGAGTAGTAGCTAGGGCATGCAGTGGACGTGTGGCTTTGTCGTTGGATCTTTGTGCATACATAGGCAATCAGATTCTCATTTTTGATCGTGGATTTTGCATACCAAATTCACCCTCCAAAGGAAAAAGTAATCTTACTTCTTTGGCCACCTAGTACGGATCAATCTGGTCCATCGGATCTGCTGGTTGGACGTACTACATTTGCCCGTTGTCCCTATCGCGAAATACCTCTTTTCTGAAGTGACCCCACACACTAACCGTTGGTGTCACCTGGTCACACGTCGATGGTTCACCCTAGCTACCAGCAAGCTAGCGCACTGGCCGAATAGTTTTCGACGTCGACGGCGACTCCGCACTACATAGTGCGTGGAGTCGCATCAGCAGAATCATCACGTAATGCCACGGCTGCACGTCGGACTGGAGAACGCTAACCCGTGACAGCCGACGTGTGTGGCAACGCGAGCGTGGGAAACGACCGGGCCGGTGAGCTCCCCCCCGGCCGTCCTTAAATACCGCGCACATGGTAGCTCAAACGGAACAAGGCCACCTGGTCCTCCGGCCTCTGCGGCTGTTTCGACAACGTCAGCGGCTGTAAGCTTAACTTGATCTCTCATGTTCATCTGGAGCAGCCCTCGTACCTGATGTATGACTTTACAATATACTTTTGAACAAGAAAATAACACATGGAAACTATATAACACTCTGAAACAAGCTAAACTTTGTAAAAACCCAAGACGGTCACGCCAATCTCAAAGCAGTGGTGGACGGTGGACCACTGCACGGTAGAAAAACACCTATGATACATTATGAATAGAAACAAGAAAAAAACCCTGATAAAAGTATATAAAATCTGGGACAAGTGGGCTTCTTCTAACAATCTGTGCGTCGTGTGCAAGTTCAGGCCGCCTGACCTTCTTCTGTCCGTGTGTTGTCTTTGGGAAGATCGCTGAGATTGTCGACAAGGGAGCCATATGTGAGTTCCTTCTGGCTCCCCATGAGAAAACTACAACAACTTGTGTTTTTGCTAATTGTTGAATGATAATTTGGTCAGGCGTCCGAATCAATGAATGAATGAACCCATTGCTGCTCTGCTCAGCGTGTTGTGTGATGTCTACCACACAACCTTCTTCTTGTAGACGTTGTTGGGCCTCCAAGTGCAGAGGTTTGTAGGACAGTAACAAATTTCCCTTAAGTGGATGACCTAAGATTTATCAATCCGTAGTAGGCGCAGGATGAAGATGGTCTCTCTCAAGCCACCCTGCAACCAGATAACAAAGAGTCTCTTGTGTCCCCAACACACCCAATACAATGGTAAAATGTATAGGTGCACTAGTTCGGCGAAGAGATGTTGATACAAAAGTGCAATATGGATGGTAGATAATGGTTTTTGTAATCTGAAAATATAAAAACAGCAAGATAACTAATGATAAAAGTGAGCACAAACGATATTGCAATTCGTTGAAACAAGGCCCAGGGTTCATACTTTCACTAGTGCAAGTTCCCTCAACAATAATAACATAATTGGATCATATAACTATCCCTCAACATGCAACAAAGAGTCACTCTAAAGTCACTAATAGCGGAGAACAAACGAAGAGATTATGGTAGGGTACGAAACCATCTCAAAGGTATTCTTTCCAATCAATCCGTTTGGCTATTCCGATAAGTGTCACAAACAGCCCTAGAGTTCGTACTAGAATAACACCTTAAGACACAAATCAACCAAAACCCTAATGTCACCTACATACTCCAATGTCACCTCAAGTATCCGTGGGTATGATTATATGATATGCATCACACAATCTCAGATTCATCTATTCAACCAATACATAGGACCTCAAAGAGTGCCCCAAAGTTTCTACCGGAGAGTCAAGACGAAAACGTGTGCCAACCCCTATGCATAGGTTCATGGGCGGAACCCGCAAGTTGATCACCAAAACATACATCAAGTGAATCAATAGAATAACCCATTGTTACCACGGTTATCCCACGCAAGACATACATCAAGTGTTCTCAAATCCTTAAAGACTCAATCCGATAAGATAACTTCAAAGGGAAAACTCAATCCATTACAAGAGAGTAGAGGGGGAGAAACTGTTGGAAATATGCCCTAGAGGCAATAATAAATTAGTTATTATTATATTTCCTTGTTCATGATAAACGTTTATTATCCATGCTATAATTGTATTGATAGGAAACTCAGATACATGTGTGGATACATAGACAACACCATGTCCCTAGTAAGCCTCTAGTTGACTAGCTCATTGATCAATAGATGGTTACGGTTTCCTGACCATGGACATTGGATGTCATTGATAACGGGATCACATCATTAGGAGAATGATGTGATGGGCAAGACCCAATCCTAAGCATAGCACTAGATCGTGTAGTTCGTATGCTAAAGCTTTTCTAATGTCAAGTATCATTTCCTTAGACCATGAGATTGTGCAACTCCCGGATACCGTAGGAGTGCTTTGGGTGTGCCAAACGTCACAACGTAATTGGGTGGCTATAAAGGTACACTACGGGTATCTCCGAAAGTGTCTGTTGGGTTGGCACGAATCGAGACTGGGATTTGTCACTCCGTGTAAGCGGAGAGGTATCTCTGGGCCCACTCGGTAGGACATCATCATAATGTGCACAATGTGATCAAGGAGTTGATCATGGGATGATGTGTTACGGAACGAGTAAAGAGACTTGCCGGTAACGAGATTGAACAAGGTATCGGGATACCGACGATCAAATCTCGGGCAAGTACAATACCGCTAGACAAAGGGAATTGAATACGGGATTGATTAAGTCCTTGACATCGTGGTTCATCCGATGAGATCATCGTGGAACATGTGGGAGCCAACATGGGTATCCAGATCCCGCTGTTGGTTATTGACCGGAGAGTTGTCTCAGTCATGTCTGCATGTCTCCCGAACCCGTAGGGTCTACACACTTAAGGTTCGGTGACGCTAGGATTATAAAGGAAGCTTGTATGTGGTTACCGAAGGTAGTTCGGAGTCCCGGATGAGATCCCGGACATCACGAGGAGTTCCAGAATGGTCCGGAGGTAAAGATTGATATATTGGACGAAGGGTTTTGGAGTCCGGGAGTGTTCCGGAGGTACCGGGTGATGACCAGCATGACCGAAAGGTGTTTCGGGAGCCCCGGCAAGTGTTGGGGGGCTTCATGGGCCAAGGGAAGGGGGCAAACCAGCCCACTAAGGGGCTGTGCGCCCCCCTCACCTATTCCCACGTGACCAGGGGGTTTGGGGCGCCCCATCTAGGGTTCCCACCTCCTGGCTTGGGGGCCAAGTCACCCAAAGGGGAGATCCAATCTGCCCTGGCCGCCGCCCACCCTAGAGGAAACCCTAGGGCGCCTCCCCCTTCCCCTTGCCCCTATATATAGTGGAGGTTTTGGGGCTGCATATGACACGAGATGAGTTCCTCTCCCCGTTGGTGCAGCCCTACCTGTCTTTCTCCTCGTCTCCCGTGGTGCTTGGCGAAGCCCTGCAGGATTGCCATGCTCCTCCACCACCACCACGCCGTTGTGCTGCTGCTGGATGGAGTCTTCCTCAACCTCTCCTCCCCCCTTGCTGGATCAAGAAGGAGGAGACGTCGCTGCTCCGTACGTGTGTTGAACGCGGAGGTGCCGTCCGTTCGGCGCTAGGATCATCGGTGATTTGGATCACCACGAGTACAACTCCATCAACCCCGTTCTCTTGAACGCTTCCGCGCGCGATCTACAAGGGTATGGAGATCCACTCCTCCCTCGTTGCTAGATGACTCCATAGATTGATCTTGGTGACACGTAGGAAAATTTTGAATTATTGCTACGTTCCCCAACAGTGGTATCAGAGCCAGGTTTATGCGTAGTTTCTATGCACGAGTAGAACACAAAGTAGTTGTGGGCGTTGATTTTTTTCAATATGCTTGCCGTTACTAGTGTTATCTTGATTCGGCGGCATCGTGGGATGAAGCGGCCCGGACCAACCTTACACGTATGCTTACGTGAGACCGGTTCCACCGACTGACATGCACTAGTTGCATTAGGTGACTGGCGGGTGTCTGTCTCTCCCAGTTTAGTCGGATCGGATTCGATGAAAAGGGTCCTTATGAAGGGTAAATAGCAATTGGCATATCACGTTGTGGTTTTTGCGTAGGTAAGAAACGTTCTTGCTAGAAACCCATAGCAGCCACGTAAAACATGCAAACAACAATTAGAGGACGTCTAACTTGTTTTTGCAGGGTATGATATGTGATGTGATATGGCCAAAAGGATGTGATGAATGATATATGTGATGTATGAGATTGATCATGTTCTTGTAATAGGAATCACGACTTGCATGTTGATGAGTATGACAACCGGCAGGAGCCATAGGAGTTGTCTTAATTTATTTATGACCTGCGTGTCAACATAAACGTCATGTAATTACTTTACTTTATTGCTAACCGTTAGCTGTAGTAGTAGAAGTAATAGTTGGCGAGACAACTTCATGAAGACACGATGATGGAGATCATGATGATGGAGATCATGGTGTCATGCCGGTGACGATGATGATCATGGAGCCCCGAAGATGGAGATCAAAAGGAGCAAAGTGATATTGGCCATATCATGTCACTATTTGATTGCATGTGATGTTTATCATATTTATGCATCTTATTTGCTTAGAACGACGGTAGTAACTAAGATGATCCCTCATAATAATTTCAAGAAAGTGTTCCCCCTAACTGTGCACCGTTGCGACAGTTCGTTGTTTCGAAGCACCACGTGATGATCGGGTGTGTTAGATTCCGACGTTCACATACAACGGGTGTAAGACAGATTTACACACACGAAACACTTAGGTTGACTTGACGAGCCTAGCATGTACAGACATGGCCTCGGAACATAGAAGACCGAAAGGTCGAGCATGAGTCGTATGGTAGATACGATCAACATGAAGATGTTCACCGATGATGACTAGTCCGTCTCACGTGATGATCGGACACGGCCTAGTTGACTCGGATCATGTAATCACTTAGATGACTAGAGGGATGTCTATCTGAGTGGGAGTTCATAAGATGAACTTAATTATCCTGAACATAGTCAAAAGGTCTTCGCAAATTATGTTGTAGCTCGCGCTTCAGTTCTACTGTTTAGATATGTTCCTAGAGAAAATTTAGTTGAAAGTTGATAGTAGCAATTATGCGGACTAGGTCCATAAACTAAGGATTGTCCTCATTGCTTCATAGAAGGCTTATGTCCTTAATGCATCGCTCAGTGTGCTGAACCTCGAACGTCGTCTGTGGATGTTGCGAACATCTAACATACACATTTTGATAACTACGTGATAGTTTAGTTAAATGGTTTAGAGTTGAGGCACCGAAGACGTTTTGAAACATCGCGAAACATATGAGATGTTTCGAGGGATGAAATTGGGATTTCAGGCTCGTGCCCACGTCAAGAGGTATAAGACCTCCGACGATTTTCTTAGCCTGCAAACTAAGGGAGAAAAGCTCAATTGTTGAACTTGTGCTCAGATTGTCTGAGTACAACAATCGCTTGAATCGAGTGGGAGTTGATCTTCCAGATGAAATAGTGATGGTTCTCCGAAGTCATTACCACCAAGCTGCTTGAGCTTCGTGATGAACTATCAGGGACATATATGATGATCCTTGAGATATTCGCGATGTTTGACACCACAAAAGTAAAAATCAAGAAGGAGCATCAATTGTTGATGGTTGGTGAAACCACTAGTTTCAAGAAGGGCAAGGGCAAGAAGGGATACTTCATGAAACGGCAATTCAGCTGCTGCTCTAGTGAAGAAACCCAAGGTTGAACGCAAACCCGAGACTAAGTGCTTCTGTAATAAGGGGAACAGCCACTAGAGCAGAATTACCCTAGATACTTGGTAGATGAGAAGGCTGGCAAGGTTGATAGAAGTATATTGGATATACATTGTGTTGATGTGTACTTTACTAGTACTCATAGTAGCACCAGGGTATTAGATACCGGTTCGGTTGCTAAGTGTTAGTAACTCGAAATAAAAGCTACGGAATAAACAGAGACTAGCTAAAGGTGAGCTGACGATATGTGTTGGAAGTGTTTCCAATGTTGATATGATCAAGCATCGCACGCTCCCTCTACCATCAAGATTGGTGTTTGCGTTGAGCATAGACATGATTGGATTATGTCTATCGCAATACGGTTATTCATTTAAGGAGAATAACGGTTACTCTGTTTATTTGAATAATACCTTCAATGGTCTTGCACCTGAAATGAATGGTTCATTGAATCTCGATCGTAGTGATACACATGTTCATGCCAAAAGATAGTAATGATAGTACCACCTACTTGTGGCACTGCCACGTAAGTCATATCGGTATAAAATGCATGAAGAAGCTCCATGTTGATGGATCTTTGGACTCACTCATTTTTGAAAAGTTTGAGACATGCGAACCATGTCTATTGGTGTATATGCATGAAGAAACTCCATGCAAATGGATCATTTGGACTCACTTGATTTTGAATCACTTGAGACATGCAAATCATACCACATGGGCAAGATGACTGAAAGCCTCGGTTTCAGTAAAATGGAACTAGAAAGCAACTTGTTGGAAGTAATACATTTTGATGTGTGCAGTCCAATGAGTGCTAAGGCGTGTAGTGGATATCGTTATGTTCTTGCTTCACAGATGATTTGAGTAGATGTTGAGTATATTTACTTGATGAATCATGAGTCTGAATTATTGAAAGGTTCAAGTAATTTCAGGGTGAAGTTGAAAGATCGTCGTGACAAGAGGATAAAATAACTATGATATGATCATAGAGATGAATATCTGAATTACGAGTTTGGCACAGAATTAAGACATTGTGGAAATTGTTTCACAACTAATACAGCCTGGAACACCATAGTGTGATGGTGTGTCCGAACATCATAACTGCACCCTATTGGATATGATGCATACCATGATGTCTCTTATCGAATTACCACAAAAGTTTATGGGTTAGGCATTAGAGACAACCACATTCACTTTAAATAGGGCACCACGTAATTCCGATAAGATGACACCGTATGAACTATGGTTTAGAGAAACCTAAGCTGTCATTTCTTAAAAGTTTGGGGCTGCGACGCTTATGTGAAAAAGTTTCAGGCTGATAAGATCGAACCCAAAGCGGATAAATGCATCTTCATAGGACACCCAAAAACAGTTGGGTATACCTCCTATCTCAGATTCAAAAGCAATAAGGGATTGTTTCTAGAATCGGGTCCTTTCTCGAGGAAAAGTTTCTCTCGAAAAAATTGAGTGGGAGGATGGTGGAGACTTGATGAGGTTGTTGAACCGTCTCTTCAACTAGTGTGTGGCAGGGCACATGAAGTTGTTCCTATGGCACGTACACCAATTGAAGTGGAAGCTTATGATAGTGATCATGAAACTTCAGATCAAGTCACTACCAAACCTCGTGGGATGACAAGGATGCGTACTACTTCAGAGTGGTACGTAATCCTGTCTTGGAAGTCATGTTGCTAGACAACAATGAACCTACGAGCTATGGAGAAGCGATGGTGGGCCTGGATTCCGATAAATGGCTCGAGGCCATATAAACCGAGAGAGGATCCATATATGAAAACAAAGTGTAGACTTTGGAAGAACTACTTGATGGTCGTAAGGCTGTTAAGTACATATGGATTTTAAAAGGAAGACGAACAATGATGGTAAATGTCACCATTAAGAAAGCTCGACTTGTCGTTGAGATGTTTTCTGACAAGTTCAAGGAGTTGACTACGATGAGACTTTCTCACTCGTAGCGATGCTAAGAGTCTGTTGGAATTATATTAGCGATTACTGCACTATTTATGAAATCTTGCAGATAGGATGTCAAAACATTATTTCCTCGATGATTTTCTTGAGGAAAGGTTGTATGTGATACAACCGGAAGGTTTTGTCAATCCAGAAAGATGCTAACAAGTATGCAAAGCTCCAGCAATCCTTCTAAGGACTGGAGTAAGCATCTCGGAGTTGGAATGTATGCTTTGATAAGGTGATCAAAGATTTTGGGTTTATACAAAGTTTATGAGAAACTTGTATTTCCAAAGAAGTGAGTGGGAGCACTATAGAATTTCTGATGAGTATATGTTGTTGTCGTATTGTTGATCAGAAATGACGTAGAATTTCTGGAAAGCATGCAGAGTTATTTGAAAAATGTTTTTCAATGGAAAGCCTGGATTAAGCTACTTGAACATTGAGCATCAAGGATAGATCAAAACGCTTAATGGTACTTTCAAATGAGCACATACCTTGACATGATCTTGAAGGTGTTCAAGATGGATCAGTCAAAGAAGGAGTTCTTGCCTGAGTTGTAAGGTATGAAGTTGAGACTTAAAGCTTGACCACGGCAGAAGAAAGAGGAAGGACGAAGGTCGTCCCCTATGCTTTTGTCATAGGCTCTATACGGTATGCCATGCTGAGTACCGCGCCTGAAGTGTGCCTTGCCATGAGTCAGTCAAGGGGTACAAGAGAGATCCAAGAATGGATCACAGGACAGCGGTCAAAGTTATCCTTAGTAACTAGTGGACTAAGGAATTTTCTCGATTATGGAGGTGGTAAAAGAGTTCGTCGTAAAGGGTTACATCAATGCAAGCTTAACACCTATCCGGATAGCTCTGAGTAGAGATACCGGATACGTATAATGGAGCAACAATTTAGAATAGCTCCAAGTACAATAGTTATTTGGAATAGCACCAAATAGAACGTGGTAGCTACATCTAGGAGATGACATAGAGATTTGTAAAGCACACACGGATCTGAAAGGTTCAGACCCGTTGACTAAAACCTCTCTCACAAGCAACATGATCAAACCCAGAACTCATTGAGTGTCAATCACATAGTGATGTGAACTAGATTATTGACTCTAGTAAACTCTTTGGATGTTGGTCACATGGCGATGTGACCTGTGAGTGTTAATCACATGGCGATGTGAACTAGATTATTGACTCTAGTGCAAGTGGGAGACTATTGGAAATATGCCCTAGAGGCGATAATAAATTAGTTATTATTATATTTCCTTGTTCATGATAAACGTTTATTATCCATGCTATAATTGTATTGATAGGAAACTCAGATACATGTGTGGATACATAGACAACACCATGTCCCTAGTAAGCCTCTACTTGACTAGCTCGTTGATCAATAGATGGTTACGGTTTCCTGACCATGGACATTGGATGTCATTGATAACGGGATCACATCATTAGGAGAATGATGTGATGGGCAAGACCCAATCCTAAGCATAGCACTAGATCGTGTAGTTCGTATGCTAAAGCTTTTCTAATGTCAAGTATCATTTCCTTAGACCATGAGATTGTGCAACTCCCGGATACCGTAGGAGTGCTTTGGGTGTGCCAAACGTCACAACGTAACTGGGTGGCTATAAAGGTACACTACGGGTATCTCCGAAAGTGTCTGTTGGGTTGGCACGAATCGAGACTGGGATTTGTCACTCCGTGTAAGCGGAGAGGTATCTCTGGGCCCACTCGGTAGGACATCATCATAATGTGCACAATGTGATCAAGGAGTTGATCACGGGATGATGTGTTACGGAACGAGTAAAGAGACTTGCCGGTAACGAGATTGAACAAGGTATCGGGATACCGACGATCAAATCTCGGGCAAGTACAATACCGCTAGACAAAGGGAATTGTATACGGGATTGATTAAGTCCTTGACATCGTGGTTCATCCGATGAGATCATCGTGGAACATGTGGGAGCCAACATGGGTATCCAGATCCCGCTGTTGGTTATTGACCGGAGAACGTCTCGGTCATGTCTGCATGTCTCCCGAACCCGTAGGGTCTACACACTTAAGGTTCGGTGACGCTAGGATTATAAAGGAAGCTTGTATGTGGTTACCGAAGGTAGTTCGGAGTCCCGGATGAGATCCCGGACATCATGAGGAGTTCCAGAATGGTCCGGAGGTAAAGATTGATATATTGGACGAAGGGTTTTGGAGTCCGGGAGTGTTCCGGAGGTACCGGGTGATGACCAGCATGACCGAAAGGTGTTTCGGGAGCCCCGGCAAGTGTTGGGGGGCTTCATGGGCCAAGGGAAGGGGGCAAACCAGCCCACTAAGGGGCTGTGCGCCCCCCTCACCTATTCCCACGTGACCAGGGGGTTTGGGGCGCCCCATCTAGGGTTCCCACCTCCTGGCTTGGGGGCCAAGTCACCCAAAGGGGAGATCCAATCTGCCCTGGCCGCCGCCCACCCTAGAGGAAACCCTAGGGCGCCTCCCCCTTCCCCTTGCCCCTATATATAGTGGAGGTTTTGGGGCTGCATATGACACGAGATGAGTTCCTCTCCCCGTTGGTGCAGCCCTACCTCTCTTTCTCCTCGTCTCCCGTGGTGCTTGGCGAAGCCCTGCAGGATTGCCACGCTCCTCCACCACCACCACGCCGTTGTGCTGCTGCTGAATGGAGTCTTCCTCAACCTCTCCTCCCCCCTTGCTGGATCAAGAAGGAGGAGACGTCGCTGCTCCGTACGTGTGTTGAACGCGGAGGTGCCGTCCGTTCGGCGCTAGGATCATCGGTGATTTGGATCACGACGAGTACAACTCCATCAACCCCGTTCTCTTGAACGCTTCCGCGCGCGATCTACAAGGGTATGTAGATCCACTCCTCCCTCGTTGCTAGATGACTCCATAGATTGATCTTGGTGACACGTAGGAAAATTTTGAATTATTGCTACGTTCCCCAACAGAAACATCAAAAGATCCAACTATAATAGCAAAGCTCGTGATACATCAAGATCGTACCACCTAAAGAACACGAGAGAGATAGATCAAACACATAGCTACTGGTACATACCCTCAGCCCCGAGGGAGAACTACTCCCTCCTCGTCATGGAGAGCACCGGGATGATGAAGAAGGCCACTGGAGAGGAATTCCCCCTCCGGCAGGGTGCCGGAACGGGTCTAGATTTGTTTTTGGTGGCTATGGAGGCTTCTGGCGGCGGAACACCCAATCTATTGTGCTCCCCGAAGTTTTTAGGGTATATGGGTAGATATGGGAGGAAGAAGTACGTCGGTGGACCTCCGGGCTGTCCACGAGGCAGGGGGGCGCGCCCCCCACCCTCGTGGGCAGCCCGGGACTCTCCTGGTCCAACTCCGATACTCCGTGGGCTTCTTCTGGTCCAAAAATAAGTTCCGTGAAGTTTCAGGTCAATTGGATTCCGTTTGATTTTCCTTTTTTGCGATACTCTAAAACAAGGAAAAAACAGAAACTGGCACTGGGCTCTAGGTTAATAGGTTTGTCCCAAAAATCATATAAAAAGCATATAAATGCATATAAAACATCCAAGGTTGATAATGTAATAGCATGGAACAATCAAAAATTATAGATACGTTGGAGACGTATCAGCATCCCCAAGCTTAATTCCTGCTCGTCCTCGAGTAGGTAAATGATAAAAACAGAATTTTTGAAGTGGAATGCTACATAACATATTTATCCATGTAGTTCTCTTTATTGTGGTAAGAATATTCAGATCCGTAAGATTCAAGACAAAAGTTTAATATTGACATAAAAATAATAATACTTCAAGCATACTAACCAAGTAATCATGTCTTCTCAAAATAACATGGCCAAATAAAGCTAACCCTACAAAATCATATAGTCTGGCTATGCTCTATCTTCACCACACAAAATATTTAAATTATGCACAACCCCGATGACAAGCCAAGCAACCGTTTCATACTTTTGATGTTCTCAAACTTTTTTAATCTTCACGCAATATATGAGCGTGAGCCATGGACATAGCACTATAGGTGGAATAGAATGGTGGTTGTGGAGAAGACAAAAAGGAGAAGATAGTCTCACATCAACTAGGCGTATCAATGGGCTATGGAGATGCCCATCAATAGATATTAATGTGAGTGAGTAGGGATTGCCATGCAACGGATGCACTAGAGCTATAAGTGTTTGAAAGCTCAACAAAAGAAACCAGTGGGTGTGCATCCAACTTGCTTGCTCACGAAGACCTAGGGCATTTTGAGGAAGCCCGTCGTTGAAATATACAAGCCAAGTTCTATAATTAAAGATTTCCACTAGTATATGAAAGTAACAACATAAGAGACTCTCTATCATGAAGATCGTGGTGCTACTTTGAAGCACAAGTGTGGTAAAAGGATAGTAGCATTGCCCCTTCTCTCTTTTTCTCTCATTTTTTTATTTTTTTATTTTTTTATTTGGGCCTTCTCTTTTTGTTATGGCCTCTTTTTTTATTTGGGCTTCTTTGGCCTCTTTTTTTTCGTCCGGAGTCTCATCCCGACTTGTGGGGGAATCATACTCTCCATCATCCTTTCCTCACTGGGACAATGCTCTAATAATGATGATCATCACACTTTTATTTTCTTACAACTCAAGAATTACAACTCGATACTTAGGACAAGATATGACTCTATATGAATGCCTCCGGTGGTGTACCGGGATGTGCAATGACTCAAGAGTGACTTGTATGGGAGAATTATGAACGGTGGCTTTGCCACAAATACGATGTCAACTACATGATCATGCAAAGCAATATGACAATGATGAAGCGTGTCATAATAACGGAACGGTGGAAAGTTGCATGGCAATATATCTCAGAATGGCTATGGAAATGCCATAATAGGTAGGTATGGTGGCTGTTTTGAGGAAGGTATATGGTGGGTTTAAGGTACCAACGAAAGTTGCGCGATACTAGAGAGGCTAGCAATGGTGGAAGGGTGAGAGTGTGTATAATCCATGGACTCAACATTAGTCATAAAGAACTCACATACTTATTGCAAAAATCTATTAGTTATCGAAACAAAGTACTATGCGCATGCTCCTAGGGGGATAGATTCGTACACTACTAGGGAAAAGCCTATACACAGAATCTTACCAGCAGCGCGCTTTAAAATCAGGCGCTGCTGCTAGGTAGCAGTAGCGCGGGCCATGGAAACTCGTTGATGAAACAAGTTTATCAGTAGCGCGTGCACTCCAAGAAGCGCTACTGCTAAAATTCCCACGCCGCCGCCACGAGGCCAGTTATAGTAGCAGCGCGTTAAAATAAACAGCGGTACTGCTACGTAACGTAGCAGCAGCGCATTCAGGCAATAATCGCTACTGCTAAATTAACTACAAAAATCAATGAGCATTCAGCGCATTCAGCGTAACGTAGCAGCAGCGTATTTTTTATGTCTATTTCTATTTTTACATACTGACACATAGCAGTAGCGCGTTCAGGCCGAAAGGCGCTACAGATAGGTAGTTTAGCAGTAGCGCGTTTACCTATAGCGCGCTACTGCTATTCCATTCCATCTCCCCCCACTCACTAGCCTCATCCACAGATCACACTCACACACACTCACGGTCTCCTCCTCACCCCCCGCGCCACCGGTCTTCCCCCGTCGCCCCTCCCCCGATCTGCGCCGCTGTCGCCTCATCCTCCTCGCTGGACTCGGTACCGGCCTCCTCCTCCGTCCTCCCTCCACTCGCCGCTGGCCGCCCCCTCCTCGCTCCGCCTTCCTCCTTGATCCGTCCTCCCTCCACTCGCTGCCGGTCGGCCCCTCCTCGCTCTGCCTTCCTCCTCCGTCCTACTATCTTCTGCCTCCTCGAGTCGCCCCTCCTTGTCCCTCCTCCCTGATAAATTTTGATTTAGTAGGCTTTCATATGTAACATTTTGATTTAGTTGATATGATTCAGTTGATTTAGTAGGCTAGTTTATTTAGTTGATTTAGAACATTTTGATTTAGTTTATTTAGTAGGCTAGTTGATTTAGTAGGCTAGTTGATTTAGAACATTTTGATTTAGTTGATTTAGTATGCTAGTGGATTTAGTATGCTAGTTGATTTAGTATGCTCGATTTAGTTTTTTTGTAGTAAGTTATTTTTTGGCAAAATGTAGGTGCCAATTTAGTTAAATTTGCCACTTGTTTCCTGTGAAGTGAATCGTTAATCCTTTGCTCATATTGCTTTAGGAAAATGGCGCCACCACCAGCACCACTATGTCGACTGTGCAAGTCAAGGTGCGCCAGCAGCCTTGCAACTGGCAAGCCGTTCGACATCTACTTCCATCCGAGTTTTCGTCATGCGGCGGTAAGAAATTAGATGAAATGTAACAACTATTTTATTTTTAGTGTTGGCATTACTGCATTGTGTCATTTTGTTTTTCTTACACAGATCGTCCCATGCAATGTGAGGTTGAAATTCAACAAACTGACAGGAGACACTGTGACATTTGAGGCTCCTGGGGGGGGGCGTACACTATGGAGGTCGAGAAAGGACGCAATATATCGCAGATTGGAGGAGATGGATGGGCCCGTTTCCTCGCTCGCATGCGTCTTACTGGTGGTGAGTTGATCAGATTCTCCTTCAGAGCAGAAAGACCCAAGCTGGTTGTCATTTATATCAACCTGGTGGAAGATGATGAAGATGACGAAGATGATGAAGATAATGAGGACCCACTCAATGAAGATGATGAGAACCCACTTCATGAAGCCATCATAGCTCAAAGAATGAGGCTGAGCGAGGAGGAGGTGTGCAACCTATGGGACATAATTCCGCCACGTGATGACTTTGTCGGGGTGCCATTCGTGACCCGCCTGACAAGTACCATGGTCGATTGGCATGAAAAGGTATGTTATACATACTGCATGTAGTAATTTGATGATATATATATGCTTTATTGTTATACTTACAAATGCAAATTATCCGATTATATGCTTAGTGAATCCGATGATATGCTTAGTGTAGAGTCCAATGATATGCTTTGTGGAATCTAGTCGATGATATACTTTAGTGTAGAGTCTGATCACATGCTTATTAGTGTAGAATCCAAGGAACTATTAATAGTGTAGATAATCCATATATATACTTATTAGTAGAATTCATGATTAATTAGTACAAATGCGTAGTACTGTTTCTTTTGATAGTGTAGAAATCTAGACTTAATAGAAATATATTTGCAAGAGTATGTGTGAGGCTATTTATTAATTGATATGTTTTTTTTATTCAGAGATTGCCAAAGAACCTATCTGTGAGTTGTGGTATCGAGCCTGATGAAGAAGGCTCAGTTGGACTACGCCTTACCACAAGGGGCTCTATCACCACATGTACTTACCGCATGGGCACAGATGGTCGCACACACTTTAACTCGGTTGGGTGGAAGAGATTCCTCGTTGGCAAGAATCTTCGTCCTGGACAGGCCATCCTAATTACTATCAGGAACACCCACCGCCCAGGCTTGAGGATGATGATCATCGTCGATATCATCTAGAACTACATATGTGTGTGTGTGTGGCTATATCATCTAGAACTACATATGATGATCGTCGTCGATATCATGTAGGACTACATATGATGATCGTCGTCGATATAATCTAGAACTAAATATGATGATTGTCGTCGATGTCACCTTGTACTGCTTGAGGATGCATGTTGAGTATATATGAAATTGTTATCTAGTACTCCCTCGGTTCCAAATTACTCGTCGTGGTTTGAGTTCAAATTTGAACAAAAACCACGACGAGTAATTTCGAATCGAGGGAGTACTACCTAGTACCTATAATGCTTTATGAAATTGATATCTAGTAGTACCTAGTATCTGGAAATTGCAGTTTATCGAAGCTGGAATGGGGAAATGGTGAAAGATATAACAGTAGCGCTGGACTGGGAAATCGCTACAGCTAAGTAATAGCAGCGCGTTCCTGAAAAGCGCTGCTGCTATAGTCAATAGTGGTAGCGCGGGTACAGGCAGCGCTACTACTAAGAGTTAGCTGTAGCGCCTTATTGGTAGCGCGGGCACCCGCGCTGCTGATAGGCCTAAAACCCGCGCTGCTGCTAGCCTTTTCCCTAGTAGTGGTAGGAAAAGACCATCATCGTCCCCGACCGCCACTCATAAGGAAGACAATCAATAAATAAATCAAGCTCCGACTTCATCACATAACGGTTCACCATACGTGCATGCTACGGGAATCACAAACTTCAACACAAGTATTTCTCAAATTCACAACTACTCAACTAGCATGACTCTAATATCACCATCTCCATATCTCAAAACAATCATCAAGTATCAAACTTCTCATAATATTCAATGCACTCTATATGAAAGTATTTATTATATCCCTCTTGGATGGCCATCATATTAGGACTAAATTCATAACCAAAGCAAATTACATGCTCTTTAGGACTCTCAAAATAATATAAGTGAAGTATGAGAGTTCATTAATTTCTATAAAATAAAACCACCACCATGCTCTAAAAAGATATAAGTGAAGAACTAGAGCAATAACAAACTACTCCGAAAGATATAAGTGAAGATCAATGAGTAGTCGAATAATTATGCAACTATGTGAAGACTCTCTAACATTTAAGAATTTCAGATCTTGGTATTTTATTCAAGCAGAAAGCAAAACTAAATAAAATAAAATGACGCTCCAAGCAAAACACATATCATGTGGTAAATAAAAATATAGCTCCAAGTAAAGTTACCGATGAATGAAGACGAAAGAGGAGATGCCTTCTGGGGCATCCCCAAGCTTAGGCTTTTGGTTGTCCTTGAATATTACCTTGGGGTGCCTTGGGCATCCCCAAGCTTAGGCTCTTGCCACTCCTTATTCCATAGTCCATCGAATCTTCACCCAAAACTTGAAAACTTCACAACACAAAACTTAACAGAAAACTCGTAAGCTCCGTTAGTATAAGAAAATAAATAACCACTTAGGTACTGTTGTGAACTCATTCTAAATTCATATTGGTGTAATATATACTGTATTCCAACTTCTCTATGGTTCATACCCTCTGATACTACTCATAGATTCATCAAAATAAGCAAACAACACATAGAAAACAGAATCTGTCAAAAACGGAACAGTCTGTAGTAATCTGTATCAAACATATACTTCTGGAACTCATAAAATTCTCAAATAAATTGGTGGACCTGAGTAATTTGTCTATTAATAATCTTAAAAAATAATTAACTCAATAGCGCTCTCCAATAAAAACTGGCAGGAATTCTCGTGAGCGCTAAAGTTTCTGTTTTTTTACAGCATGATCGCAAAGACTTTCCCCAAGTCTTCCCAAAGGTTCTACCTGGCACAAACACTAATTAAACACAAAAAACACAACCATAACAGAGTCTAGATAAATTATTTATTACTAAACAGGAACAAAAAGCAAGGAACAAAAATAAAGTTGGGTTTCCTCCCAACAAGCGCTATCGTTTAACGCCCCTAGCTAGGCATGATGATTTCAATGATGCTAACATAAAAGATAAGAATTGTAACATAAAGGGAGCATCATGAAGAATATAACTAGCACATTTAAGTCTAATCCACTTCCTATGCATAGGGATTTTGTGACCAAACAACTTGTGGGAACAATAATCAACTAACATAGGAAGGCAAAACAAGCATAACTTCAAAACTTTAAGCACATAGAGAGAAAACTTGATATTATTGCAATTCCTACAAGCATATATTCCTCCCTCATAATAATTTTCAGTAGCATCATGAATGAATTCAACAATATAACCAGCACCTAAATCATTCTTTTTATGATCTACAAGCATAAATTTTTTATTACTCTCCACACAAGCAAAATTCTTCTCAATCTGAATAGTGGGAGTATACTCAACAAAATAATTATCATGTGAGGCATAATCCAATTGCAAACTAAAATCATGATGACAAGTTTCATGGATATCATTATTCTTTATAGCATACAAGTCATCACAATAATCATCATAGATAGCAACTTTGTTCTCATAATCAATTGGAACCTCTTCCGGAATGGTGGATTCATCACAAACTAAAGTCATGGCCTCTCCAAATCCACTTTCATCAATATAATCATCATAAATAGGAGGCATGCTTTCATCATAATAAATTTCCTCATCAAAACTTGGGGGACAAAAAATATCATCTTCATCAAACATAGCTTCCCCAAGCTTGTGGCTTTGCATATCATTAGCATCATGGATATTCAAGGAATTCATACTAACAACATTGCAATCATGCTCATCATTCAAAAATTTAGTGCCAAACATTTTAATGCATTCTTCTTCTAACACTTTGGCACAATTTTCCTTTCCATCATACTCACGAAAGATATTAAAAAGATGAAGCGTATGAGGTAAACTCAATTCCATTTTTTATAGTTTTCTTTTATAAACTAAACTAGTGCTAAAACAAGAAACAAAAAGATTCGATTGCAAGATCTAAAGATATACCTTCAAGTGCTAACCTCCCCGGCAACGGCGCCAGAAAAGAGCTTGATGTCTACTACACAACCTTCTTCTTGTAGATGTTGTTGGGCCTCCAAGTGCAGAGGTTTGTAGGACAGTAGCAAATTTCCCTCAAGTGGATGACCTAAGGTTAATCAATCCGTAGGAGGCGTAGGATGAAGATGGTCTCTCTCAAGCAACCCTGCAACCAAATAACAAAGAGTCTCTTGTGTCCCCAACACACCCAATACAATGGTAAATTGTATAGGTGCACTAGTTCGGCGAAGAGATGTTGATACAAGTGCAATATGGATGGTAGATAATGGTTTTTGTAATCTGAAAATATAAAAACAGCAAGGTAACTAATGATAAAAGTGAGCAAAAATGGTCTTGCAAAGCGTTGAAATAAGGCCTAGGGTTCATACTTTCACTAGTGCAAGTTCCCTCAACAATAATAACATAATTGGATCATATAACTATCCCTCAACATGCAATAAAGAGTCACTCCAAAGTCACTAATAGCGGAGAACAAACAAAGAGATTATGGTAGGGTACGAAACCACCTCAAAGTTATTCTTTTCAATCAATCCGTTGGGCTATTCCTATAAGTGTCACAAACAGCCCTAGAGTTCGTACTAGAATAACACCTTAAGACACAAATCAACCAAAACCCTAATGTCACCTAGATACTCCAATGTCACCTCAAGTATACGTGGGTACGATTATATGATATGCATCACACAATCTCAGATTCATCTATTCAACCAACACATAGGACCTCAAAGAGTGCCCCAAAGTTTCTACCGGAGAGTCAAGACGAAAACGTGTGCCAACCCCTATGCATAGGTTCATGGGCGGAACCCGCAAGTTGATCACCAAAACATACATCAATGAATCAATAGAATAACCCATTGTCACCACGGTTATCCCACGCAAGACATACATAAAGTGTTCTCAAATCCTTAAAGACTCAATCCATTACAAGAGAGTAGAGGGGGAGAAACATCATAAGATCCAACTATAATAGCAAAGCTCGCGATACATCAAGATCGTACCACCTCAAGAACACGAGAGAGAGAGAGAGAGAGATCAAACACATAGCTACTGGTACATACCCTCAGCCCCGAGGGAGAACTACTCCCTCCTCATCATGGAGAGCACCAGGATGATGAAGAAGGCCACCGGAGAGGAATTCCCCCTCCGGCAGGGTGCCGGAACGGGTCTAGATTGGTTTTCGGTGGCTACGGAGGCTTCTGGCGGCGGAACTCCCGATCTATTGTGCTCCCCGAAGTTTTTAGGGTATATCGGTATATATGGGAGGAAGAAGTACGTCGGTGGACCTCCGGGCTGTCCACGAGGTAGGGGGCGCGCCCAGGGGGGGCGCCCCCCACCCTCGTGGGCAGCCCGGGACTCTCCTGGTCCAACTCCGATACTCCGTGGGCTTCTTCTGGTCCAAAAATAAGTCCTGTGAAGTTTCAGGTCAATTGGACTCCGTTTGATTTTCCTTTTCTGCGATACTCTAAAACAAGGAAAAAACAGAAACTGGCACTGGGCTCTAGGTTAATAGGTTAGTCCCAAAAATCATATAAAATAGCATATAAATGCATATAAAACATCCAAGGTTGATAATATAATAACATGAAAAAATCAAAAATTATAGATACGTTGGAGACGTATCATTGTGCGAGTGGGACAATGTACGTGCTGCAGGCCTTGGGGATGACGGGGATAGGCTCCATATTCTACCATTGCTGCTACCATGCCAGGCTGCGGACGGAGCATGGGCTGGAGGAGAAGCCGTGCTCCGACTGCTGCGTCCACACCTTCTGTGGGTACTGCGCCCTCTGCCAGGAGTACCGCGAGCTTAAGCGTCATGGCTTCGACATGCACGCAGGGTGGCACGCCAACATGGAGAAGATGGGGAAGACCATGGCGCCGCAGATGAACCAGGGGATGACTCGTTAGTCGAATGAATGCAATATAAACAGTTACCCTCCTCTATATAAAGGGGCAGGGGAAGTCATCGTCGAGCTACTTGTTCATTCTTTCTTTTTCATCTATATATGTGCTGGTGTGCTTACCCGTTGCAATTCGTTCTCCGACCAACCAGACACCTCCCACCATGTGCCAAGTCTATGTTCAACTTTCAATAAGACATGCTATCATGAAAAGAGTCTTGCGTATTTATTAAGAATTTTCCTAATGGATTTTATATCATATAGGTATGTTTAAAAAAGCCCAATTGTCTTAGATTTTATATAGTATTATCAGCTCTTTTCTTATTTCTATTCAGTGTGTATTGTAAGTGTTTTTTCTACCATGCAAGGGATATCCCATGCACTGCTCCATCGTCCACCACTGCTTTGAGATTTGTGCTACCAATTTGGTTTTGGACAAAGCTTGGTTTGTTACAGAGTGCAATAAAATGTGGCGTTGCCTTATTTTCTTTTTTTCAAAAATGGATCATAAAGTTTCATCGTGTACCAACAAATAATAGCTCATATGTTTTCGATTGCATTTTCTCGTACATAATGGACCCATACGTGGTTGTTACTACACCATGCAGAAGTGCATGAGCTTATGATATATGGGTGCAACCAATGGGAGACAGTAGCACGGGATATGTACAACCAGTTTGGATGGCGGCCCAGTAGTAGGCTATGTGTCTAGGCATATATCCCTATTTTTGCCGGTTGTGGCTTTATTTTTATTTGTTTGGCAATTTTGTACTGCACTATTGGAGCTTCTTACTTGGATTTTAATAAATATACAGTTGTGGGCATCGCATTGATGAAGAGGCCAAGGGATATCCCCGTTTCCTAAAAAAAGGATGATGATTATCTGAATACAACCAGCAATACAAATGGCATAGAAGAATTTAGTTCGTACGTTATGATGGAGCTTGAGATGAAAGCATTGAGGTAAAAAGATACTTTGCTTAGGCTACAGCTTGAGGACTTTCTGGAAGGAGTTCTAGTTCACCAATATGCATATATACACATGGTTCTTCAAAGATTTAATATGAATAAATGTCACCCTCTTAGAACCGCAATGGTTGTGAGATCCCATGATGTGGATATATAAAGTCCCGTTCAAACCTCGAAATGAGAATGAGGAAGTTCTGGGACCCAAAGTTTGATATATGAGAGTTATGTGAGCAGTAATGTACCTTGGGAATTACACTCGGCCTCACATTATGTTTGTGGTTAACTACTAGCCATGTATAGTGCAGTCCCAACATGTAGGCATTTTCTAGGCGTCAAAACTATCTTCAGATGCCTCTAGGTATTCATGATCTTAGATCTTATTACTACAAGAACCAAGACTTAACTATCATGGGGTACATAAATGCTGATCCCCATAATGCTATATCTCATACTACATTTGCGTTTATGTATAGTGTGACAACAATTTCTCATAGGTAATATAAGCAAAACCTCATAGCCAAATGTACTAACCACTCAAAGATAGTTTCTTTATATGAATCCTCACTTGAATCCATTGGCTCATATGGACAACTAACCTCATCAAAAAGTCATGTGGACTCAATATCGTCATCACCCCCACAATTATTTATTATGAAACTGCCACTTCTGTTGTACAATGTCAAAGTTAAGAACAATGTCACTAGCATATTGCTCCCTAAATTCTCTACCCTCATGAGCTCCAGAAGAGTGGGAAAGTGAAGATCTTGCAAACTAAATTATGTGTTATTCTTGTTGATCTACTTACAAAGTCTCTACCTGCTAGCATCCTATTTGAGATACGTGCCAGCCGCACTAATATGAGAAAACTTAGAGGATTCAAGGTTCGGGGGGGGGGGATTACCCTTAAATAGTAGCTCTATTTAGTGATATCAAAGATTGTTGGTCTAGTAGATGAATTCAAATACACAAGACTAGAGGTTGTACTTTTTTCATTAGTGGGTTTTCCCCCAATGAGGGTCCTCACTTATGTTTTAAAGAGACAACAATTGCAACGCAATACACTATTTTATCCTTTTTTTTTGGGAGGAGCTTTTGACGAGACATGTGCGTTCCAAAATAATTAAACGTTCAAGTGGGAGTATTAAAAACAGACACCAATGCATATTAAGAAAAGTCCAAGGGGGCATTTAGAGATAGTAATCAATGTCATTAGTAATATGGAATGGTACTTTTGCAACATATGAAAAGGTTAATGTGAGCTTATTGGTGAACTTTCCAGGGTGGGTTAGGCTATATAAAGGCATGATATGGAGAACTTCTATACATAGGTTGATTTACGCACAAGAGAAGACATTTTTAAGAGAATATAATATAAGAGTTTATAAGTTTCTCTTTATACTTGTGTCCTTGTTCGTGCAATGTGTTCATTTGTCTGTTGAACATTCGAGTCAAAGAGGAAGACCAACAAGCGATTTTGAAACATAAATCACCATCTTGTTCTCGACCCGTGACCAGCTAGGAAGCACCTCTTTTCACCATTAAAAGGCAGCAAAAATATCACAAAATCCATGCAAAGACAACATACCATTTAAATTCAAGTTTTTTTGAAGGTCAACAAGCTTTCAAGACGGTTACCAGAATTTTGACCGAAAATAAAACATTGCTCGTCATTATTTAAGTAAAGGTGTTAATGACACAACACAGTAATTTTGTTACCAAGACTTGTCATGATAACGGATGTCTTGTCCCCACCGGCCACCAGTTTGCGACCGCCTCTTTTCACCTTGACAAGACTAACAAAATATCGCGAAATCCAGTCAAAGACAATGGCAGCACTGTGTGGGATGGAAAAGCACTGTGCGGGAACATTGCAAGCCTCTCTCTCCTAGTTAGTAGACCTGCCTTTAATCAACACAACTTTGAAACAAGTTTGAACATTAAATTGAGCACACGTACTAACACTTCACATCAATCAAATCACTTAAAACCATGTACACTGACTCACTCCTTCCATGGTCAACTTGTCCACTGCACCACTCAACCCAAATTTAACTCATGTACCCACTGCACAACACCAGCAAATTTCAATAGTGGCATTTAGTGTCAGTTGCATTGCACAAGGCTAACTCAAATGCAAATTACACATATCAATTAGTAAAGTAACTAACCCTAGAATAATTAACCATTTGAAGGCACCCAGCTAGATGAATACACCAGTTAGATAGACTCAAACTCTATTTCAGAACCCTAAAATTAAGTCAAATGTGACATGTTTCAGTTAATTCAGAGTTCTAAAATTCAGTCAAACAGAACATGAACCTTCAATTAATTTAGAGTCCTAAATTCAGTACTTCAGTTCATTCAGTCACAAACAGCAACACCAAGATTCAGTTAACCTAGGCGAGCGACAAAATTTGCTAGAATTCCAGCAAACCCTAGTTTCCAAATCTGGAACCCTAGAATTCCAGCAATGAAATTTGCTAATATAAAGAGGCAGGCAACTCACCTAGGGGCTCGACCACCCCCGTGAGGGCATAGGCAACATCTGCCATTGTCGGCGGTGGCGATGATGAAATACTCTGAAATGAATATGTTGTGGCTGCAACAATATTCCTCCTCGCCGCGGGAGCCCCCTGCCACACCGGCCAACCACGCTTCACATTATGTCCACCATGCCTTGTCCCCGCCACTCCCTTGCTGATGGATCCGAAGCCACCACCGCCGCCATGTCCGCGACACTGGTAGAAAAAGGGCCTATAGTCCCGGTTCGTAAGGGCCTTTAGTCCCGGTTCCGGAACCGAGACTAAAGTGTCGGTACTAATACCTGCCCCCTTTAGTCCCGGTTCAATCCAGAACCGGGACTAAAGGCCCTCCACTTGGGCATTGCGCAGAGCCCAGTCAGGAGACCCTTTGGTCCCGGTTGGTGGCACCAACCGGGATCAATAGGCATCCACGCGTCAGCACTTTTGTGGCTGGGGTTTTTGTTTTTTTTTGAAAGGGGGGGGTTGGGGGTTTTGCGGGGTTAATTTAGGTGTTTCATATATTGTGTTAGCTAGTTGTAATTAATAGAGAGAAGTGTCCTCTCTTATGTCCGTGCTTGGTCGACGCTACGTACTATACATATGTATATAGAGAGGACTAGACACGCTAGCTAGCTAGTAAGCAAACGAAGGAAACAGAAGATCGTCATGAACATATATGCATATATACAGAGAGAAGTGATATCGACCACCTCTCCTTCTCCGAGAGATTGGTCGAACAACAAGTTCTCGTATATCTATCTGACACTACCGGCTACATATATACAATAATTATCTCTTACAAATGTAATCAGACGGACTCAGGGTCCACATAGAATTCTCCGTCTTCAGGGATCACGTGGTCAAGAAAGAATGCCGCCAATTCCTCTTGAATTGCTCGCATGCGAGCTGGTGCTAGGAGTTCATCCCGCTTCCGAAACATCTAATTTGAAGAGGGGGGTCAATACATATATGTATATATATATATATATATATAAATGAATAAAACTCAACACAAATGATGGTAATAAAATAAAATTGTGAATGTTGTTATTTACGTACTTCATATTGTTCGTTAGAGTACCCGCCCCGCTCACAGGTCGTGTGGCGGATGGACTCGCAGATGTAGTATCCACAGAAATCATTCCCTTGTTCCTGCCACAACCACTTTACAAGAAATAGAGGTCAATCAAACTGATAAGCAAGAATGCTAAATGGTATTGATGAAACTAGCGCTTGAACCACTAGGAGATGCGCGGAACATGCTACTATAGTACTTACTTTCGGGTGTCTAAATTCCAGCTCCTTCGGCAGTCCCGGAACTGTTTTGGTGAATTTTCTCCAAACCCTGCCGGACAAAGAAAACAATTACTTGATATCAGAAAATGAACAAAGTTGCTGATATGGTGGATAATGATCGATTTAACTTACTTCTTGAGGATTTCAGTCATGTCCGCATACTCCTTGGGATCTTTTCGTTTAGAGTCCAAGACGGTTACTACTCCCTGCTCAAGCTTAATCTCTAGGAGAATATAGTGGTAACTGCACACACATGCATAACTCATCAATTACATTACTATAACCTTGACTAATATATAAGGGAAACCGAATACGCACAAGACAGTAACACTCACCTGAAGTTGTAAGGAAAGAGTATTATATCTTTGTTTTGATTTATTACGAACGATCGTAGCAAGCTGGCCTCGGTAGCTGCGGCATGAAGTTTAACCTGAGTTGCATCTATGAGATATGTGTTAATGAACCCAATATCACCAACTTGTCTTTTCTTCAATTCGACGATCTTCAATCTGCATAATATAGTGAGGATGATTATAAATACATGCAATGAAAGAGCTAAGCTATATAGAGAAACTTAATGACAGAAGTAGTACTACTTACAGACAGTAGCAGGCGACCGTTGTTTTATCGAGGGCCAATTGATTGAAGAACTGATAGAACTCCTCAAATGGAACAGGCAACAGATCAATTCCAACGAGGTCATGCTCCGGTTTAACTCTCGCATACAAAGTACTCCTCGCCCCAGAGTCTCTGCAGATTTTCAAGTACCAATCATGCAATCTTCGCATCATCGTTGATAGAGATCTTTCATCTTTGATGAGAAGCTTCCCGTACTCGTATCTTTGTATCTGCACGTCCATGGGTTCATAATGTACTTCGTCGGGCAGGTAATCTGCAAGATTGCTATAACCGGGCACCATCCTCGGATCATTATCGACGTTGTGGCTAGGCACCTTGAGCGGGGGGCACGATTGCTTCGCTTGTTCGCCGAGCTAGGCAATTTGTTTCCCAGCTCGTCTTTCTTTCAGCCTTTGATCACTGACAGTACTTCCCGACCGCTCCGCTTCGGCAAATTCCTTTCCAATAATGCGGTCATAGTTTCCTTTTGGCGAATCAGACTTCGGTGGTTTTGTCAGGGCAGCCAGAGTGCGCTTCACTTTCACCCGATCTACCTTCTCCTCCGGAGGTGGATGTTTCTTTGCTTTCACCCCTTTAAAGAATTTCTTCACTTCTTCTCGCGCGATCTCGGCGTTCTCCTCCTGGGTCCTCTTGTATGGTAACTTCTCTGGAGTCTTCAGAGAAGGACCGAATCTGTATGTCCTCCCGCCTCTGGTTGTACTGCTAGACGCCGACCGAGCAGACGTAGCGGTTGTCTTCTTTACTTGCTTAAGAGGCGGAGGAGAAGGACTACGACGCGCCGGAGCAGCTGGAGCGGCGGCAGGTCTCTTCCGCCCTTGCTGACGAGGTGGAGAAAGAGGAGGCTGGCTGCTCGGGCGCGTCGGCGCAGGCGGAGAAGGAGGCGGAGTGCCGCCCCACGCCGGAGAAGGAGCCGGCCGAGGGCCCTGATCGTCACTCGCCGGAGGAGGAGGCGGTGGAGGCGGAGTGCCCTGACTCGCCGGAGGAGGAGGAGGAGGCGGTGGCGTCCAATTCGGAAGGTTGATGAGCTCCTTCCGCCATAGGCATGGAGTCTTCAGAGCAGACCCCAGCCGAGTCTCCCCTTCACCGGTAGGGTGGTCAAGCTGGAGGTCCTCAAATCCCTCCGTTATCTCATCCACCATCACCCTAGCATATCCTTCTGGAATCGGCCGGCAGTGAAAAGTTGCGCCGGGTTCAGTAGGAAAAACAGAGCCAACAGCCGCCTTGACCTTCAAATTCATCCATTGCGTCATAAGGTGGCAATTTTGAGACTCTGTTATAGCATCCACGGGATAGCTGGCAGGAGCCGTCAAGTCATGCTCCGGCTGAAGCAGCTCGGTGGAAGCCATGCTGCTTCTGCGCTGAGATGGCGGGGTAGCTTCGGGGGAGGCTTCGGCAGTACGTTTGCTGCGATTTGCTTCTCGTTCCTCTATCGCGTCTACCCTTGCTTGCAGCGCCTGCATTTGGGTCTGCTGCACTTTTTTCCTCCTCTCATGGGATTTGTAACCGCCTGCGTCCGGAAACCCAACCTTCCACGGAATGGAGCCTGGCGTGCCTCGTGTCCGTCCAGGGTGCTCAGGATTCCCGAGGGCCATTGTGAGCTCGTCGTTCTCTCTGTCTGGAAAGAACGTCCCTTCCTGCGCTGCTTCGATATACTGCTTAAGCTTACTGACTGGTATGTCCATTTGATCGTTCGTCCAAATGCACTTCCCTGTTACAGGGTCCAGTGTTCTGCCAGCCCCGAAGAACCAAGTTCGGCAACGGTCTGGCCAGTTAATTGTCTCTGGTTCGATCCCTTTATGAACCAGATCATTCTGAGTCTTGGACCACTTAGGCCGGGCTACGAGGTAGCCACCTGACCCCGTGCGATGGTGAAGCTTCTTCTTCGCAGCATTTTGCTTGTTTGTCGCCGACATCTTCTTACTCTTTTCCGATGTCTTGTGGGCCACAAATGCGGGCCAGTGATCTCTGATATTCTCATATCTGCCCTTAAATTCTGGTGTCTCATTATTTTCGACAAACTTATTCAGCTCTTTCTTCCACCTCCTGAATAGTTCTGCCATCCTCTTCAGAGCAAAAGACTTGATTAATTTCTCTTTAACTGGGTTCTCTGGATTATCCTCAGGCGGTAGGGTGAAATTTGACTTCAGCTCAGTCCAAAGATCATTTTTCTGCATATCATTGACATAAGAGACCTCAGGGTCTTCTGTAGCCGGCTTAAACCGTTGCTGGATGCTTATCGGGATCTTGTCCCTAACCAGAACCCCGCACTGAGCAACAAATGCGCTCTTTGTCCGGAGGGGTTCAATAGGTTGGCCGTCGGGCGCGATTGCTATGATCTCAAACTTTTCATCCGAGCTCAACTTTTTCTTCGGGCCTCGTCTCTTTACCGAAGTTGTGCTCGATCCGGAGGGCTAGAAAAAAGAACAAAGACTTAATTAATATGTGTACATACCAAAACAATGAATGCATCAATCAGCTAGTCAGCATAGGCTTAACTAATATATATACCTGGCTGGACTCGGTTCGGTCACCGGAGCCGTCCTCATGTCCTTCTTCTTGCACCGGCATTAGGTCACCGTAGCCAGCTTGTTCACCCTCTCCTTCCAGACCATCGGTTTCGTTGAGAAACAACGAGATGGCATCACTTCCTTCTGCGATTATGTCCCTCAACAACGCTTCTTTTGTTGCTTCGTCTAGGGCGGTGTCCATAGTTTCTACAAATATTTACAACATGGCAATTATTATTCAAACATGATAGATGGATATATTAGTGCCAAACGTAGAACTAGCTACCTAATCATAGTAAGCTATCGGGAGGGGGTATATATCGACAACGATGACACTACATCTATGTCCCTCTATTTTCTCTTTTCTCCACTATTCCTTTCTTCTTCTCCTCTTTTTTTTTCATCTT
The DNA here is from genome assembly GCF_056163025.1 of Triticum urartu. Taxonomy (NCBI): domain Eukaryota; kingdom Viridiplantae; phylum Streptophyta; class Magnoliopsida; order Poales; family Poaceae; genus Triticum; species Triticum urartu. The sequence continues at coordinate 8,862,060 of NC_141874.1, forward strand.
TTTTCTTCTTATTTATTTCTCCTCTTCTTTTCGGTAGAGGAAACCCTAAATAGCTAGCAAGTTTCGTGGGTGTGAGATACATGTGGCCTTCGGTGTCGGACACTACATCCACGTCCCACAAGTGACGTGGGCGTCGAAGCCCGCGCCACTTGTGGGATGTGGGTGTAGTGTCCGACACCGACGGTACATGTATCTCACACCGACGATACTTTCTATTTAGGGTTTCTCCTCTACCGCTCCTCGACCTCTCGACAACCCTCGTTCCCGATAAAATAAAGAGGAAGAAGAAGAAGAAAAAAGAAGAAAAGAAAGAATAGAGGAGAAGACTTCCTCTTCTTCCTCTCCTCTTCTTCACCCTCTTCTTCCCCTTCTTCCTCGCCTCTCTCATGAATGTCCGATGTTCTCGACCTCCCCCATGTGTCGAAGAAAAAAAAGAAGAAAAAAAGAAGAGAAGAAGAAAGGAATAGAGGAGAAAAGAGAAAATAGAATATATATTCTAATTTTCTCTTCTTCTCTTCTATTCCTTTCTTCTTCTCCTCTTCCTTTTCTTCCTCTCCTCGTCTTCTCCTTCTTCTTCTCCTTCTTTCTCTACTTATTTTCCTTTTCCTTATTTTACTTTTTCCTCTCCACTAACATCATCATATATATGAAAAAATGCATATATGAAAAAAAAACATCATCATATATGTCATCTATCATCTATGAACAAAAATATTCCTAGATACATAAAAAATTTCTACAAATGAAAATAACCTAAAAAAATCATATGATCATCTATGAACAAAAAAAACATCATTTGATCATCTATCATCTATGAACAAAAAAATCATCATTTGATCATCTATCATCTATGAACTAAAATATTCATCATTTGATCATCTATCATCTATAAACAAAAATATTCCTAGATACATAAAAAAATTCTACAAATGAAAATAACCTAAAAAAATCATATGATCATCTATGCACAAAAAAACATCATTTGATCATCTATCATGCATCTATGAACAAAAAAATCATCATTTGATCTCTATCATCTATGAACAAAAATTTGCAAAGGGATGGCGCCGGCGGCCGGACCAAGCTAAGGAGAGGTCGGCGGCGAGGATGGCGTCGGGGCAGGGGCGCGGGCGACGGCGAGGGCGGGCCGGGGCGGCGCGCGGGCGACGGCGACGGGGGCGGGCCGGGGCGGCCGCGTCGGGGCAGGGGCGGGCCGGGGCAGGGGCCCGGGCGACGGCGAGGGCGCGGGCGACGACGGGCATGGGCGAGGCGACGGCGACGGCGGGGCAGCCTGACGGCGTCGTCGGGGCGAGCTCGGGCAGCCTGGCGGCGTCGTCGGGGCGGGGAACTGGCGATGAAATCTGAAAAAACGCTAAGTCTCTGCTTATATAGAAAAGGCTTTGGTCCCGGTTCGTGGCACAAACCTGGACCAATGCCCCCCTTTAGTCCCGGTTGGTGCCACCAACCGGGACCAAAGGCCGCCGAAAATTGGCCTTTGGTCCCGGTTGGTGGCACCAACCGGGACTAAAGGGGGGCAATGGTCACGGTTGGTGCCACGAACCGTGACCAATGCCCCCTTTAGTCCCGGTTGGTGCCACCAACCGGGACCAATACCCTTGTGCTGCCCCGCGCCCATAAGTTTAGTCCCACATCGCTAGTTGACAGTGCCCAACACCAGTTTATAAGCTCTGCTGCCTCCTCCCTCTCGAACTCCTCTGAACTGCAGGCCTATGGGCCTAATTTGACATTGCTTTGCCTGTGGGCCTATTGGGCCTTCTGCGGGCCTGAATCCTGGCCCATGTAGGGTTTCTAGTCGTATTCAGGCCGTGGAGGCCCAGTAGGTGGCATTTTTTTTTGGTTTTTTCTTTTTTATTTCTACATTTTTTGTTTTTTTATTTTTTATTTCTACTTAAAACTAAATACTTACAGTTTTTTAGTGATTTCTTTTTGCTTTTAGGTCACAAAAATTATAAACTTTCTGTTAGTGCCAAAATATAGATTTCTTCTTCCACATGGGTGCGTGTCCCTCAGCGTCATTCGGAACAGCTAGTCCACCGGGACGCTTTCCAAAGATTACGTAGTGTAAATCATTGACCATAGCAAGCACGTGAACACCGGTGCTCATGGCGGGCTTCTTCCGGTGATCTGCCTCGCCTTTGAAATGCTTGCCTTTCTTTCGACATTGATGGTTGGTCGGAAGAAATCGACGATGGCCCAGGTACACATTCTTCCTGCATTTGTCCAGGTATATACTTTCAGTGTCATCTAAACAGTGCGTGCATGCGTGGTATCCTTTGTTTGTCTGTCCTGAAAGGTTACTGAGAGCGGGCCAATCGTTGATGGTCACGAACAGCAACGCCTTAAGGTTAAATTCCTCCTGCCTGTGCTCATCCCACATACGTACACCGTTTCCATTCCACAGCTGTAAAAGTTCTTCAACTAATGGCCTTTGGTACACATCAATTTCGTTGCCGGGTTGCTTAGGGCCTTGGATGAGAACTGGCATCATAATGAACTTCCGCTTCATGCACATCCAAGGAGGAAGGTTATACATACATAGAGTCACGGGCCAGGTGCTGTGATTGCTGCTCTGCTCCCCGAAAGGATTAATGCCATCCGCGCTTAAAGCAAACCATACATTCCTTGGGTCCTTTGCAAACTCATCCCAGTACTTTCTCTCGATTTTTCGCCACTGCGACCCGTCAGCGGGTGCTCTCAACTTCCCATCTTTCTTTCGGTTCTCACTGTGCCATCGCATCAACTTGGCATGCTCTTCGTTTCTAAACAGACGTTTCAACCGTGGTATTATAGGAGCATACCACATCACCTTCGCAGGAACCCTCTTCCTGAGGGGCTCGCCGTCAACATCACCAGGGTCATCTCGTCTGATCTTATACCGCAACGCACCGCATACCGGGCATGCGTTCAGATCCTTGTATGCACCGCGGTAGAGGATGCAGTCATTAGGGCATGCATGTATCTTCTCCACCTCCAATCCTAGAGGGCATACGACCTTCTTTGCTGCGTATGTACTGTCGGGTAATTCGTTATCGTTTGGAAGCTTCTTCTTCAATATTTTCAGTAGCTTCTCAAATCCTTTGTCAGCCACAGCATTCTCTGCCTTCCACTGCAGCAATTCCAGTACGGTACCGAGCTTTGTGTTGCCATCTTCTCAATTGGGGTATAACCCTTTTTTGTGATCCTCTAACATGCGATCGAACTTCAGCTTCTCCTTTTGACTAATGCATTGTGTCCTTGCATCGACAATGACCCGGCAGAGATCATCATCATCGGGCACATAGTTGTCATCGTACTCTTCTTCTTCGCCGTCTTCCATCATAACCCCTATTTCTCCGTGCCTCGTCCAAACATTATAGTGTGGCATGAAACCCTTGTAAAGCAGGTGGGAGTGAAGAATTTTCCGGTTAGAGTAAGACCTCGTATTCCCACATTCAGTGCATGGACAACACATAAAACCATTCTGCTTGTTTGCCTCAGCCGCATCGAGAAACTCATGCACGCCCTTAATGTACTCGCGGGTGTGTCCGTCACCGTACATCCATTGCCGGTTCATCTGCGTGCATTATATATAATTAAGTGTCCAAATTAATAGAAGTTCATCATCACATTAAAACCAAAGTGCATACATAGTTCTCATCTAACAACATATAGCTCTCCAGAGCATCTAATAATTAAACCATACATTGAAACTATGTAAAACATTTCAATGCGAAAACAAATGCGATCATAATCGCAACCAAGGTAACAATTGATCCAACGGCATAATGATACCAAGCCTCGGTATGAATGTCATATTTTCTAATCTTTCTCATCTTCAAGCGCATTGCATCCATCTTGATCTTGTGATCATCGACGACATCCGCAACATGCAACTCCAATATCATCTTCTCCTCCTCAATTTTTTTTATTTTTTCCTTCAACAAATTGTTTTCTTCTTCAACTAAATTTAACCTCTCGACAATAGGGTCGGTTGGCATTTCTGATTGACATACATCCTAGATAAATAAAATCTATGTCACGTTGGTCGGCATAATTTTCATAAACAATAAATAAACCAATAGTTATGAAGATAATATACATACCAAATCCGAATCATAGACAGGACGAGGGCCGACGGGGGCGGATACCAAAACCATCGCACTATATAAGATGCAATAATAAATGTAAGAAAATGATACAAGTATCTATCTAAACACACAAGTAAGAATATTTTTCCTTTCAGAAAGAAGATAAGAACGAGAGGCTCACCACGGTGGTGTCGGTGATGAGATCAGCGCGGGTGATCGACGGCGGTGAAGACGGGGACGGGGCGTGACGGACCGCTAAATCTAGACAAATCTCGAGGAAAATGGAGCTTGGAGGTCGAGCTTCGAGAGGAGAAAGTTTAAGTAGTGTGACTCGGGCATTCCATCGAACACCTCATGTGCATAGGAGGTGAGCTAGAGCACCACAAACCCCTCCCCTCGCCGGCCAGAGAAAAACAGAGCACTGGAGTGCTCTGCTCGCGGGCGAGGGTATATATAGGCACCTCATTGGTCCCGGTTTGTGGCAAGAACCGGGACTAAAGGGGAGCCTTTGGTCCCGGTTCAGGCCACCAACCGGGACCAATGGTGGTGGGCCAGGAGCGAGGCCCATTAGTCCCGGTTCGTCCCACCAACCGGGACCAAAAGGTCCAGACGAACCGGGACCAATGGCCCACGTGGCCCGGCCGGCCCCCTGGGCTCACGAACCGGGACCAATGCCCACATTAGTCCCGGTTCTACACTGAACCGGGACTAATGGGCTGAGCCGGCCTGGACCATAGCCCTGTTTTCTACTAGTGGAGAGAGAGAGAGAGAGAGAGAGAGAGAGAGAGGAGAGGGAGGGGAGTGACGGAGGGAGCGCTCGGTTTGGGCTGACCCAGTCGCTTCGGACATAGCCGTTAATGGCACACCATCACCGATGTCGGACCGTGAGGGATCAGCCACGTCAAAACGTGCTCAAAAAATGACTCAATGGTTTTTGCCGCTATCAATTTGGTGGAGAAGCCCCTACTGATTTTTAATAAAGAAGGAGATGTGAGACCCGTGTAAGAACCGATGTCCGAACCAACACAACACTCTAACCACTGAACTAAGAGCTCATCCACCACTATCAGAATTTCGGTTCAGTGTGAAATGTGTGAAACCGTGAAGTGGTGGTTTTCCGCTAATCATAACACGAATGTGATGGTTTTGTGCATTTAACTTGATGCCCTCACATTTGCAAGGGCCACCTTGCTAGTTTACCCATTGCTTGAAAATAATACTGCATTCTTTCGTCGCCTAGTATCGATCAATCTGAACCATCGAATCTGCTGGTTGGACGGGCTATATTTGCACACGTCCCTAGCGTAAAAGGCCGTGACTTTGTCTGAAAGTGACTCCACGCACTAATGCGGAGTCGTTGCAGTTGATGTCAACGGAGAGCCTGTAGCGACACGTCCCGTCGGCATCTCTGAAAGAAGGTTCCTTGCTAGTACTAGCTAGCCAGCGCACCGGCAAAATATTTCCAGCAGAAAAGAGACCTCGACGGTGACTCCCCGTGCTAGTGCGTGGTGGAGTCACTTCAGGTAAAGCCATGGCCGTCGCACGCACTCAGGAACCGACAGCATGCACAACTCATACCCATGTCGTTAGCTCGTGACAACTGACATCTGTGGCTGGCGCGCGTGAAAAACAGGCTCCGGCCGTTGTTAAATGCGCGCTCCACCGGACACACGGCCGCTCACACAAGTCCGGTGAGCTGCTTTAATTCTTCAGCTAGTCCGGCGAGCTCTTACAAACTGCAAGTCTCCCAGCAGCGGCGGCAAGGCATCCACATGGCGTCGTGGTCCACCGGCCTCTGCGGCTGCTTCCACGACGTTGGCGGCTGTAAGCTAATAGCTTCATCCCTCCCTCCCACCCTCCTGTTAAAGTAGAGCAACACGAAAAGTGGCTGCAGAGGCCGAGCTCCATTGAGCTCTATATACATTTCTCAGCCAAAATACCTTTTTCATAACTCAAAAAATTCTGAAAAAAATGTTTTCATGTAAACATATACTTAAGTATGCGTGTACAAATTTTTATAAACATATGTATTCATATGTGATGTATGTAAAAAAGACAAATACACAGATTGAAATAGGCTTTTTCTTTGTTGTATTTGTGTCAGATATTTGTCTTTTTTGTGTAGCATGCAAATGATAAAATTAGTTACTGAAAATTTATACATAGTTAAAGAATATGCATATGTATTTGTAAAAAAAATGGCATTTTTTGAAACTTTTAAATATATTTTGATTTTTTTTTTTACAAAACGAGCTCCATGGAGCCCGGTCTTTGCAACGCCGCACTCTAGAGCAACACCGCTATAGTGCTTGTGATGAGCAGCACAGAGTGATTTTTCTACCACACACGTTGGTTAGTTGCCCGGCGGTAAATTTGGTTATCTCCGGGTAACCGGATTTCTCGCTGCTACCCCACGGTAAAAGGAGGTACCGAGCACCTTTTTTTGTTGCAAATTTTGAATTTGGACGCCGAACTTGTATAGTAGTTAAAATACCGTAGCATCAGCCTCTCATAATGTAAGATAACTACTAGTCTTGGCGTAGTGGTAAGAACGTAGCTTCCTGCAGGCTGCCTGACCTTCTTCTGCCCGTGCGTCGCCTTCGGGAGGATCGCCGAGATCGTCGACAAGGGGGCCATATGTGAGTTTTTTCATTTCTGTCTCTGCACTTGATAGTAGCCGAAGGAGGAGTAACTCACTACCTACTCACTTGCCAGCATGCTGTGCGAGCGGGACGCTGTACATGCTTCTGGCCATGACGACGGGGGTGGGCACCGGCTTCTACTCCTGCTGCTACCGTGCCAAGCTGCGGGAGGAACACGGGCTCGCCGAGAAGCCCTGCGGCGACTGCTGCGTCCACTTCTTCTGCGGCCTCTGCGCCCTCTCCCAGGAGTACCGCGAGCTGAAGAACCGTGGTTTCGACATGAGCGCGGGATGGGAAGCCAACGCGGAGAGGATGGGGAAGACCGCCGCGCCCTATGTGAACTCCGGGATGACTCGTTAGGTGGATCCAAATGCAGTGCACACTTCTATTCTAGTAGTCAACATGCAGCTTCTATTCTAGTCTTGTTTCTTGTGATCCATGTAATTAATATGTGTTAGTGAACCCTCAAAATAAAAAGTGTGCAAGGGTGTTTTCCTGTAACTCCGGTGAAATCATGTTACTGTGTGCAACTGCGGGATGGGAAGCTAGCTTAAGTCTTGAATGCAGTTCATGGGTGTTGTGACCGCATATTTGTATGGACGACTTGACTTGGACATTTACATGAAAGCCTCCGAAGGATTGAAAATTGCGGATCTTGTATGATGCGTAAGACCGGCTAACTGAATAAAGACCCATTCTAACCTTTAAAGGCGAACGGGGAAGTTTTGGGACCCAAAGTTCCGTGTTTGAGCGCCATAGGTGCAAAAATGTATGTTGCGAATTGCAACAGGCCCAACAGTATGTTCACGGTAAATCTGCTAGCCAAGTATAGTGTGGACCTGACAAGGGGTTTGTGAATTAGTTTGGGAAGCGTAGAACCCTTTGTCTCGGACTGTATGTATATATTGAGGCAATGCCTTGGTGCATACGTTTACGGAGAGAAAAATCGAGGGAGAGGGAGATCGGTTGGGAGGAGATCGATCTATAAGGAGAAGATGAGATAGAGTTGGATACAAGTTAAACACCTCTTCTATCCCTATACAATAATTCTAACACTCCCCCTCAATCTAAACCTCAAGCCTTGCTAAGGTTGAGATTGTACTTGAACTCGTCTAGTCTTCTCTCGGTCAAGGGTTTAGTAAACCCATCTGCAAGTAGATCCCCTGTAGGAATAAACCAGATCTCAAGTAGCTTTCGAGCTACTCTCTCTCTGACAAAGTGGAAATCCACTTCAATATGTTTTGTTCGTGCATGAAAAACAGGATTTGCTGAAAGATAAGTTGCACCAATATTGTCACACCACAGCCGTGCAGCTTTTGGAGCTTTAATCCCAAGTTCATAAAGTAATGTTTGTATCCACATCACTTCAGCTGTAGCATTTGCCAACGACTTGTATTCAGCCTCCGTACTGGATCTTGAAACAGTGGCTTGCTTTCTTGCACTCCATGACACAAGGTTAGATCCCAGAAACACAGCAAAACCACCAGTAGATCTCCTATCATCAGCACACCCTGCCCAGTCTGCATCAGAATATGCAGTAACAAGCAAGGAAGGAGACTTGACAATCTGAAGTCCAAGTCCTTGAGAATACTGAACATACCTCAGAATTCTTTTAACTGCTGTCCAATGAGTGGTTCTAGGAGCATGCAAATATTGACATACCTTGTTTACTGAATAAGAGATATCAGGGCGTGTAAGAGTCAAAAATTGCAAGGCACCTACAACACTTCTATAATTTGTTGCATCCTCTGGACCAAGAGCTGCTCCACTGTCAATTGTAAGCTTTTCTGAGGTGGAGATTGGTGTACTGACCGGTTTGCAATTCTCCAATCCCACCCTCTTTAGAACATCAGCTGTGTATTTCTCTTGTGATAGAAGTATTCCATCTCTGATATGCTTTACCTCTATGCCAAGAAAGTAGTGAAGATCACCTAGATCTTTGAGAGCAAATTCAAGATTTAAATCCTTAAGCAAACAAGTAGTGGCCTCTTGACTTGAGCTAGCAACAATTATATCACCAACATAAACAAGAACAAAAACAATGATATTGCCTTTGCTATAAAAGAACAAGGATGTATCTGCTTTGGACGATGTGAAACCAAGATGCTGTAGCTGCATGCTCAACCTAGAATACCATGCTCTTGGAGCCTGCTTCAGACCATATAGGGCTTTATCCAACTTACATACATAATGTGGTGTGCTGTGATTTTCATCACCTGGTGGTTGCCGCATGAACACATCTTCCTCAAGAACAACATGAAGAAACGCGTTCTGAACATCCAGCTGTCTTAAGCTCCAACCTCTGGAAACAGCAATGGACAAAATAAGACGAATAGTAGTTGCTTTAACCACAGGACTAAAGGTATCATCATAATCAATTCCAAACCTTTGCTTGAAGCCCTTTGCAACCAACCTTGCCTTGTATCTGTCTATACTGCCATTTGATTTTCTCTTAATCTTGTATACCCATTTACAGTCAATTATATTAGCACCATGTTGCGGTGGTACTACATGCCAACTCTGATTCTTTATAAGTGCATTATTCATTATCCATGGCTTCCTTCCAATCTTTATTAGCAAGAGCATCATGCAAATTAATAGGTTCACCAGAAGTGGCAAGGAAGGCACGCCTGGTCGGATTATACCTTATTGTACCATCACTATATTGTTTTTCTTTAACAATACCTGACCGAGACTTGGTGTTTCGACGAAGAGGTGAAGGAGCCAGAGAAACAGTTTATGTTGGTTGTGGCGCAGGAGATCCTGCTGATTCGGTGTTGTGCACAGAAGATCCAGGTAGATCCGGCTCCTGATCCGAGGAGGATTGACGCTGCTGGCGCTGCTCCTCGTCTGACGCGCAGCCAGAGCCAACCAGCGAATCAGAACCGCCTGGCCGGTTCTGTGTTGTCGCAGTAGAACTGGCAGGACCGGTCGGTGGGGCCCAAGGTGACGTGGCGGCGAGGGACTCGCTCCCCCGTGCCTCGCTCGATGGACGTCTCGGGGCGCGCTGGCGGAGATTGGCGCGACGCGCCTGGACTGGCGCAACCCACCTGGTCGGCTGCGCCGCTATCGGCCACTAGGGAGCGCAGGGGCGGATCTGCACCGGATCGCACGCCTACAGTCTGACGCGAATCCTGCTCGGATCGCGCGCTGGCAGAAGGATCATCGGAGTCCGGTCCTGGTTTGTCCTGTGTGCACATAAAATGACAGATAGAATCTGCGCAAGAGGTATTAGAAACGCAATTTTCTTTGGATTTTTGCACATGGTCATGATCAGTTAATTCACCCCCGTGATCAGGACATGTAGGAGAGTCGGAGAGAAGTTCGATTTCTGCACGAAGCAAAGCACCTGCATTGGGATGAAGCTTGGAGAAAGGAAATAGTGTCTCATCAAAAATAACATCCCGAGAGATATAGATGCGTCCGGTGGATGGTTCAAGACATTTGTAACCTTTATGAAGATTACTGTACCCAAGAAAAACACATTGTGTGGAACGAAACTCAAGTTTGTGATGATTGTATGGACGTAAATTGGGGTAACAAGCACATCCAAAATTTTTGAGATAATTGTAATCTGGCTTTTGGTTATACAATCATTCTAAAGGAGTAGAATTGCCAATAACCTTACTGGGAAGACGATTGATGAGATATGTAGCTGTGATGAAGGCCTCATCCCAATACTTGAGGGGCATGGACGCATGAGCTAAAAGAGAGAGACCAACCTCAACAATATGGCGGTGTTTGCGTTCAGCAGAGCCATTCTGCTGATGAGCATGAGGACAAGATACATAATGGGTGATCCCAATACTACGGAAAAAGGAGTTGAGTTTTTCATACTCCCCTCCCCAGTCACTTTGGACTGCGATGATTTTCTTATCAAAGTGTCTCTCAACAAGTTTCTGAAATTCTTGAAAGATGGAAAAAACTTCAGATTTATACTTGAGCAAATAAATCCATGTAAACTTGCTGTAATCATCAATGAAGCTAACATAGTATTTTTTTTCGACCAAAAGAATCTCGGGCATGACCCCATACATCACTGAAGATCAATTGTAGGGGAGCATGAGAAACACTACTAGACTTAGGATAGGGAAGCTGATGGCTCTTGGCACATTGACATGCTTCGCAAACAGACTCATTATTGGAGCTAAGTGACAAAGGAAGATTGTCTTTATTGACGACTTGCCTAACTATGATTGATGAGGGATGACGTAATCTTTGATGCCACCTTGCCAAAGAGGGCTTGATGACGGAGTAGACTCGACGATGCTTGTTGCTAAGTGCTCCGAATGAGATGGGGTAGAGGCCGCCAACGCATCTACCATGATAGAGGAGTGCCCTCGTTGCCCGATCCTTGATAAAAAAATTGCAAGGATGAGTTTCAAAGAAAACATTGTTATCAGTGGCTAAGCGAGACATAGAGGCAAGGTTTTTATCAGCTTGAGGAACATGAAGGACATCCTTAAGAACTAGATCACGTTGAAGGTTAGGGGAATTAACCGAAACTTGACCAATATGACAAATATCCATACCTTTACCGCTAGCGGTGTGGATCTGATCGGTGCCATGGTATGTCTCGCGCAGAGCAAGTTGCTCTAACTCATTTGTGACGTGGTCCGTAGCGCTGGAGTCAACATACCAAACGCCATCCCCGCCTTGCTCACGCATAGCAGCTGCAACCAAGCGAGCATCCAGGACGAAGTTTTCATCATATCGATGCCAACAGTCGATGACCTCATGACCAGCCTTCTTGCAGAGCTGACAGTGAGGATGGCTGCGGGAGGAGGAGGAGGGGCGGCGGCCAGTGTTGGAGTTGAAGCCGCCACCCCCATGGTTGTTGCCGTAGCCGCCGCCCTCGGTGTTGTGGCCATAGGCGCCACCAGAGCGGGTGCCATCGCCCGAAGAGGAGCCACGGCCGCGACCACCGGCACGGTTGCCGCCCTGGTGACCATGGCCACGGCCGCGACCCCGTGCAGCGGAGTATGCAGATGATTGCCGGAGATCGCCGCCGTGGAGGAGGGTGAGGCGGCATCAAAACTGAGGAGCTGACTGTGCAGCTCCGGGACCGTGATTGGTTCCACGCGTGCAGCAAGAGCAGAGACGACAGGGTTATATTCCATGTCAAGGCCAGCAAGGATCTTGGAGACGATCTCCGGGTCGGAGAGCCCCGAGGCCGTGCACGCGACTTCATTTGTGAGCGTCTTGATCTTGCCGAGGTACTCTGCCATAGACATATTACCTTTTTTAAGGTTGGTGAGCTCGATGCGGGTGTTGATCGCTTGCCCTTGGCTCTAGGAAGCAAACATGTCGTTGATGGCACGCCATACCGCGGCCGGCGTCTGGAGCGTGGCCACCTGAGAGAGAATCTCACGGGAAAAAGAACCCATTAAGAACCCTAGGAGTTGTTGCTGTTGGGCATACCAGAGAGTGCAGGCGAAGTTGACGACTTGCTCGTCCTTGCCATCCTTGGTGATGGTGAGGGTGGCAGGCGGCGGTGGGCTTATTGCGTCGAGGTGATGCTCCATCTGAGCACCCTTGATCTGGGGAAGCACGATGGCTTTCCAAAGGAGGAAGTTCCCCCTGGTCAGCTTCTCCTGAGGCGGCGATCTGAGGGAGGAGGTTGTGGCTGTGGATGAGGAAGCAAAGGTGGAGGCGGAGGAGGTGGTGGTGATCGCGCCCATGGTGCTGGGCGATGTGGAGGTGGAGGTGGTAGACATGGCTCGGTCGCGAAGGTAGCTAGATGCGGTCTCTTTCGATCTGATGAGGAAGAGGCTCTGTTACCATGTGAATTAGTTTGGGAAGCATAGAACCCTTTGTCTCGGGCCGCATGTATATATTGAGGCAATGCCTTGGTGCATACATTTACAGAGAGAAAATCGATCGAGGGAGAGGGAAATCGGTTGGGAGGAGATCGACCTATAAGGAGAAGATGAGATAGAGTTGGATACAAGTTAAACACCTCTTCTAACCCTATACAATAATTCTAACAGGGTTTTCCCAAGTGGTTTTTTTGATGAGGCAACAAGTGCAACTAGATGTATGCATGCAATGCACTCTTTTCCCCATCCCTTTTCTTACATTGGGTTTCCGTAGGGCGTTTTCAACGAGGCATGTGGGTTTGAAAGTACACGCCAGGAGGAGGAGGTTTAAAAAAATTAACCGTTGGATGTTACTCAACCAATTTCTGTGGGTGAGAGAAACATTAATTAGTGTCATTATTAGTAGTATGTCATGAAACCTTTGCAACATATCAGAAGGTTAAATATAGGCTTGTTACTAAAATGCCCATGGTAGGCTAGGCAATAAAAAGGCATGAGATGGAGAGCTTTTATACATAAGTTGATTTGAGTTCACAAGAGAAGACAATGAAAAGAGCTTACACGTTTCCCTACATACATATTGGTCTCCTTGTTGGTGCAATCTGTCCATTTTCCTATTGAACGTTCTATTCGAAGAGGAAATCAGCAATTATAATAGTAATGATCGTCTTGTTCCTCAATCGGCAACCAGCTAGCGAGTGCTTCTGTTCACTGCGAAGAGACTACAATAGTATCACGAAAAGCTACAAAGACAGCAACAACACCATGAGATGGATGAGCACCGGCTTACTCACTAGTCGTTAAGAAATCAGGAACATTACCATATTTTATTTTGATTAAAGCCTAGCTAGCCATAGGCAATAAGCTTTGTTCCCTAAATTGACGACATCTTCACAGTTGAGCATTGATTCTTGGCAGAATTCTAATGAAATTATGAAAGTGGTAAAAGACTGAGAGTGGTTAGGAAACTAGGAGATAAGTACCTTACCGTTAAGGTTCCAACAATATTCGACAAAGAAAAAAATTGTCATGGTAGTAATTTTGCTATCATAAACTAATGTTTTCTATGAGTTAATATAGTAATTTTGCTATCAATAATTATCATGGTATGCCTCCTACGTGAAAACCAAGAAAAACAAATGGCAGGGTGGGAACGACCTCTTGTTCCCCACCGGCCACCAGCTAGCGAGTACCGCTTTTCACCATTAAAAGACTGGCAAAATATCGCGAAATCCACTCAAAGACAGCGGCAGCACCGTGAGATGGATGAGCACCAGCATACTCGCCGCTCGTTAAAGCAAATAGGAACAGCAGCATATTCTCTTGTGCTTAAAGCGAGCTAGCCGCAGGCAATAAGCTCTGTTCCCTAAGTGGGCTCAATCAATCCCTTTGACAAATGGCAATGCATGTGCCATCTTCCTAGTTGAGTATTGATTCTTCTTATCTTGTTGGTGACTTGTTGTCAAGGTTCCAAAATTACTCAACAATATATGCAATGGAAGAAGTACAGAAATCATGTGCCTCCAGGTCAAAGTTAAATCCAACGGGATGGCCCGGTGCTAGGCGGTCAAGGTTTTTTTTTCTTCTTAATTCTGATTCCAGGTTTTTTGGGAATGGTCGGAAGATCCGGTTTCCAAAAAATCTTAGGAATTCTGGATTTTTCTTGTTCAAAAATTTCAAATGAATTTTATATTCAAAATTATGTAGCATTAAAATATATTAATTTTTAACACATAGTGCACACCAACTAATTTCTGGTCTAATGGGCAGTATGCCTCATTACCATCAAGAGGTCACTCATGCCACCGCACCGTGACCAATACGTTTTCTTTAGTAAGCCTGAATAACGAAAAGAAACCTGTTGTTGAAATGGTTCTGGGCTAAGAGCATCTCCAGCCGTTGGCCCCCCAGGAGGCATAAAAATCACCGTCTAGGGGCGATCCGGCGGTATAATCGGCTATGAGGGCGGTTGGGCACCCAGTCGTCGCCCCCAGGCGCCGATATCAGCCCATTTTTGGCATAAATGTGCCTGCTTTTCGGCCCACTTTTGGCGATAAATGGCCCGATATATATCAACACGAATCAGCCCATATTCGGCGTGGTTCGGCGTGAATTCTCAACACAAGTACTTTTTTATCACATAGTTCATCACAGAATATCAATAGAAATCAAATAGTTCAACAAGAAATAGTTCAATACAAATTATATAATTCAACAAATAAAAACTCACATTTCATCACACGTCGAGCTAGGCGTTGCCCTTGAGCCTCCATAGGTGCTCCACCAGATCATGCTGCAGTTGTTGATGCGCCTGTAGGTTTCGGATCTCCAGATGCATATTGAGGTAGGCAGTCCAGGTTGCCGATAGCTGGTGATCAACTTGAGCAAGAGGACCCTGCCTGTAGTAAGGTTCAGTGTCAAACACTGGCTCTTCCTGCTCGCTCTCAATGATCATATTGTGCAAGATGACACAGCAAGTCATGATCTCTCACATTTGATCTTTCGACCAGGTCTGAGCAGGGTATCGGACAATAGCAAATCGAGATTGGAGCACACCAAATGCCCGCTCGATATCCTTCCTGCAAGCCTTCTGAACCTTGGCAAAGTAGGACTTCTTGCCTCCTGACACAACGTTTGAGATAGTCTTCACATATGTAGACCATTTCGGATAGATTCCATCAGCTAGGTAGTACCCCTTGTTGTAGTGCCGCCCATTGACCTCGAAGTTCACCGGAGGAGAATGACCTTCAACAAGCTTGGCAAAGACAGAGGATCACTGCAGCATGTTGATGTCATTGTGAGTTCCTGACATACCAAAGAAACAGTGCAAAATCCAGAGGTCCTGTGTGGCCACTGCCTCAAGTACCACACTGCAACCGCCTTTGACGCCTTTGTACATTCCCTGCCAAGCAAATGGGCAATTCTTTCATTTCCAATGCATGCAGTCGATGCTTTCAAGCATCCTAGGAAATCCTCTTGTTGCATTTTGTGCTAGGATCCGAGCAGTGTCTTCCGCATTGGGTTTCCGCAAGTATTGCGGTCCAAACACTGCCACCATTGCCCTGCAGAACTTGTAGAAACACTCCATGGTCGTGGACTCGGCCATGCGCCCATAGTCGTCGAGTGAGTCACCGGGAGCTCCGTATGCAAGCATCCTCATAGCCGTCGTGCACTTCTGGATTGAGGTGAATCCAAGTATGCCGGTGCAATCCTTCTTGCACATGAAGTAGCTGTCGGCTCATCCAATAACGGCGCCGAAATACTTTATTGCCATGTAGTGGAGCATCGGCGAAGTAGTCGGAGTAGAGCATGCAGTAGCCTTTCAGACGATGCTAGTTCTTTGCTTTCAGTCGCCCCGACGCCGAGCCACCACGCCGCGGCTTTTCATTGCTCGCGAGCAGGCCGGCGAGGGCGGCGAGGACCATGAGATGTTCCTCTTCCAGGACGTTGGCATCGGTTTCCTCCTCCAGCAGAGTGGCGAGTGCCTCCTCGTCATCCGAGTCCATTGGCGAGTAGACAAATGGCCGAACACCTTGCGGGCGTGGTGGGCGCACACCGCCGGTACACCGCCCTGCGCGGCCGGAACACCGGAAAAATCGCTCGGACGGTGGTGGAGAGGCTGCCGCGGCGAAACCTCCTGTCTTTTCTAGTGAAAAATGGCCTATCTAGCGGTGGTGGGCGGTGGGCGGCGCCGGGATCGGCAGGGTGGCGGTCGAGCACGCGAGAGGTGGAAGGCGAATCTGGACGATTGGCTTGACTTTTCGCCTGATAGTGTGGTCCAGACGTGTTTTTCCCTTGCGCCGGAGCCCCCGAGCGCCCCCCCCCCCCCCCCCAGCGTGCCGTGTTCAGCCTGGGATCGCCGGGCCCAAAAACAGGCCGAGCCAGCGGATTTCGGCATCTTGGGGACGCGACTGGGGTTTTTCTCGGCGCCAGCGTGTAAAAAATTGCCTGAGAGAGCCTGTTAGGGACGCGGTTGGAGATGCTCTAATGGGCAGTACCCATGGTAACCATCAGGATGTCACGAGTTTGGCTCCAAGCCATCAAAATGACCAATATTTTTTCAGCAAGCCTGGATAAGGCACAAAAACATATTGTTCAAATGGTTCTAGTCTAGTGGGCAGTACGACTCATAAACCATCAGGGGGTCGCGAATTCAACCCCATGCCACCGCGCCGTGGCCAATAATTTGCTCCTGGTCTAATGGGCAGTAAGCCTGGTAAACATCAGGAGGTCACGACTTTGACTCCATGCCACTGCATCGCTATCAATATCTTTTTCTCATGTAGTAGTGGACTTGCTTTTCTTCTGGTGACGATATGATGATCTATCTGAAAATACTGTAGCTAGGAACGACCTCAGTGATGCTGTCAGCACATGTGGCCGGCTGCCTGGCCAGAGATTCCAGACATTTGAGGTTCTCCATCGACAACTACAGCTCCCCACTACCCAAGGAAAATATTCCCTCGGCAAAACGACAACAGTTCACACAAATGCAAAAGACCATGTCAAGTGTAATCTACAAAGCATATTGCTTCGAAAATTTTCTATCCTCATGAAATTCAGAAGAGTGGAAAAGTGAAGCTCTTGCAAACTAAATCATGTGATAATCATGCTCACTCATACTTGGACATCACTATAGATAGGTCTTTCTGTTAGATTATAGATGGGACCCACATAAACAACAATCCTTGGTTAATCTCCAAGGCCCATGTAGATGTATGACGAGTGGAGGAAAGTTTAGTACCACCTCATTAGTTGATGAGAGTTGAGACCCTTTTATAAGGGATGCTCTTTCACTTACCATTGAGAGCTTGGGAAGAGACGTTGCTAATGCGCACTCCACCTCCGCAATCCTCCCACACACGTTTCGTGAATGAGCCGAGCCAAGTCGTCATCTACTATTCCAATTAATTTGGATTAATTACGAGTCACTAATGGATGTGCAACCCTAGCCATCATCTACTATTTGAAGCCTTGTGCTCACCCATACATCCATTACTAACTCATTGGCAGCGTGTACGGCCGGACAAGAGAGAAGGCCTTTGGAACCCCATCCTTTGAGATGTTGCACTGCAAGAAAGGTGTAAGTTTTTTCGGGAGTGTCTTGGCGCGACTGCTCCCAGTTCGTTCTCTTTTTCATCCTCGGCAACTACTTCCCCGACATAGAAGCCATGGTGGAATATGATGCTGCCAAAAAGAAGGCTGCAAACAAAACTACAGCCGATGCCGTTATCGCGGCCTTAGCCTGGCTGACTGGAGGGTATTATTCATCCATCTCTTTTTTACTCATTTCATGTGCTATATGTGTCAATTATATGCTTTGCCCAGGCTCACATGCTTAGGTTTTGGTATGAACTTCATACCGGTTTTGCCATGTTCATGATTTACTTAGGGATTAAATCAATCGCTAATGTGCTAACTTTTCAAACAATTCAAAAACTTTATTTTAGGTACTTTCTGATTCAAGACTTTGCTGCAACATTGAAACCTTCCCATTTATGGGGACACATAAAAGATAAGGTAGATGTTAATACCTTTTTATACACTTGGTCAAAGTTTGGCTTTGATCAAAGCTAATATTATTCTTAAATAAAAACCGAGAGAGTACCACATTGTTTGGTCGTTTAGTCTCTATCAATCTGAACCATTGAATCTGCTGGTTAGACGGGTAATATTTGCACACGTCCCTGCTGTAAAAGGCCGTGACTTTTAACCTTTTGAATGCAAGGCCGTGACTTTGTCTGAAAGTGACTCCACGCACTAGTGTCTAATGCTGAGTCGTTGCTATCGATGTCAACCGATTGCCCGTAGGTAAACGAGGATCCAGCCACGGAGCCACACGTCCGGCCGGCATCTCTGAAAGAAGGTCCCTTGCTACTGTACTAGCTAGCCAGCGCACCGACCGAATTATTTCCAGCAGAAAAGAGACATCGCCGGTGACTCCCCTTGCTAGTGCGTGGTGTCACTTCAGGTAAAGCCGCGGCCGTCGTCCTCAGGAGCCGACAGCACACACAACCTAGGATAACTGACGTCTGTGGCGCTCGTGAGAAACAGGCCGGAATCCCCCCCCCCCCCCCCCCCCCCCGCCCCCGCGTCGCTCCCGCAGGGGCGACTCGGGCGGCGCCAACCCTAGCACGCCACCGGCCTCTCTCCACCTTCTCCTCTACCTCGTCGCCACCGGAGGGGGTCGCCGGCAAGCCGCGCGGCCGCCGGGGAAGGTGGCGGCGAGGATTTGCCTGCTCCGTCGTGCGCGGGGGGCTCTCGAGCCAAGGCGGCGGCCTCGGGTGGTGGCGCGACGCCGTTCTCAGCCGGCGGCGGCTGCGGGTGCTGGCCGGCTGCCTTGGCCGCGCGGGCGGCAAGGTGGCGGCGGGTGGAGGCTGCTGGACGCCGGGCTGCGGGGGCTCCCGTCCGGATCTGACGCCTCCGCCTTCAACACTCAGATCCCCTTTCAAATCCGGTCTTCAGTCGTCCCAGGCGCCGTGTTTGAAGCTGGGGTTGGGGGCGGTGTAGTGCCCGGAGAAATCCAGGCCGACTCAGCCGGCCGCGACCGTGGCGACACCCGCGGGCGCCGTCCCCTATCTGTAGGCACCGTTTTGGTACTTCCCTCCCCCTTTTTGCCTTTCTCCCCTGCTCGTTTCTGGGCGAAAGCCAAAATCCCTCTGGATTGGGTGGCAGCGACGCCCGTGGCACTGTCTCCTTCATGAAGGTGCCTCCTTTGGTGAGTTGGGGCGATGGCGAGTCTGCTTCGTTGGTAGGCGTTCGAGGGCTGCGTGGTTGGAGTCTGCGGTGTTTTGGGCTTCCTCCATTGCAGCTTTGTCATCAACAGTCTCACGCCGTGCATTTGCTTCTCCTCGTGTGCAGTTCCCTCTCAGTGCCAAGGTTCCCCCTTGTTGAGCCCGGCGTTGCATGTTGGCGGTGCTCTGGTTTGGTCTTCCCGATGGCAACGGTGGCGGTTATTCATCTTAGCTCTTGGAGAGCGTCTGTATCTTCCGACGGATCGGCACCTCATGCCAGGCGAGGGGACAGGGAGCCCCTTTCGGATATGGAGGAGGTTGTATCTGTTTTGGCCGTAGCCCATGGAGCTGACAACATGTTCTTCCAATCTGCTAGTGGTGTCTCCTCAAGGCCTTCCTGGTGTCACTGAGCGATGGATTGTGATCGGTGGAGGGCTTCATCCTCTTCAAGCTGCTCCTGGGCTTTAGTTTTCTTCATCTTTGCTTGTAGGTTGTATGAAGCTAGTTAGCTGTTGCAGAGCACTATGTATCTCTTAGCTGTTTTGTTTTTCTGCTCCAGTAAGTGGGTTGATGCTGTAATCCTGACCGGTTGATGGCTTTGTTAATTCAAAGGCGGGCTCGACTTGAGCCTTTATTCTAAAAAAAGAGAAACGGGCCGGAATAACCCACCGGCTCCGGACGCCCTTAAATACACGCCCCACCACAGACACGGTCATACACACACACACAAGAACGACAAGCTTCTTTATAGTTGTCCGGCGAGCTCCTACAACCACGAGTCTCGTGGCGCGGGTGGCGAGGCAGCCCCATGGCCAGCCGCAATGTTAACGGCGCGGCATGGTCCATGGGCCTCTGCGGCTGCTGCGACGACATCGGTGGCTGTTAGACTGTATAGCCTCTGTATTTACACGTGTATATTGTAACGTTGTATCTCTCTCATTATATATATGTGATAAGACACCCCTGAAGGGTTGTGCTGGTTTCCCCCAAACCTATTGTCTCACATGGTATCAGACTAGGTTACGTACGCTTCCTCCCAAACCCTTGCCAGCACCGCCGCCGCCACCGCCGCCGCAGCGTCTCTCTCTCCGGGTCGCATCGCCACCATGTCTTGCGCAGCTGCGTCCGGATCCACCACCGTCGGCTTCTTGCCGGCCTCCCTTGCGGCGCTTCTATCCCGGCCGCTGGACGCCGCCCCTATGTAGGCTCCGCTCGGGACGCGGAGCGTGGGCTCCCTCTTCGCGCTTCCACCGGCTGCCTCGTCGCCCGGACGGATGCTTACGGTGCACACCACCGCCACCCCATCCGCCCTTTCTGCCGCGACCGCCGTCTTGCCTTTGCCGCTGGTGGACGGAGTCCGCCATGATGGCGGGTCTTGCGGTATCGGCCCCGGCCGCCGCGCCCTTTGCACCCACGCCGGCTGCGCCTCTGACTGTCTCCACGGTGTCCGCACCTCAGCCAGTCTCCTCGATGGGATCGCAGCCACCGCCGCCGTTTCAGTTCGGCCATCTCATCATCATTAAGTTGTCATCGGACAATTACATCTTCTAGCGAGCGCAGGTTCTTCCGCTCCTTGGGAGCCATTACCTGCTTGGCTACGTCGACAGCTCTCTCCCTTGCCAGCCCGCGCTGGTGGACAGCGTGCACAGTCCGGTCTATAATCCGGCCCACCGTGTCTGGACGGGGCCGGACTAGGCGAACCTCTCCTCCATCTAGGCGTCGCTCTCTCCATTGTCGCCGGGCTTGTCGTCTTCGCTAAGACGTCTCATGAGGCATGGACCATCCTCGAGCGCTCGTTTGCGGCGCAGTCATAGGCGCGTGTTTTTGCGCTTCGTCGTCGGCTTGGCGAGTGTGAGAAGCTTGACTCCATGGCCGTGGAGTTCTATAACAAGGTCAAGGGCCTTGCTGACACGTTGGCCTCCATTGGACAACCGCTCACCGATTCCGAGTTCAACTCATTCATCGTCAATGGGCTCGACGAGGAGTATGATGCTTTGGTTGAGATCATTAACGAGCGGGGCAACTCAACCCCCATGATGGCACATGAGGTTTACTCTCGCCTCCTCCTCACTGAGCAGCATGTCGAGGCGCGCCGCTCCAAGGCCAGTCACAGCTCCCTCTCTGCGAACGCCGCCACTAAGGGTGGCCGCAACTCGTCCAAGGGGCCGCCGCCTGCTTCGTCTTCATCATCTTCGGTTCCCCCGCGTCTGCAACCCTACCAGGGGCAGGTGGTCAACGCGTGTGTCAGTTGTGTGGCTTTGAGGGGCACTGGGCCTCCAAGTGTCACAAACGCTTCGAGCGGAGTTTTCTTGGTCTTGGCAATGATGGCAAGGACACACACAACTTTGCACGTCAGGTTGCCATGGCTGATCGTCCGGTGCCGCAGAAGCAACAAGGACAACACGGACACACTCAATCCTACTCCATCGATCCCCACTGGTACATGGACTCTGGGGCGATGGTGCACCTGACGAGCGAGATGGGGAAGCTTCACACTCATGAACCCTATCATGGCTCCGACAAGATCCACACCGCCAATGGAGCAGGTATGCACATCTCTCATATTGGTCAAGCATCTCTTCTCACTAGACATGCCAATAGGAGTCTTCAGCTTCGCAATGTTCTTAGAGTTCCATCTGTGACACACGTAATCTTCTTTCAGTTCCTAAACTCACACGTGATAATAATGTGCTTTGTGAATTTCATCCTTTTGATCTTTTTATTAAGGATCGGGGCACGAGGGACATTCTTCTTAGTGGGCGGCTGTGCCAGGGCCTCTACCGTCTGGAGCATCCTGGCGTCGCTCGCGTTTTCAGTGGAGTTCGGGTATCTCCGTCACAGTGGCATGCTCGTCTTGGTCACCCGGCCACACCTATCGTCCGTCATGTTTTGCGTCGTCATGAGCTTCCTAGCATGTCTAGTAATAAAGATGTAGCAGTGTGTGATGCTGCTCAGCAGGGGAAGAGTCATCAACTTCCTTTTTCGGAGTCCATTCCTAGGGTGAAACATCCTTTAGAACTTGTGTTTTTAGATGTCTGGGCTCCTGCTCAAACTTCTGTCAGTAGTCACAATTATTATATCAGCTTCGTTGATGCTTATAGTCCCTTTACCTGACTTCATCTTATTAAACGTAAATCTGATATGTTCGACATTTTTGTTCAGTTTCAAAAACATGTTGAACGCCTTCTCAACCACAAAATTGTTCATGTCCAGTCGGACTGGGGGAGGGCGAGTATCGCAATCTCAACTCCTTTTTTCAGTCGCTTGGGATTGCTCACCATTTAGCATGTTCACATACACATCAGCAGAATGGTTCAGTAGAACGTAAGCATCGTCACATTGTTGAAGCTGGTCTTACTCTTTTGGCCCATGCATCGGTTCCTTTTCGCTTTTGGAGTGATGCTTTCACCACTGCATGTTTTCTCATCAACCGTACTCCTACTCGTGTTTTGAACATGAAGACTCCCATTGAAGTTCTCGTTAATGAACAACCCGATTACACTTTCTTCAAGGTTTTTGGGTGCGCCTGTTGGCCGCATCACCGTCCATATAACAAGCGCAAGCTTGAGTTTCGCTACAAGAAGTGTATTTTTCTTGGTTACAGCTCTCTTCATAAAGGATACAAATGTCTTCATGTTCTCACTAATCGTGTTTATATATCTCGGGATGTCGTGTTTGATGAGCATGTTTTTCCCTTTGCCAAACTTCCTGTGTCCACCGATGAACCACCATCCATGCATTCATCCTCTATTGCCTCTGACCAATTTGATGATGTTGCATATTCTCCTATATTGTTGCCTAATCATGGTGCAGGCACTGGACGTGGGGCTTGCTTGGAGATTTTAGAGGCGCCCTCGCCTTCTTCGTCGCCCTCGCCTTCATCGACGGCACCTCCAGTTGTGCACGTCGATCGCATGGCGCCGCTGCATGGCCTCGGGACTCGTGCCCATGTACGACCCCTCGATGACTCAGTGCTGCTGCCCGCCTCATCGCCCCTGGCCTCTGGGCCTGCTTCATCGCCCGCCCGGCCCATGACGCCGGCCACGCCTACCGCGCCTGGGCCGGCCTCGCTTCTGGAGACCGAGCCACTGTCCCTGGGACCGGCCTCTCCCGGGCCGTCGCCTAGCACCGGATCTCCCGAGTCGCCTGGCACCGGGTCCCCCGCGTCGTCGCAGCCACCGCCTGGTCCCCTGCTGACCGGGCCATCTCCGTCGCCTTCGCCCAGCCCGGCTCCTGCTGCGGGCTCTTCTGGCGCTTCTCCGCCGTCGTCAACAACTTCGACGGCTCCGGCTGCTGCTCTACATCCACATACGCGCAGCCCTAGTGGCATTTTTCAGCCTAAGCAATGTCACGATGGTACAGTTGCCTGGTTAGCTGCATGCATGACTGCTGCCCTTGCGGATCCTCCTCCGAGCCGCGCACGTATCAAGCTGCTATGCGCATTCCTCATTGGAGAGAGGCCATGGAGCAGGAGTATGAAGCTCTCATTCGCAATAAGACATGGACTCTTCTTCCTCCACCGTCGCGGGTTAATGTCATTGATTCTAAATGGGTTTTAAAGTGACGAGGCATTCTGATGGGTCCATTGAGCGCTACAAAGCTCGTCTTGTTGCTCATGGTTTTCGACAACGTTTTGGTCTTGACTATGAAGACACCTTCAGTCCAGTGGTCAAGTCTACTACCACCAGGCTTCTTCTCTCTCTTGCTGTTACCCGAGGTTGGTTTCTTCGTCAGCTTGATGTCCAAAATGCCTTCCTCCATGGTGTGTTGGAGGAGGAGGTCTATATGTGCCAGCCTCCCGGTTTTTCTGATCCGGATCGTCCTGGACATCTCTGTCGTCTATCCAAGGCACTTTATGGTCTGAAGCAAGCCCCCCGTGCTTGGCATGCTCGTCTTGCAATGGCTCTTCATGCTCATGGTTTTGCATCGTCTACTGCTGACTCCTCACTATTTCTTCTACAGAGGCCTGAGGTTACTATGTACTTGTTGGTCTATGTGGATGATATTATTCTGGTCAGTTCCTCTCAGTCCGCTGCTACAGCTCTTGTTCGCTCACTTGGTGCTGATTTTGCGGTCAAGGACCTTGGGAAGCTTCACTACTTCCTTGGTGTGGAGGTTACTTCTCGGGCTGATGGTCTTGTCATGACGCAGTAGAAGTACTCCTTGGATTTGTTGCAGCGGGCTGGGATGCTTAAGTGCAAACCGATGACTACACCCATGTCTACCACTGACAAGATCACTGCTGTTGATGGTGAGCTTCTGTCTTCTGCTAATGCGACAGTTTACAGGAGTATTGTCGGTGGTCTTCAGTACTTGACGATCACACGACCGGACATCTCTTTTGCTGTCAACCGAGTTTGCCAGTATCTGCAGTCACCCCGTGACACTCATTGGTCTGCTGTTAAGCGCATCTTGCGCTACATTCGATTCACGGTGTCTCACGGTTTGCATATTCGACCGACCTCCTCTGGATGTCTCTCAGCATATTATGATGCGGATTGGGCTGGCAATCCGGATGACCGGCGATCTACGGGGGGTTATGCTGTGTTCTTTGGTTCTAATCTGATCGCCTGGAGTGCTCGGAAATAGGCCACTGTCTCACGTAGCAGTACTGAAGCTGAGTATAAGGCTGTGGCCAATGCCACTTCGGAGATTATCTGAGTACAGTCATTGCTTCGTGAATTGGGTATATCCCAACCACAGTCTCCTGTCCTTTGGTGTGATAACATCGATGCTACATACCTCTCTGCAAATCCGGTATTCCATGCCCGAACAAAACACATTGAAATTGACTATCACTTTGTGCGTGAACGTGTCTCTCAGAAGCAACTACAGATCAAGTTCATCTCTTCTAAGGATCAACTTGCAGACATCTTCACCAAGCCATTGCCTCTACCACAGTTTGAGGGTTGCCGGCGCAATCTTACCCTTCTAGATTCTTTAGGAAGTGGCTAAGATTGAGGGAGGATGTTAGACTATATAGCCTCTGTATTTACACGTGTATATTGTAACGTTGTATCCCTCTCATTATATATATGTGATAGGCCACCTTAGAGGGTTGTGCCGGTTTCCCCCAAACCTATTGTCTCACAGTGGCTGTAAGCTTAGCTTCATCCTCCCCGGTCAACTAGAGCAACACTGCTACTCCCTCTCTATACCTGTGATGAATAACGCTTCATATATAATTTGCTCAACACTAAGACACGCTCTGAAACAAACCAAGAAGGAATCCGTTCGATGAAACTAGAAAAAAAATTACTCACAGTTTTCACATGGTCCCTTTTACCTCTTCTTTGCATATGAGAGATAAGAGTATGTAATAGATCCTAGCCTTTGATTTTACTAAGTGGTGGGTCTAAGTCGTTGTTACTTTGTTACCTCCGGTTTAAAAAGAAGAGGTAGGAGGGGCCATGTTAAACTTGCTCCTATATAATAGATCTGAGATGTTGATTTTATTAAGCAGTGGGTTCAAGTAATTCTTACCATCTTAACTTCCATGTGAAAAGAAGAGATAAGAGAACCACTGTTAAAATTGCTCAAAAAGAGACTGGAAACATACTGCTATAAAAAACTAGAAACCATTTGTCATGACCGGCCTGCGTGTCCTGGATGCAGGCTTCCTCACCTGGTGCTTCCCGTGCATCACCTTTGGGAGGATCGCCGAGATCGTCGATGAGGGGGAGATACATGAGTTTTCTTTCTGTCTCTCTATTAGTACTTCCTCTGTGAACTATTATACCAAGACATTTTAGATCACTAGAGATGGTACTACCTTTTTTTTTGCGATAACTACTAGTCTACTATACTACTTTTAATAAATAACTGAGCGATCGAGGGGTAACTTGTTGTGGGGTTGATGTGCGTGCATAATTGGTGGCCGGCCGGGATGATCGCTCATCAGCATGCTGTGCGAGCGGGTCCTTGTACGTGCTGATGTGCATGACCACGGGGTTGGGCATGGGTCTCTACTCCTGCTTCTACCGGTACAAGCTGCGGAGGGCCTACGGGCTCGCGGAGAAGCCCTGCGCCGACTGCTGCGTCCACTTCTTCTGCGGGGCCTGCGCCCTCTGCCAGGGGTACCGCGAGCTCAAGAACCGGGGATTCCACATGCACTTGGGATGGCAAGCCAATGCCGAGAGGATGGGGATCGGGACGACCGTCGCGCCCCACGTGGACCCCGGGATGACTCGTTAATCACTTATACGATGCCAGTACGTGTGTTGATCGGTTGAGTCGATCGATAGTGTGTGCTTTCTCATGTAATAAGTCGTTTCAATTTCTCCGTACGCCCCCTACCACCACCATCGTGTGTCGGTCCACTAGTAGAAAGAAAGACTTTCGTTCGGGCCTGGCCAGCCCATTAGTCCCGATTCTTATACGAACCGAGACCAATGGGTGCATTCGTCCCGGTTCGTGAGCCCAGGTCACTAGTAGAAAATAGGGCTTTGGTCCAGGCCGGGTCAGCCCATTAGTCCTAGTTCAGTACAGAACCGGGACAAATGGGGGCATTGGTCCCGGTTCGTGAGCCCAGGGGGCCGGCCGGGCCACGTGGGCCATTGGTCCCGGTTCATCTGGACCTTTTGGTCCCGATTGGTGGGATGAACCGGGACCAATGGGCCTCGCTCCTGGCCCACAACCATTGGTCCCGGTTTGTGCCTCAAACCGGGACTAAAGATTAGACCTTCAGTCCCGGTTTGAGGCACGAACCGGGACTAATGGGGTTGAGACCTTTAGTCCCGGTTCGTGCCACGAACCGGTGCTAAAGATCCCATTTTCAAACTCTACCCCCCCTGGATCGCCTTTTTCAGTTTTAAAAAAAATAAAAGAAAATGATGGAAATGTCAAAAAAATAAAAGAAAATAAGTTTCCCATGTGATATGTGGTCTAGTTGTTGGGAAAATTTGCAAATGTGAATTTTGACTTTATTTGCAAAATCTCTCTGAAATTTGTAAAAATGGGCATAACTTTTGCATACTAACTAGGATGAAAAAGTTTTTTATATGAAAAATCATCTACTCGAAAAGTTACATCCAAATTTAACGGGGGGAACTTTGTTAAACATTTTCAAAATCCTCAAAAACCTAATAGAAAAAAAGTTACGGGGCTTTTAAGATCTAGACTGAAAAAAATCGAAAAAAATTCAAACAGTGGGCAAACTGTGGTCAAACAATGGTCAAACTAATTATTCTAGAATATTAGTGTTACTAAATAATTATTTCAGTTATTTCAATTTTGGTCAAATCTGGTCAAACTGTGGTCAAACAATGGTCAAACTAATTATTCAAGAAATATTAGTGTTACTAAATAATTATTGTTTTTTAAAACAATAGTTTCAAAATAAAACTATGAAATGTGTCACTTCATGCTCAAGCAAAATTCTTGAAGGTTAATAGGATTGACATCTTAGTATTGTCAGGAAAACAACAAGTGCAGACTTGGAGCGAGGGAGAATAGAACCCGAAAGTTAAGCGTGCTCAGG
This sequence comes from Triticum urartu, assembly GCF_056163025.1. Classification (NCBI taxonomy): domain Eukaryota; kingdom Viridiplantae; phylum Streptophyta; class Magnoliopsida; order Poales; family Poaceae; genus Triticum; species Triticum urartu. Next base: position 8,889,822 of record NC_141874.1, read on the forward strand.
CTGGGGGAGTGGGAGGATGGGTGACTGTTTGGGAAGTTAGATGATTTGGAATGATGAGGGGTGACTAAAGGATAAATTGAGAAGTGATGAGGGGTGGTGATTACAGACTAGAGATTAAAAAAATTCAGAAATTTAAAAAACAAAAAAATTAAAAAAAATCAAAAAGAAAATCATAAAATTTCCTTACCAACCGGGACTAAAGGTGGAGCTCCACGTGGCCGCGCCCTTTAGTCTCGGTTCTGGATTTAACCGGGACTAAAGGGAGAGGCATTAGTATCGACCCTTTAGTCCCGGTTCCAGAACCGGGATTAAAGGCCCTTATGAACCGGGACTGAAGGCCCTTTTTCTACTAGTGGGTGGCCGGCCGGGTCCTCGTGGGATTTGGTCCCGGTTCGTCTAGACCCATTTGTTCCGGTTCTAGGCACGAACCGGGACCAATGGGCCTCACTTCTAGCCACAGACCGGGACAAATGATTTGTCTATATATATATATATATATATATATATATAGCCGATCGCCGACGAGCAGAGCACTCCACACTGCTCTGTTTTTTGCTAACCAGCGAGGGGAGGGCATTTGGGTGCTCTAGCTCACCTCCTATGCACATGAGGTGTTCGATGAAATGTCCGAGCCACATTAGTTAATATTTCTTCTCTCGAAATTCGACCTCCGAGCTCCATTTTCCCTGAGATTTTTCTAGGTTTAGCGGTCCATCACATCCATCCCCGTCTTCACCGCCGTCGATAGCCCGCGCCGATCTCGCCGCCGGCACCACCGTGGTGAATCTCTTGTTCTTATCTTCTTTCTGAAAGGAAAAAAAATCTTACTTGAGATAAATACTTGTCTAATTTTCTTACTTTTATTATTCCTTGTTATTATATAGTGCGATGGTTCTGGTATCCGCCCCTGTCGGCCCTCGTCCTGTCTATGATTCGGATGTGGTATATATTATCTTTTTATAACTATTTGGTTCATTTATTCTTTATGACAATTATGCCGACCAACGTAACATAGATTTTATTTATGTAGGAGGTGGTTGAACTGGAAATTCCAACCAACCCTATTGTTGATAGGTTAAATTTAGTTGAAGAAGAAAACAATTACTTGAAGGAAAAAATAAAAAAATTGAGAAAGAGAAGATGATATTGGAGTTGCATGTTGCGGATGTCGCCGATGATCACAAAATCAAGATGGATGCAATGCGGTTGAAGATTAGAAAGATTAGAAAATATGCTATTCATACCGAGGCTTGGTATTATTATGCCGTTGGATCAATTGTTACCTTAGTTGTAATTATGATCGCATTTGTTGTTGCATTAAAAGGTTTTACATAGTTTCAATGTATGGTTTAACTAGATGCTCTGGAGAGCTATATGTTGTTCAATTTGAACTATGTATGTACTTTGGTTTTAATATGATGATGAACTACTATTAATTTGGTCACTTATCTATCCATGTTCATTTGTAGTGCTTTTCAATTTCAAGGTCTTATAGCTGAAAAAAATCAGTAAATGCATGAAAAATAACAAATGAAGTCAGAAATGATTGAAAATTAATGATGTAGCTTTGAATGGTGAACACAGAGAAACTATGGAGTTCAAATAAGTTCAAAGAAATGAAATCCCTTTGTAACAGACGAGTTTCCGTATGAAACCCTGATATTTCGAAAGAGATTGTCCGTTTTGTACACGAAGTGTCATCCAGTTTTTGCCATAAGCCTCTCTACTTTCTTTCACATGCTATGTGGGTGAAATGATGATACCATGCCAACTTTCAACCTTTTCAGAGTTCATTTATAGTGCTTTTCAATTTCAGGGTCTTATAGCTGAAAAAATTAGTAAATGCATGAAAAATAACAAATGAAGTCAGAAAGGGTTGAAAATTGATGATGTGTCTTTGAATGGTGCATTTTGAACACAGAAAAAGTATGGAGTTCAAATAAGTTTAAAAAAAAATGAAATCCCTTTGTAACAGATGAGTTTCCATATGAAACCCTCATACTTCGAAAGAGATTGTCCGTTTTGTACACGAAGTGCATCCAGTTTTTGCCGTAAGCCCCTCTACTTTCTTGCACATGCTATGTGGGTGAAATGATGATATCATGCCAACTTTTAACCTTTTTAGAGTTCATTTGAAATGCTTTTAAATTTCAGGATCTTATAGCTCAAAATAATCAGTAAATGCATGAAAATTTAATAGCAAAAAGAATTATCATAAAATAAAATAAATAAGTAAATTTGAAACAAAATAATATAAACTTTAATAAAATATATAAGGAGATACAAAATAAAATAAACTTTAATAACATAAATAAAATTTATGAAACTAAAATTATCAAAGTATTTTCTGTTCAAAACATTATAAGCAACCTCTAAAATTTATGAAACTAAAACTATATAAAATTGATGCAACTAAAATTATCAAAGTATTTTATGTTCAAAATCATTAAAAGCAAAAAGAATTTTCATAAAGAACTTTTTTTTGTTAGAACCTTTAATAGCAAAAAGAATTATCATAAAATAAAATAAATAAGTAATTAGAAATAAAATAAAATAAATAAGTATTTTGTTGTAAGTAGGAACAAAAAAAATAAAGCAAAAAAGAAAACAAAAAACTAGGAAAAAATAAAAAAAAATTGCCACCTACTGGGCCACCACGGCCTGAATACGACTAGAAACCCATCCATGGGCCAGGATTCAGGTCCGCGGAAGGCCCAGTAGGCCCATCAGGCATAGCAGTCACAATTAGGCCCGTAAGCTTGCAATGGAGAGGAGCTCGAGAGGGGTGCGGCAGTGGGGCTTATAAACCACTACGCGCCCCTTTCAACTAGCGAGGTGGGACTAAACTCCCATCACCACCCCGTTGTGCAAGACCTTTCGTCCCGGTTGGTGGCACCAACCGGGACTAAAGGGGTACATTGGTACCGGTTCGTGGCACCAACCGAAACCAATGCCCTAAAAAGAGACATTTGGTCCCGGTTGGTGGCATCAACCGGGACTAAAGGGGGCATGGTCCCGATTGGTGCCACGAACCGGTACCAATGCCCTGGATATATAAGAAAAACACTTAGCAGTTTCGACCAAATCCATCACTTCTTCCCCCGACGCCCCTGCTCCTCCTCGCTGTCGCCGCCCGACGCCCCTGCTCCACCTTGTCGTCGCCGCCGTCACTGACGCCGTCAGGCTGCTCGACGTCACCGTCGCCACTGCCACCGACACCGTCAGGCTGCTCAACGTCGTCGTCGTCGCCGCCGCCACCGACACCGTCAGGCTGCTCAACGTTGTCGCTGCAGCCGCTGACGCCCTCTACCCCGATGACGGCGTCGACCCTCGCGCCCCTGCCGGCCCCGACGCGCCACCCACCGTGCCCCGCCGCCCTCTGTGAGCACCAGCCTGCTCCCGCGCCCCTCCCCTGTCCCGCGCCCCAGTGCCCCTGCCCTGCCCCGCCGGCGCCGGCGCCAGCCCCTCCGCCCCTGCGCCATTCTAGCTATTAGATTTTTAGATGTTTTTTAGATGTTTTTAGATGCTATTTTTAGATGTTTTTACATGTTTTTAGATTATTTTAGTTTATGTTTAGTTTAGTTTTAAGATTAGGAAAATTTCAGATGTATAGTTATATTTATTTAGATGTATAGTTAATTTAGATGTTCTAATTTGTTCATAAAAATTGTGCACTTTTGTATAGAAACTTTATTTTTTTCATATGTACGAAAATGTAGAATGAAAACGAAAACAAACATATAAGAAAAAACAAAGGGAAAAAATGAAAAAGGACCCGCGGCGAAGCAAGTCTTTTTTTAAGGTAGTTCTTTGTTAAAGTGAGGGGGGACGTCCGGAGCACCCCCCAGCCCTCCCGCTCGACCAAAACTCTCGAGGACACCCAAACCCTAGAAAAAAACGATGTCAGTCTCCTACCTCCTCCCGCCGCGCCCCTACCCGATCGACAAACTCTCTTGAGGTCACCCAAATTTACCAAGTTAAAATAGCGTTGTCGTCGAGGCCACCCCGAACCCTTGAAGCGTTGTTGAGGCCACCCCAAACCCTTGAAGCGTTGCCGAGGCCACCCCAAACCCTAGAGAAACGTCGAGGCCAGGCCACTAATATGATTCCTTATTGTGCTTAGCTAGCTAGTTCAACGTTTGCCACTAATATATCCATTTGTCATGTTTGAATAATAATTGCCATGTTGTAAATATTTGCAGAAACTATGGATCCGCACCCCTGAGACGAAGCAAAATAAGCGGTGTTGGGGGAGATAATCGCACACGGAAGTGATGCCGTCTTGTCGTTTCTCAACGACACATGCACCGATGGTCTGGAAAGATAGGATGAAGAAGCAGGCTACGACGATGATCAAACAATGGAGGAGGAAGGACACCGTGATGACGGCTCCAGTGACCGAATGGAGGGGGAAGGACACCGTGATGACGGCTCCGGTGACCGAATGGAGGGGGAAGGACACCGTGATGACAGCTCCGGCGACCGAATGGAGGGGGAAGGACACCGTGATGACGGCTCCGGTGACCGAACGGAGTCCGACCAGGTATATATATTAATTAATTAAGCATGTGCTGACTATAGCTAATTAATGCATTAATTGTTTTTGGTATGTACACATATTAACTCTCTTCTTTTTCTTCTTTTCTAGCCCTCCGGATCGAGCAACACTTCGGCAACGAGACGAGGCCCGAAGAGAAAGTTGCGCGCGGATGAAAGTTACACGATCATCGAAATTGATCGCGCTGGCCAACCGATTAAACCCCTCCGGACCAAGCAAAACTTTAATGCTCAGTGCAGGGTTCTAGTTAGGGACATGATCCCGATCAGCATCGAGCAATGGTTGAAGCCTAAGGACAAAGACTCTCAGGTGTCTTATGTCAGCGATAGGCAGAAAGCTGATCTTTGGACCGCACTGCAGGAAAATTTCACCTTCCCACCAGAGGAGGATCTAGAGAATCCAGTTAAAAAGCCAATGATCAAGGCTTATACTCTTAAGAAGATGGCTGAGCTATTGAGGAGGTGGAAGAATGAGCTGAAATCATCGTTTGTCGACCAAGACAGGACTCCAGAATTCATTGGCCGTTTTGAGATGATCAAAGATCAGTGGCCCGCATTTATCACCAGAAAGAAATCTGAGAGAGCAGCGAAGATGTCAGCGATAGACAAGAAAAATGCTGCAAAGAAGAAGCATCACCATCGCACGGGGTCAGGTGGCTACCTGAAAGCCCGGCCGTTGTGGGACAAGGCTGAGAATGACCTCATTGATAAAGGGATCGAACCAGAGACGCGACGCTGGCCAGACCGTTGCAGGACTTGGTTCTTCGGGGTTGGGGAAAAATTGGACCCTGTAACAGGGAAGTGCGTGTGGACCAACGAGCAGCTGAACACACCAATCGAGAAGCTTCAGGAGTATATCGAAAAGGCGCAGCAAGGGACGTTTGTTCTGGATAAAGAGAACGACGAGCTCACAGAGGCCCTCAGGAATCCTGAGCACCCCGGACGGACACGAGGCACGCCAGGCTCCCTTTCGTGGAAGGCCGGATTTCCCGACGCAGGCGGTTACAGATGCCAGGAGAGGAAGAAGAAAAATGAGTTGACCCAACTACAGGCGCTGCATGCAAGCGTACAAGTGCTAGAGGAACGAGACACAGTTCACAGCACGCGACCTGCTGAAGCCACATCCGAAGCTACCCCGCCATCTCAGCGGAGAAGCAGCGTGGCTTCCATGGAGTTGCTTCGGGAGCCTGTCTTCACGGCTCCTGCTAGCTTCCTCGTGGATGCTACCAGGGAGTCTCAGCATTGCCACCTTATGGCGAAGTGGATGGAATTGAAAGTCAAGGCGGCTGTTGGCTCTGTTGCACCTCCTGAACCTAGCGCAACTTTTCACCGCCGGCCGATTCAGAAAGATATGCTAGGGTGATGGTGGATGAAAACACAGAAGGATTTGAGGACCTCCAGCTTGACCACCCTACGGGTGACAGAGAGACTCGGCTGGGTTCTTGTCTGAATACTCCATGCCTATGGAAGGAGCTCATCAACCTTCCGAACTAGATGCCTCCGCCTCCTCCTCCAGGGAGTCAGGGCACTCCGCCTCCTCCTCCGGTGAGTGATCAGGGCACCCAGCCTCCTTCTCCGGCGCGTGGCGGCACTCCGCCTCCTTCTCCGCCTGCGCCGGCGCGCCCGAGCAGCCACCAGCCTCCTCCTTCTCCGCCTCGCCAGCAAGGGCGGAAGGGACCCGCCACCGCCCCGGCTGCTCCGGCGCGTCGTAGTCCTTCTCCTCCGCCTCGTATGCAAGCACGAAAGAAAACAGCCGCAGCCGCTCCGTCTGCTCCGGCGTCTACCAGTACAGCCAGAGGCAGGAGGCAATACAGATGCGGTCCACCTCTCAAGCCTCTAGAGAAGTTACCATACGAGAGGACCATGGAAGAAAACAAGAAGATCGTGGAAAAAGAAGTGAAGGACTTCTTTGAAGGGGTGAAAGCAAAGAGACATCCACCTCCGAGGGAGAAGGTAGATGCGGTGAATGCAAAGCACACTATCGATGCCCTGAGGAAACCACCAAACTCTCCGCCGAAAACCAACTATGAGCGCGTTACTGAAAAGGTATATCTCGAAGCGGAGCGGTCGGGAAGTACTGTAAGTGATCAAAGGTTGAAAAAGAACGATGAGCAGCTGGGAAAAAATTTGCCCAGCTCGGCGAACAAGCGAACCAATCGTGCCCCCCGCTTAATGTGTCTAGCGACATCGTCGCTAATGATCCGGGGATGGTGCCCGGTTATAGAAATCTTGGAGATTACCTGCCCGACGATGTACATTATGATTTCTTGGAGGTGGACGAACACAAATACGAGTATGGGAAGCCTCTCGTCAAAGATGAAAAATCTCTAACAACGATGATGCGAAGATTCCATGATTGGTACATGAAAACCTGCAGAGAGTCTGGGGGGACAGATACTTTGTATCTGAGAGTTAAAGAGGAGCATGACCTCGTTGGAATTGATTTGTTGTAGGTTCCATTTGAGGAGTTCTTCCAGTTCTTCAATCAAAAGGCCCTTGATAAATTAACGGTCACTTGCTACTGTCTATAAGTACTACTTCTGTCATTAAGTCTCTATATATAGCTCAGCTCTTTCATTGCATGTATTTATAATTATCCTCACTATAATATGAAGATTGAAGATCGTTGAGTGCAGAAAAGCAGAAATGTATGATATTGGGTTCATTAACACAAATGTCATAGATGAATTTCAGGTTAAAAAGAGCGCCAAAGATGCCGAGGCCAACTTGCTCAAATCATTGATAATAAATCAAAACAAAGATAAAATACCCTTTCCTTACAACTTCAAATGAGTGTTACTGTCTTGTGCATATTTGGTTTCCCTTATTACTCGAGCAAGGTTATAGTAATGTAATTGATGAGTTATGCATGCGTGCGCAGCTTCCACTATATTATCCTAGAGATTAAGCTTGAGCAGGGGCTAGTAACCATCTTAGACTCGAGACGAAAAGATCCCGAGACCTATGCGGACATGACTAAAATTATCAAAGTAAGTTCAATCGATCATTATCGCGCCATATCGGCAACTTTTTGTTCATTTCGTGATATCTTAAGTAATAATTATTTTCTTTGTATTGCAGGGTTTGGAAAAAGTTCACCAAAGAAGCTCCTGGACTGCCGAAGGAGCTGCGATATACATACCCGAAAGTAAGTACTACTAGCTAGCTAGTTTCGCGCATCTCCCGTTGATTCTAGCTACTTTCATCAATGCCATTTATAACGCTTCATTATCAGTTTGATTGACCTCTATTTTTCGTAAAGTGCTTGTGGCAGGAACAAGGGAATTATTACTGTGGATACTACGTGTGCGAGTTCATCTATAACTCGACTTGCAAAGATAAGCGGGGCTACTCTAAAAGACATTTTGATGTGCGTAAGCAATAATATTCATTATTTCATTTTATTACACCATCATTTCTGTTGAGTTTCATTCATATATATGTATTAACCCCCTTCTTTAAATTAGACGTGGGAGATGCGGAATGAACTCCTACCAGAAGATCGCATGAAAGCAATTCAAGAGGAATTAGCGGGATTCTTTCTTGACCACGTCATCAATAAAGCCGGAGAATACCATGTGGAACTTGATTTCAGATGCTAGGGGTTGTATGAGATCTTACATATTGTATATGTACGTAGCCAGTAGCGTCGGATATATAATACGGAAACTTGTTGTTCGACCAATCTCTCGGAGAAAAAGAGGTCGATCACTTCTCTCGGTATGCATGACGAACTTCTGTACTTAATGGTTTCCTTCATTTTCTTACTAGCTAGCGTGTCGAGGGCCTCTTTATATGTATAGTACGTAGCGTCGACCAAGCACGGAGATAAGAGAGGACACTTCTCTCTATTAATTAATTAGCTACCTAACACAATATATGAAACACCTTAATTAACCATACAAAAACCCCAAATCCACCCCCCTTTTTAGAAAAAAAAACAAAAATCCTAGCCCCTAAACAGCTGATGTGTGGATGCCTATTGGTCCCAGTTGATGCCACCAATCGGGACTAAATGGCCTCCTGCCTAGGCTCGCAGCACCGGCCACGTGGAGGCCCATCTGTCCCGATTCGTATAAGAATTGGGACTAAAGGCCTAAACATTAGTAACGACCCTTTAGTCCTGGTTCGCCAACCGGGACAGATGGGCCTTATGAATCGGGACAAATGGCCCTTTTTTTACTAGTGGTCGTATCCATGTGTAACTTTCAACGGCATGTATCGTATGATATGTGTGTATGCCAGAACTGAAGAAGCAGACACCCACTACTGTGAAAAAAGATGTATCATTATTGGCGAGTGGAAATCGATCAACATCGACTTGTATTACTCATATATCATCATATCGACATTACTATATTGATACACAAGCCTACTCTTCTTTAGAGCAAGAATCAAAGTCCTCAATGGCATCTCGTCGGACTTGTATTAGTCATATATCGCGTAGCCAAAACTTTGTTAGTCACTTCCTGGCCGATTTTTGTAGATTAGAAGCTGGAACGGCGGTCTGGATCTGTTCTGGTCCAGCCATTACAGATTTTAATCTTGATGAAGTTTGGGTAACATAAGTTTTGCTCACAAAAATGAAAAGGGAGGGTGGAAAGTGGTAGCGGATAATCCAAAATATCCGATATTTGTATTTGAGAAAATACCAATTCGTATCTGAAACATCGGCATCCGAACCAAAATGAAAATGAAAATTATCCGTATCCGAATTGATTTAACAAATAAGAAATAAAATATGGTATGAGCTTTTGACACAAATATGGATATGGAAATGGATATATCCGTATCCGGATAAGATTATGGGAGGTAATTTTCAAAATTCTAGCCACAATATTCCAATTATCCAACATAAAAGCCAAATAAGTGGTCTGACATACTCTTTGTATGATTACACTTAGAAATTATTATGCATTACAATAATATTTATTCATAAACTTATTTATCAGTGACTTATTGTATGTCACAAGTTGATTATTCATGTCACATAGCTATTGGCTAATATAATTAAGCAATATGTTGCTATTATTCTTATCCGTTCCGAATCAAGAGAACATCTGAGACGTATCCGTATTCGAATAACATCCGAGTTGCATCTGTATCCGATAACATCCGTATTTGCATTCGTATTCATTTTAAAAATATGAAAACGGAAGTGGTAAAAGCACTATCCGATCCGCATCCGATCCGTTTCCACCCCTATCAACATCGATGGCTTTATTGTCTTGTTAGCACAGAAACGTCGGTGATGATTGACCGGCATCATTGCCAGACATAGCTATAGACCGGTGGGCATGTCAACATCTAGCTTTTGCTCTAGCCTTGTTTCTTGTGAATCCATGTATGTGTTTGTGTGCTTTCCTAGTGCAAGTCGTTATCCGGCTAGCCGGCCACCTGCCACCATGTGTCATGTTTACGTGCAATCGTACAATAAGACATGTACTATCATAACTTTGTGTAGAAGAACAAAGACCGCGACACATACTCCGAGGTAATGAATGGAATCATGTCCAGACCATGAGACATACTCCCTGGTAATGAGTGGGATCATGTTACAGCATCTGTGTGGAAGCCAGCTTAACTGTTCAAATGCAGTTAATGGGTGTTGTGCCCACCCATTTGTATGGGCCACTTGAAAATTGCAGATCTTCTAGGATGCGTACAACTAGCTAACTGGAATTTCTCGTGAAGAGAGGTTACACAAATTAGGATTCTCGCCCTTGCGTAATTACTTAGATATCTCGTCATGGAGCCGTATAATACCAGTCTATATCGAGAATCTGAAGATCGTAAGCAATGGACACTAGTAGAAAAAAAGGCTTTTGTCCCGGTTGGTAAGGTCCCTTTAGTCCCGGTTTTCGAACCGGGACTAAAGGGTCAGTACTAATGCCTTTCCCCTTTAGTCCCGGTTCTTACAGGAACCGGGACTAAAGGGCGCGGCCACGTGGAGCTCCACCTTTAGTCCCGACGCCAACCGGGATTAAAGGAAATTTTATGAATTTTTTTTAAATTTTTTTTTGATTTTCAAATTTCTGAATTATTTTAACCTCTAGTGTGTAATCACCACCCCTCATCACTGCTCAATTTATCCTCTAATCACCCCTCATCATTCCAAATCATCTAACTTTCCGAACGGTCACCCATCCTCCCACTCCCCCAGCCTGAGCACGCTTAACTTTCGGGTTCTATTCTCTCTCGTTTCCAAGTCTGCACTTGTTGTTTTCCTGACAATAGTAAGATGTCAATCCTATTAACCTTCATGGATTTTGCTTGAGAATGAAGTGACACATTTCACTGTTTGAGTTTGAAACTATTGTTTTAAAAAACAATAATTATTTAGTAACACTAATATTTCTTGAATAATTAGTTTGACCATAGTTTGACCACAGTTTGACCAGATTTGACCAAAATTCAAAATAACTGAAATAATTATTTAGTAACACTAATATTCTAGAATAATTAGTTTGACGACAGTTTGACCACTGTTTGACCAGATTTGACTAGTAATTTTTTCGATTTTTTCCACTCTAGATCTTAAAAGCCCCGTAACTTTTTTCTGTTAGGTTTTTGAGGATTTTGAAAATGTTTAACGGGGTTTCTCAATTAAATTCGGATGTAACTTTTGGAGTAGATGATTTTTCATATAATTTTTTTAATCCGAGTTCGTATGCAAAAGTTATGCCCATTTTACAAATTCCAGAGAGATTTTGCAAATAAAGTCGAAATTCATATTTGTAAATTTTCCCAACAAGTAGACCACATATCACATGGGAAACTTATTTTTTTATTTTTTTTGACATTTCCATCATTTTCTTTTGTTTTTTCTAAAACTGAAAAGGCCGTCCACCGGGGGGGGGGGGGGGGGAGTTTGAAAATGGGACCTTTAGTACCGGTTCGTGCCATGAACCGGTACTAATGCCTCAAAACCCATTAGTACCGATTGGTGGCACCAACCGGTACTAAAGGTCTAACCTTTAGTCCCGGTTGGTGCTACCAACTGGGACTAATGGGCATCGCACCCTTTAGTCCCAGTTCGTGGCACGAACCGGGACTAAACGGCCCAGGTGAACCGGGACTAATGCCTTAGCCGCACGAACCGGGATAAATGCTCACGTTAGTCCCGGTTCTTGACTGAACCGGGACTAATGTGAAAACTGCCCCGTGACCAAAGCCCTGTTTTCTACTAGTGGGAAAAGGCATAAAGAAAGTTAGTTTTTACCTTAAGATGTGGTTTGAAATGGAAGTCTTGGGTAAGATCAATGTAGCTTAGGCTTACAACTTGAGCACCTTCGGTGAGGAGATCTAAATCACCAATCTGAATAACATGGATAAAGATCCATTCAAACCTTGAAAGGACAATGTGCCCAAGTTCCATACTTCAGCTCCATAGGGGCAAAATTGTACCCTGAGTATTGCACTAGGCCTCCATTGGTTCCTGATAAACCTGCTAGCCAATTATAGTGTCGACCCAACTCGAAGGCATTGGGTTGGCGTCAAAAATATCTTCAAATACCTCCAAGATACTGATGATTTTGGACTTTTTACAAGAAGAACCAAGACTTGACTATGATGGAGTAGACATACGCTGACCATATATGTATGATCCCCATAATGCTAGATCTCAGACTAGATTACACAGATGTTGACTCTATGTATCATCCCCATATTGCTAGGCCAGGATGGATTTTTGACACTCTGTGGTGGTACAACAATTTGTTGTTGGTCATGTAAATAGACCTTGCTAGCTACATCTACTAGCCACCCAGAGAAAGATGCTTTATATGAAGCCTTAGATGCATGCATGTGTTTGTCTCGGACAGATAACTAACCACATCAAGAAGTCATGTGGAATCTACGATGATAATGCCGTTTGCGTTAGAAAAATTCAAATGGATATGTAGTCAAGAGTAATCTCACTGAGTAAATAGCTCCTAAAATTTTCTTCCACACTCTTGAACTTTAGGGGAAGTAAAGATTTCGGAAACTAAATCATATGATAATCTTGCTGGTCTTTTCACAAAGTCTCTACCAGCATCCAGTTTTCAAAGATGTGTTCATGGAATTGGTAGGAGGAATCTTAGAGAGTTGCAAGGTTCAGGGGCAGTGAACGCCAGATGTATTTCACGATACTAAAGATCGTTGGTCCAGTAGAAAAATTACAATGCAGAAGACTAGACCATGCAATCTTCCTAAGCGAGTTTTCCCAAGGGGTTTTCTCAAGTAAGTTTTTGAGGAGCCACCAAGTGCAAATAGATATATGCATGCAATGCACTCTTTTTCCCATCCCTTTTCTCACATTGGTTTTCGAGGGCAATTTTCAATGAGACAAGTGCATTTGAAAGTAAACAACCGGCGGGGGGGGGGGGGGGGGGGGGGGGGGGGGTTAAGAAACATTAACCCGTGTGCATTACGCAACCAATTTGTATGAGTTAGAGAAACAGTAATTAATGGCATTAGTATGGCATGAAACCTTTGCAACATATCAGAATGTTAATATGGGCTTATTACTAATGTGCCCATGGTGGGCTAGGATATCAAAAGCCATGAGATGGATGATTTTTATACATTAGTTGATTCGAGTTAACACGAGAGAAAACAATAAAAAGAGCATATAACAAGGGCACTACTCTGCGCCGGCGCGCCGGCCCAAATTTGGGCCGGTCGGCCCATAGCCGTCTGATACGCCTGGTAAGAACCATTCGATTACAGTCTAATTCTCATCCTTGTTCACCTCTCACCGCACAAAAACAGGAGAAAAGGTCAATCAACACCGCGCGACGCCCCCGGCCTTGAAGAACCGCCTGAACGTTCTTCGGCCGTCGCTGCCCTCGACGTCGGTCGCCGTCGCTGCCCTCGTCGTCGGTCACCCGATCGCTGTTAAGGTTCCAATAATATAGGACAAAAAAAAGATTCACATAAATATGCAACAGAAAATAAATTAGCCAGGGAGAACACAGAAATCAAGCTGGGCCACAGAATCTCTCGATTTTTTTTAAACCCCGATGTCTAATTTCTCATGGAGAATCTATACGGCCAGTAGTGGACTTTGCTTTTTCTTCTGGAGACACTATATATGATGATCTGTTCGAAGGTAACTGTACTACACAATTCAATGTTGTTGAGATGTCTCAACACTGGCCGGCCGCCTTGTTAAAGATTCAAGGCATTTTAGATTCTCCGTCGCACTACCAAACCGATGACTCGTTAGTGCATAGCCAGAGATATCGGCGTCCAGCGTCTACTCCAGTGCTGTCTTGAATTTTTTTTATCCTTGTGCCAGCAGCGTGCATGCTTTCCTGCTGGAACTTGTAAGTTGTTCACCACGTGTGATGTTATGTGCAACTTTCAACAGTGTGTATAATGCCTATGTGTAGAAGAAACAGTAGAAAGAAAGTATCGCCCAACGAGTGGAAACAATGGGTCATCATTGACTGTTTTTCAGTCCGGAGGCGTTCTTGCTCCCTGCTCCATCCTCGGCGAGCACGGTGGTTCCTTTCCCCTCCGTTCATGCCTCGCCGGCCGGAGGGTTGCGGAGCCCTGGTTTTTTGGTCCGGTGCATAGTTAGGGGTAGGGATTGGTTCCTCGTCGGCACCACTGAGGCGGTGATGGCCCGTCCGGGCGGGAAATAAGCCCTCCCAGCTTTGTTCCTACTCCATCAAGAACGACTTTTGGCACCGGTAGAGAGCTCGAGATTTCGCGCACTGGTCCAGACCTGCTCTTGTGATTTTTACTCATTACACTTTCAGAATGACGAGTCTACATTTGGAAATTGCTAATAGAGCTTGAGCTCCATTGAGCCTTAAATTTGAAAAAAAAAATCAAAATGTTTATGTGTGGAAAAGTTCTGAAAAAAGTACAGACATACCTATGGATGTATACTACTTGTCTCTACAGTTTCATTGTGAAATAGAGTTTATGCAAGCTACACAGAACAAAATCATGTTTTTCTAGAACACATACTATCTATCAATTCTATTTTATTTTATTATATACTAAAAGGAAAATACGGAGGAGAATTAGAGATATTAACTAGAAAATCTCACATTAATCAGAAAATAACGACATTTCAACTTCACTAGTAGAAAAAGGGTTAAATGTTCAGCTCATTAGTCTCGGTTTGTATTTGAGCCGGCACTAATATGACCAATAGTGCCGGTTCTAACGGCTAGGCGGGCGGCGCTCATTAATACCGGTTCGTGGCGAACCTTTAGTACCGGTTCGTGACACGAACCGGTACTAAAGAGGTGGTGGCCTTTAGTACGGGTTGGTGGCTCCAACCGGTATTAAAGACCCCCCTCCCCCTTTAGTACGGGTTGTGGCTCCAACCGGTACTAAAGGTGGTGGCCTTTAGTACGGGTAGGTGGCTCCAACCGGTACGAAAGACCCCCCCCCCCTCCCCTTTAGTACCGGTTGAAGCCACCAACCGGTACTAAAGGTGGTGCGCTGCCACCCGCAGTGCACAAATGTTTAGTCCCACCTCGCTAGTTGAGAGGAGCTCGCACCGGTTTATAAGCCCCGCCGCGGCTACCGTGTCGAGCTCCTCTCTAAGCAGGCCTTTGTGGGCCTATTGCAAGTCTTCTGCCCTGTTGGGCCTACTGGGCCATACGGGCCTGCATCCTGGCCCAACTAGGGGTTGAGTTTCTAGTCGTATGCAGGCCGTGCCGGCCCAGTAGGCGGGCTGTTTTTACTTTATTTCAAAAAAAAATATAAAAAAATCCACCAACCGAGACTAAAGGTCCCCAAGATCACGGGGTACTAAAGGTCCTTACGAACTGATACTAAAAGTCGTTTTTCTACTAGTGCTTGTGGACAACGTGTTGTAACCATTCAATCTTCGCAACAAGATTTTATGTCAGCAAATGTATTAGAGACATTAGCTACAAAATCTCTGGCGACGGTAGGGGAGATCAAGGGTGGAAGGGGAAGATAGAGCGGCCGCGGCAGGGGAGTCACCCGTTGGGACGGCGTGGGGCCTGGCGAGTTGGTGCTGATTGAAGTGCTAGTTCATTCTTTTCTCTCCAAGTAAATTAGGCAGAACAGTGGTGACTCTTCAAGCAAGGAGACTGGCTCAATTTGCATCTCCAAAATAATACTCGAGTCATCTTTAGTTTGGCCAGTCCAATCATGCACTCACAACGCTCCAAGGTACACGTGGCGTGAGGTTGTCATATGCATCAAGTTGTTAATATAAAGTCTTTGCTAGAAAGAAGAAAGAAAGAGGACTTATCAAGTTGTGTAAGTTCTTTCAAAGTAAGTACATGTGGGGTCAAAACGCCGGAAAAAAAAGAACATCGTAGAATTCCATGCAACTGGACACTATACAAGTCGCCGGTAGGTGCGCCGTATGTGCTGGTCGAAACTTACCAAATTAGACTCCAGTCGGTGGGTCACTGGTTGTTATTAGGATGAACTGAAAGCCAGAGAAGAAGTGTTTTTATAGAACAAAATGGCGGAGCGTACCATACACGTTTAGATGATTGAAGGAGAAGAAGGGCCCACTTGGAGAAGAATGGCCACATGTTTATCAACAAGAGACGAATGGCTACATAGTATATACCCAAATGGGCAACCACTTGGACTAGTTAGACTACGTGTACTCCCACGTCCTATATGTGTCAACGAAAAAGCGGTCAAGAATGTCCAGCTGAATGAAGGAGAAGGACGTACGGCCCACTTGGGGTCAAGTAGATTAGCATGTTCAGCTGAGTGAGGGAAGCTTCAATGGCCCTTTCCCTTGCTCCAGCCAACCACAGGCCTTGGTCAAGTCACTCACGAGGCTTCCACGAACCTGCTGCTGGAGCTAGCTGATGCTGCTTACACCAACTATTGATCTGGGCGTGAGTACAATACATTAGGTTTGTATATCAAGTTGGCGAGACTACACTTTAGTCGCTGCAAGTCCGGAATAACTAGCTTGGGAAAGCCACCGTCGTGATCTGAAACCTATTAATGAGTTGCCAGACCAGTTTATTAGGTACGTAGAGGTCATTGTTGTGCTTTCACTACTCCTAGAGCTGAATGGAGACGAAGTGCTACTACATTGAAGCAAATTATACCAGGACCCCGATAGAAAACCCACGTTCGATTTGGGCGGGAACCCCAGCAAATGAATCGTTCGATCTGGAAGCATCCCCACAGCGTACGAAATCACCCTTGTCAAGTGTTCATTCCAGGGGAGCCCCAGCGTGACCCCGTAGTTGGGTCATAGGAGTTAAATAGTTATTTACGCAAAAACATGCCATGAACAAAAAATATATATTCTTATAAAGAAAACGGAACAGAGACATAAATTTACAGTTTGTCATGATTTAATGAATAAAAAATGCGATTTTATACTCTAAAAAACCAGACATCCTCTAATATATAGATTACCAAGATATATTCAAGATGGTACGATGGCAACTTCAACAGAAAAAAAAATGTTGATCCAGATGATGCTGAAAAATATATAAACCAGGTGTGTTTAACAAGGTAGACTAATAAGGAGAACATTGGGTTTTCTAAAAACATGGCAAATTACAAAACAATCATGTAGGGTTCACATGGCATAATTTGCGCTGTGAAAAAAGTTTAAGCTTGTGAGAGAGGCAGAAATTTTCGATATGAATAATATAATACTAGTATATAAAAAAGAATTTATCATGTTATGTTAAATAAAATTTACATGGTAATTCTAACAAATTTGCCATGGAAAATAGCCAAAAAATATATTTGTAAGATGAAAATTAACCATGGGATGATTAATAAAATTGCCATAACTATGATAAAACTACCATGGTCCGATAAATAAATTTGCCATGATCTTAATAAAAAAACTTGCCATGTCTCAGATAATGGAATTGCCATGATACCAACAAATAAACTACCATTGATTAACTAATAAAAACACGATGGTGTAAATAATATAATTTCATGCCACCTATTATAAAATTACACACGACTAATTTTTGGATTTTGTTCTCTAAAAAACATGGAGACGTTTGGGATTTTGTAAAAACAATGGGCACATGGCAAAAATATATATGTGTTTTTTTGTTACAAAATGGATGAAAATTTTAGGGATTTGTCATATTGCACATGGAAAATTTTGAGAATTTGTAAGAGGTGAAAAAGTTATGGATATTTATCTTCGAAAAAAAGATGGATTTGTCATGCACACATGAAAAATCAGGGATTTTTTTATCTAAAAGCATTGCAAGTTATGAAAAAAAATTAGAATGGCACATGTCAAATTTAGAAGATTCATTCTTTACCAAATAGATGGAAAAATTAGCAAACTGCCATGTCCACAAGCTAATTTTAGGAGATATGTTTTAAAAATATGACAAAATCTAGGATTTTTCCATGGGTACATGAAAAAATTAGGAGATTTATCTTCTATATCTAAATAACAATCCCCCACTGCCCTATTTCTCTCAACATGCAAGCATGCCACCACATCAATCAGCATGCATGGGAAAAGGGCCACCCTACTAACCTATTTCTCTCAACATTCAAGCATGTCACCTCATCACGCAACGTCAGCGGGAAAAGACTCACCTCAACATGCAAACATACATGAGAATTTCAATTCTATTATGCTACTTATATTATAAATATTTTACAACTATACAATAATCAAACATAATAAATCATATGTATTTAAATTTTAGTTTTTATGTTATTTCTCAAAATATTTATGTTCTATACAACCAAATCTCACTGAAATATACTGCAAACCATCCCCACATCAACGTGCGGGTTATCATCTAGTTCTTCCAAAGATGATGGCAACATTAGGAATTTATCGGAAGAGGTGATGGAAAATTTGCCATGATAAGTACAATAAAAATGTCGTGGGCACAAGATAAAAAATTATAATGGGCACATGCCAAACTTAGGAATTTTGCTCTTTTAAAAAGGATTTGTCATGGTCCAAAAAATATATGTCGGATGGATTGTTCAATAAATTTGCCATGGTCCAAAAAACACAGTTGACATGGTCCAAAAAGTACAAGCATGTCACAATTTTTCCATGTAAAATGTTGTTCACATGGGAATTTTGAAGAAAAAAAATTGGTATTGGCAAAATGAGCTAATGTTCCCTCACAAATTTGGAAAAAAATTGTAAAAAAAAGGAAAATTAACATGGCAAAAAAGTAAATAAAAATGACCTATGTAGATCATGGGCACAAGATAAAGCTTTTGTAGTGCGGGCATGGGAAATATAGTAAAAAAATTGAAAAAGGTATGGTGGCCATTACAATTTAAGATATTTGATACACACAAGTATTAGTTGTGATGTTTGTAAAAAAGGGCATGCCTGAAAATTTTACATTTTGCCATGCATGAGAAACTAACATTTTATGTAGCTTGCAAAACAAAACAAATGGAAGCTTAACAATTATGTTTGAACCTAGGCACACATGGACAACTTCATCCTATTTCCGTCGAAATCTTAACAATAATGAAGATTTATGCAATTTATCATGTATGAGGAAATAAATTTTACTTCCTCCGATCCAAATTAATTTACGTAGCTTTAGTAAAACTTTGTACTAAAGTTGCGTAATTTAATTTGGATTGGTGAGAGTATCAAGTTTCCATGTGACCATTCATAAATTTGCCATGGACAAATACAACAAATTTACCATGGTTCATGGAATAAAATTGCCATGTGAATAGTTTGTTGAAATATAGGCAAGAACTTAGAAAGTGAACATGGCAAGAACATGAACAAATTGCCATTAATAGTTTATAGCTAAAGGAAAGAAACTTAGAATTGCAATGGCATAAACATAGTTAAAACAAAAACACAACATAAGTAGTCAAACACATCATGCGATAATCGTGCTAGTCTTTTCACAAAGTCCCTACAACGATCAAGTTTTCAAAGATGTGTTCATGGAATTGTTAGGAGGAATATTAGAGACTTGCAAGGTTCAGGGGGGGGTGAACGCCCGAATCATAGCTGTATTTGATGATACTAAAGATCATCGGTCTAGTAGAAAAATTTCAATGCTGAAGCCTAGACTGTGCACTCTTCCTTAGTGAGTTTTCCTAAGGGGTTTTGGCAAGTAGGTTTTTGAGGAGGCAACAAGTGCAAGATATATGCATGAAATCACTCTTTTTCCGTAAACGCAGAGGGGGGGCGGGGGGGGGGGGGGGTGTTAGGAAACATTAACCCATGTGTGTTACTCAACCAATTTGTATGAGTTAGTTAATGGCATTAGTAATATGGCATGAAACCTTTGCAACATATCAAAAGGTTAATATGGGTTTATTACTAAAATGCCCATGGCGGGTTAGGGTATAAAGATCCATGAGATGGAGGGTTTTTTATACATAAGTTGATTTGAGTTATCACAAGAGAAAACAACGAAAAGAGCTATAATAAAGAGCTTGCACGTTTCTCTATACACTTATTCGGTTCCTTGTCCGTGCAATTTGTTCGTTTTCCTATTCAACGTTTGATTCGAAGCGGAAGATCAGCAACGATTTTATAA
The DNA here is from genome assembly GCF_056163025.1 of Triticum urartu. Taxonomy (NCBI): domain Eukaryota; kingdom Viridiplantae; phylum Streptophyta; class Magnoliopsida; order Poales; family Poaceae; genus Triticum; species Triticum urartu. Next base: position 8,909,867 of record NC_141874.1, read on the forward strand.
CAGGAACGATCATCTTGTTCCTCATCGGCCACTAGCTAGCGAGTTCCTCTTTTCACCACGGAGAGTACAATAATATCGCAAAATCCACAAAGACGGCAACAACACCGTGAGATGGACGAGCACCGGTGTACTCACCACTCGTTCGGCAATCAGGAACGTTAACATATTCTCTCGTGGTTAAAGCCTAGCTAGCTGAGGGCAATAAGCTTTGTTCCCTAAATTGACCCCTTTGACATGCCTTTGACATCTTCACAGTTGAGCATTTATTCTTGGCAGAATCCTAATGAAATTCCGAAAGTGAGAAAAGATTGTGATTGGTCAGGAGACTAGTGTTAAAAACACTCCTATATTATGGGACGATGGTAGGAGATAAGTACCTTACCGTTAAGGTTCCAACAATATTGGACAAAGAAAAAAATCAAGTATATATGCAAGAGAGAGAAATGAGCTAGGGAGAACACAGAAATCAAGCTGAGCCACGGAATCTCTCGAGCATAAAAAAAACTGATGTCATATTCTCAATTAATATCTCATGGAGTATATATAGGGCCGGTAGTGGACATTGCTTTTCTTCGGCGACACTATGATGATTATTGGAAGGTACTACAGTTCAATGTTGTTGAGACGTCTCGACACGTGATGCTGAGGCCACACGTGGCCGGCCGCCTTGGTAAAGATTCAAGGCATTTTAGGTTCTCCATCGCACTAACCAATGGAAATTAGTGGAAGACTCGTTAGAGGGGTAGCCGGGGATGTCAGCGTCCAGCCGCTCCAGCGTCTACTCCAGGACTGTCTTGATTTTTTATCCGTGTGTCAGCAGCGTACATGCTTTCCTGCTGCAACTTGTAAGTCGTTCACCATGTGTGATGCTAGCGCAAAACTCTAGCCCCCGCTCTCCTCTCTCTCACTCAGCCCTCACTCTGATGCCGTGACGCGAACCGATGAAGCAGAAGGAAGGAGAGGAGCACACAGGGAACACGGCGAGGTTTTTCCCGGTGCGCGAACACCACTACTTTGAGCACGAACTCAATACAACCCGCGCCGTTACAACGATCACCGCCGCGGCTTTATACCCAGAGCCAGCGACTGGGCACATACCCACGCTCCATCCCCCTTCGCGCCCGCGATCCGCCCGCCTCGCTGGTGCCACGACGCGTTCCAACGCGCACGGGTCACGGCGGGCCTCCAACAGATCGCACACGATCACCCCGCGCGGCTCGCCAACGGCCTGCGGACACACACACTGCGCACACCCGCACGGACACGCCTGTGCTGCACACACACACGCACACACGCGCTACTCGCCGCGGATCCGGCATGCCCGACGCGTCCAGCTCGCGCCCATACACGAGCTGATCGAGCCCAACACGCCACCACGGGTTATTTGCCCTACATTTCACCTCCCTATGCCGCGGCACAGAGCAGCCCGCCGTCCTCGACGCCGTCGTCTACCCGCAGTGCGAGCTCCGCCGCCGGCGCCTTCCTCAACTGCGGGCACTCCCGTTTGAAGTGGCCACGCTCGCCGCACTTGTAGCAGCGCCCGTGCCGATTGCCACCGTTGCCCGAGGCCACGCTGCGCACATCGTTGTTGTCCCGAGCATCTTCCCGCTGCCGCTCCCGCGCCCGCCATTGCGCCACCGTGTACATGAGCTGCTCATCAGCTTGCTCGCCACCCGCCTGCCCGCGTCGTCGTAGCCGCTCGTCGAACGCCTTCAGGCGACCCAGAGCCTCCTCAAACGCCATGGTCATGACGTCACAGAATTGCTCGATCCCAGCCACAGCCGCGTACAGGCGGTCCGACACTGAGTCGAGCAGCTTCTTCATGAGTGCTGCATCCTCCAGGGTCGAGCCTAGCCCCGCGAAGCGCGCCGCCATGCCTCCTGGCCTGCTAGCGAACGCGTCCAGCGACTCGCCCTCCGCCATGCGCACAAGCTCGAATTTGCCGCGGAGCGTGCCTAGCCACGCCGACCGAACGCGATTCGCCCCGACGAACCTGACCTTGAGGCTCGCCCAGACCTCCGCCGTCGTCTTCTTCGACGACACCTGCAGCAGCAGGTCCTCCGTGAGCGCGCCGAGCAGGTAGGCCCGCGCGAGCTTGTCCTTCTTCGTGATCACTGCCGCCGTTGCGTCCTCCAGCACGACCGCTGCTTCCCACAGCCCGGCCGCGTCGAGGTTTGCCTCGACCTTGATGGCCCATGCCGTGGAGTTGCCCCCAGTGAGTAGCGGGGGACAAGGCGAGGTATTTCCCGGCGCACGAACGCCACTGCCTTGAGCACGAACTCAACACACCCCGCACCGTTACAACGATCACCGCTGCGGCTTTATACCGGGAGCCAACGACCGGGCACGCACCCATGCCCCCCCCCTTCGCGCCCGTGATCCGCCCGCCTCGCTCATGCCCACGACGCGCTCCGTCGCGCAAGGGTCATGGCGGGCCTCCAACAGATCACACATGATCACCCCGCGCGGCTCGCCAACGGCCTGCGGCCACACACACAAACTGCGCACACCCACACGGACACGCCCGTGCTGCACAGACGCGCACACACACGCTACTCGCCACGAATCCGGCACGCCCGACGCGTCCAACTCGCGCCCATACACGAGCTGATCAAGCCCGACGCGCCACCGCGGCTTATCATCGCTGCCGCAGCCGGTGACTCTACTCACTAGGGACAACTACACGACGTCGGCCATCAAGGTCGAGGCAAACCACGACGCGGCGGGCTGTGGGAAGCAGTGGTGGTTCCGGAGGACGCGGCGGCGGTGATCGCGAAGGACAAGCCACTGTTCGCGGAGGACCTGCTGCTTCAAGTGTCGTCAAAGAAGACGGCAGCGGAGGTCTGGGCGAGCCTCAAGGTCAAGTTTGTCGCGGCGGATCGCGTTCGGGCAGCACGGCTGGGCACGCTCCGCGGCGTATTCGAGCTCCTGAGCATGGCGGAGAGCGAGTCGCTGGACGCGTTCACTGGCAGGCTTGGAGGTGGCGGCGCGCTTCGCGGGGCTCGGCTCGACCCTAGAGGATGCAGCGCTCGTGAAGAAGCTACTCGACTCGGTGCCGGACCGCCTGTACGTGGAGGTGGCCGGGATCGAGCAATTCTGTGACGTCGGGACCATGGCGTTTGAGGAGGCTCTGGGTCGCCTGAAGGCGTTCGACGAGCGGCTACGAGGACGCGGGCAGGCGGGCGGCGAGCGAGATGACGGGCAGCTCATGTTCACGGCGGCGCAATGGCAGGCACGGGAGCGGCAGCAGGGAGGTGCTCGGATGACAACGACGTGCGCAGCGTGGCCTCGGGCAACGGTGGCAATCGACGTGGGCGTTGCTACAAGTGCGGCGAGCGCGGTCACTTCAAACGGGGGTGCCTGCAGCTGAGGAAGGCGCTAGCGGTGGAGCGCGCACTATTGGGGGACGATGGTGTCGAGGACGGCGGGCTGCTCTTAGCTGCGGCTTAGGAAGGTGAAATGTAGGGCAAATAAGCCGCGGTGGCTCGTCGGGCTCGATCAGCTCGTGTATGGGCGCGAGCGGGACGCGTCGGACGCGCCGGGTCCGCGGCGAGTAGCACGTGTGTGTGCAGTACGGGCGCGTCCGTGCGGGTGTGCGCAGTGCATATGTGTGTGGCCGCAGGCCGTTGGCGAGCCACGCGGGGTGATCGCGGGCGATCTGTTGGAGGCCCGCCGCGTGACCCGTGCGTGTCAGAGCGCGTCGTGGGCACGAGCGAGGCGGGCGGATCGCGGGCACAAAGGGGAAGGGAGCGTGGGTGCCTGCCCGGTCGCTGGCTCCGGATATAAAGCCGCGGCGGTGATCGTTGTAACGGTGCGGGGTGTGTTGAGTTCGTGCTCAAGGCAGTGGCGTTCGTGCGCGGAAAAACCTGTCCCCTGTGTGCTCCTCTCCTTCCTTCTCCTTCGTCGGTTCGCGCCATGGCATCAGAGAGAGGGCTCGGTGAGAGAGAGAGAGGAGAGCTAGGGGTAGGGTTGTGTGCCAACAATGTGCAACTTTCAATAGTGTGTATTAAAGCTCTCCTTATTTCCAATCATCCGCAAATAAACATTGCCTCACTATATACCTTTCTGCGGTGTATTTGGAAATCTCGAAATGACAATCGTTTTTGCAGGAAATCTAGATCACCTTCTCAGGTATACGCTACTGCGGAGGCGATCTTGAAAGAAACTAGTATGGAAGTTGCAACACCTCCGAGCAATAGTGCGATAGTCTCAACCGAGACTATCAAGGCTGTGCCTGTGGAGGTTCATGTACAAAGCCATAATCACTACCATCAGACAACACCGTCTCCAGGAAAAACAATTGTGGATATTTTTTCAGGTCCTTCTGTCTACTCTGATGCAGCATGGAATCCAGGACCTGAAGGTCAACTGGAAGTGGCAGGTTTAGGTGTATTCATTCAATTTCCAGGCGAACGACAGTGCAAACACCTATGCACATCGGCTGTTTCTCCACCAGTGACATCAGCTATACAAGCTGAAGCATTTGGCATCATGCTTGCATCCAAGATAGCAGAATTGCTTCAGCTTCAACAGGTTACTTTTCTGACGGACAACGCGACTCTGGCGACAACGCTTGCGGCTAACAGCCTGGTTCATACTCCAGGCCATTGGACCATTAGGCCTCAACTTGCTTACATTACAACCTCTCCGGCTTTTGATGCTACCAGGATTTACCATGTCAACAGGAGCTATAATTTTCGAGCACATCATCAAGCTAGGCTAGCACTCAAAATCCAGAATTCTCCTTTCAGGTTTATATGTTTATGTGCAGGCAACAGATGTTGCCTTAATGCAGATGTAGCGAAGCTCACTGAAGTACTCCAGTACACACTTGTATATGTACGTTGTTGTTGATCAATAGTATTTCCAGTGTTCAAAAAAAAAAGTGTGTATTATACTGTTTGTAGAAGAAGCAGTAGAAAGAAAAAGTATAGTCCAACGAGTGAGAAAATGGCTCGTCATTGACTGGTTTTCAGTCCAGAGGTGTTCTTGCACCCCGCTCATCCTTGGCGAGGCCGGTGGTCCATTTCCCTTCCGTTCATGCCTCGGCGGTCGAAGGGCTGAGGAACCCTGGTTTTTTTTTGTCCGGGTGAACAATTAGGGCTGCGATTTGGTCCCTCGTCGGCACGATTGAGTTAGTGATGGCTCGTTCCGGCGGGGAACAACAAGCACTCCCAGCTTTTTTCCTGCTACATCAAGGACCAATTCTGGCATTGGTGGAGAGCCTGAGAATTTGAGCAGCAAACGAGGGCCGTCCATGGCCGGCTCTCGGTTCTTGAGAAAGGTCCTCCATTGCAAGAGGATGCAAGCGTTATCCGGAATAATTGAGCGTAAAGCGTCTATAGATGACTTTTCATGTCCGCCGTCAAATCTAAGGGGAAAAGGACACCAGGGGCTATTCGAACTCACTTGTCGGAGACTGAACTACCGCTCCACACCTTCACCGTAGGAAGGAAAAAAACCTGGATCCCCGAGCAATAGTGTCATCAGTTCACCTAAGATAGGGGCCCGATAAAAAGCAATTAGAAAACAAATCTAAGTAGTTCCACGCACAGGGTTTTGTCTAAAAGACAGAGGTATGTTCGTAAAGGCAGCCTAAGCGCAATGCGATCCTTAGAAAACATACCTAGATTCAAAGCCCACTCTTTCCTCCAGCTTCCACCACTGTCCTTACGCGTTAGCGCATCTGTTTTTTCGCTCGGGAATGAGGGGACTAAAAAATTGTCAAAAGTCATCTTTCTATTTAACTAAGTAAGTATTCTAAAAAATATGTCTATGCGTACGTGAGTAGTTACAACCAACGGAAAGACTTATTGAAATAATAGGGAATTTCCTCCTTCAGTCTACTCCTAGGACTACATCATATGCTCCCAACTTCATGGCCAACAAATTAAACTACCATCCATATCCTTGCACCTACCACTGTACGCTAGAACAAATCCCATACAATCGGGTTGAAGAGCATCTCATGGTAGTCTGCTCTAGTCCCTTTACGAAACTTTCGTTATTGGGTCCTTCTCGTGTTGCTTGATTCACATGGCATCATTAAATGATACAAGTCTTGGATAAGAATCTACAACGCACTAGAACATCCAGTTCTATAAACATTGGTACCAGGGGTTTTATGATAAAAAAATCTTATATTTGTTCGCTTGCCACTCAACCAAAGAAATGGAAAGTTGTCCAAAATGAGCACTAATTGAAAAGTCAAATTTATTTTCCGACTTTGTATTTATTTTCAGATTGTTCACTTACCAGGGGTTCTATTTTTTTCGAAAGGGGGGACTCCCCGGCCTCTACATCAGAACGATGCATACGACCACAATTATATATAAAAAAGGATGCTCAGCAACGTCTGAAAGTCTGAAAACAAATAAATGGCTAGCTCACCAAGAGACAACGCCAAAAACAAAAGGCCCAAAAGCCACAACCGGCTGGCAAAACAAAGATAGGTAAACTAATCGCCTATCCTATTACATGACCACCATTCAAACCGGTTGAAGATATCCCGCGCTACTATCTCCCACTAGACAGATCCAGTAACCAAACGCTCCCTGGCCTCCGTCGGAATGAGTAAAGACCACATACGGATCAGCGCAGTAACTCGGAATAAAACCTGCAAAAAAATGAATAGTTGTTGTTCTGTTAAAAGGCAAATCATTTCTGCAGTTCCAAATTACCCATAACACGCACAAACTCCTATGCGAATGTGTCTAGCTGTTTCGGACTCTATCCCAACAAGCCACCTTCCAAATAACGAACTAACCGAATTCGGAGGAGTAATGTTAAAGGCAATTTGCACCGTGTGCCACAACACTCTCGCCAACGGGAAATCAAAGAAAAGGTGCTTGATAGTTTCGTCCCGATCACAGAAACTACACCTAGTAGATCCTGTCCAGTTGCGCTTAACCAAATTATCCTTTGTTAAAATAACTTGTTTATGTACAAACCACATAAACACTTTAATTTTTAAAGGAACCTTGACTTTTCAAACATGTTTGGAACTAGGAATAACACTAGAGTTGATGACATCGATATACATCCACTTGACTGTGAAATTTACAGACCTAGTAAGCTTCCAACACAACTAATCGGGCTGATGAGCTAGCTGAACCTCCATCAGTCTACTCACCAGACGAAGCCATGCTTCCCACCGGTGGACAATGAGCACCCTCCTAAACTGAATATTAAGGGGAATGGACTGCAGGATCGTTGCAACCAGAGCATCACGTCGCTGAACGATACGATACAGGGACGGATACTGAAGTGCCAACGGCGTTTCACCAAGCCAAGTGTCCTCCCAGAAGCGAGTGGTGTTACCATTACCGACAATAAACTTTGTTCTATTAAAGAAAGCAGCTTTGACTCTCATGAGCCCCTTCCAAAACGGCGAGTCAGTCGGTCTCACTGTCGCCTGTGACAAAGTCTTAGATTGCAGATACTTGCTACGAAGAATCTGCGCCCAAGTTGCCTCCGTCTCAACTGATAACTTATAGAGCCATTTACTGAGAAGGCATCTGTTCTTGACTTCAAGATTCTCAATACCAAGGCCCCCCTGGTCCTTTGGTCGACCGATGATATCCCATTTGGCGAGTCGGTATTTTCTCTTTAGTTCATCACTTTGCCAGAAGAATCGGGATCGATAGAAGTCCAGCCTTTTCCTAACCCCAACTGGGACTTCAAAGAATGCTAAAAGAAACATAGGCATACTTGTGAGCACCAAATTAATAAGAATCAATCGGCCTCTATAAGACATGAGTTTGCCCTTCCAGCAACTCAGTTTCTTCTCAAACCGATTCTCGGTGCACTTCCATTCTCTGTTTGCCAGCTTACGATGGTGAATGGGTATACCTAGGTACGTGAAAGGTAATGCTCCCAATTCTCATCCAAACAATTGCTTATAAGCCTCTTGTTCCTCATTGGCTCTACCAAAACAAAACAACTCGCTTTTATGAAAGTTAATCTTCAAACCGGTCAATTGTTCAAATAAGCATAACACCAACTTCATATTTCTCTCTTTTGCCAAGTCATGCTCCATAAAGATGATTGTATCATCAGCGTACTGCAGGATGGATCTACCAGGGGTTTTATAAACATTGTGTATTTATTTTCATATTTTTTAAAAAATTGAAAATTGAAAATTTGGATTTTTGGAAATTTCGAGCTCAAGGAGCCCCAGACCCAAATTGCATCGCTTGTTTGCATTGTTTCATGTAGCAACAAGAGAACAATGGTGATGTCGAAAAATCAAGTATCAACGGATTATGCCCTTAAAAAACACTCTTACATAAATTTTAAAAAATACATTCAAATACTTGAGGGTGTTGAAGTCTTCTTTGTCCTGCATCCACCGGCAATGTGTATGGCCTTTTTGTATCAATGGTACTGACCATTTCGTAGTACCTAGTATCTTTGAATTTTGAAGGAGTTACAAACTGCACACGCATGACTATACCCGTGAGGAAGGATGTGCTCTCTTCTAGCACCATAGTACCTAGTATACCCAGGGAAAGATGCCGCTATTTCAAGGGAACTGACCAAACAAAGATAGTGCACGGTTGTTGTTATTATCAAATAAAATGTAAAGTACTATACAGTTGTCGCAAATTACACAAGTAGCTATCATAAGAAGCTATGGATGAATAATGCCACAGAAACGAGATAACTACCTCCAACCAATCAAAAAGAAGCTACTATTCTACAACTTGGTCTATGGAGACATAATATTTCGTGAAGAGAGGACCAGGAGGTGACCGAAACCCTAGCTATTTCCCCATCTACTCCCCCATCTCGCTGCTGCGAGGGCGCATCACGGAGAAAAGATCTTACGGCCTTGGGGAGGGGGAAGGTTCTGATTGCGGGCGGCCTGCTTGTGGAGGAGTTGGAGGGTTGTCTTGAGATGGTGAAGGAGATGTGTTCTTGAGTGACGGTCTTCGTTAGGCGATGCTCGATGGAGGCGTTGGTGATCCATCACAGCGATCTTCAACAACGGCTTGACCTGGCTAGGTCACCGCGGAAGAGAGAGTTAGTGCATGGTCCTAGACGGCAGCGAGCTCGACATCGGACCCAGACCTGTTGTGCCATGACATGGGTGTTTTTTTTCCAGATTTTCTTTAGTGAGTCTTCGAATTTTGTTTGGGACGGCAAGGCAACAGTGTTGTTCTAGTGTAGGAATAATCACTTCTCTTTTCCATTTAGTTGGTGTTTTTTATCCATGGCGCGGATCGTGTGGAGTCATATCTCTCCCGGGTCTTTCGGGATCTAATCGATTTAGGTTTCTGGTGGATCCGTTTGGATTCAACAGACTTTCATGGTCTTCAGATTTGTTTTTTAGAGGGGGTCTTCGGAGCTTCTACATGCCCTTATTGATGTTTCTTCGCTAGGGTGGCGATTTGTTTCCTAGATGGCGGCCGCCGGTGTCTTCTGGTTTGTATTGGCGACTTCCCGGCCACTATTTCTATAAGCTCCTAGGTTTAAAACAGTTTGCTCCTCCAAGGCAGAGCCTAGAGATGGCATTGAGCTATGCTCGTGCGCGCCATCGAGGGGTGCAGGAGGAAGAAGACCTCATCACCCCAAGGATTTGAATCTAGTTTTATTTTTCTACACAAATGTGTTTGGAAGGACTTGTGATGCTTAATATATGAATTTAGACCCTTTCACCCCCAAAAAGATAATAGGTGTTTTACAAAAACAATGACTGGTTGCGAGACGTATGAATATGTATATATTTGTAAGATACTGTTATATATTACTCCCTCCATCCTGAATTGTATGGCTGGCTCGAATTTAGAAAATTTGATCATAATTTAGTCAATAAATTATGAGTTATATGCCAAATAAAATACCACTAGAAACTACATTGAACGTGAATCTAATAATATAATTTGTTGTGACATATAAATAATAATATTGTATTCAGACAATTAATGATCAAAGTTTTTACTAAAATATGTGTGAACCTTACAAATCACGATAGAGGAATTGGTATATGTGTAAGCATCCATATATGGTGATCAACAAACATCGACAGTTCAATTCAATTGTAGATTTGACATCACACGTAGCCAGAACATGCATGGTGATCCAGAGACAGCAACATGATACATAATGACTTGGCAGCAGATGAGAGAAGCAACATTATTAACGGGAGATGCATAAGAAGCAAGTGCTACGTTGTACCAAGAAATGTTGAGAGCAGGATATATAATGTAGTCGACATAACCACCCTAAAATCTTTGTATGCAGCTCCCAGGAAGATCTAGCTGTCATCTGAGATTTGACATAAGTGTTTGCTCGTCAGAGCAATGACTAGTGTAGGCATCATGATGTGGCGAGGGAAGCCAAGTGTTCACCGTGTAGTTAAGGTTAGGCAATGGCTCATCACGTTCCAGGAACTCCATTGCTTTCTGAATGGTAGGCCTTTTCGCACCGTCAAGAAGAGAACACCAGAGTCCTAGGACAGCTACACGCTGCATCTGTGTCTGCCACCTATCAAAGTCATCTCCATGCAACCTTGCATCTGTAGCCTCGATGACCTTGCCTCCTTTGTATAGCTCCCATACATGCTCCCTTGACTTCCATGTGCATACAATGTCAAGTAGGACAATTCCAAAGCTATAGACATCTGATCTGGGGTAGAACTTCACTTTCCCATCTTTCCTACATTCTGGATCTATATACCCTTCCGTCCCTAGAGCGGTTGTCATCAACGTCGCCTTATCCTGGTTGCCGATCCTCGACAGACCGAAGTCAGCAAGCTTGGCATTGAAGTTGTTGTCCAGGAGTATGTTGCCTGGTTTGATATCTCTATGCAAAATGTAAGGGTCACACTCATGGTGGAGGTAAACAAGAGCCGAGCCAATGTCTTTCACGATTTGGTACCTAGCGGATAGGCAGACAAACTAATAAATTCGTGGAATATTAATAGCAGTATATAATCAATTATGCACCATCGAAAAATAAATAATATGCAGACCTAAAATGAAAATGTTTGCATATAGTAGTACCTTGTTGGCCATGGTATTACTTGATCACTCTTGCACAGGTGGTAGTGCAGATTGCCGTTAGGCACCAGTTCATAGACAAGGAAGAGCTCGTCATCCTCCTTCTTCTTGCAGCACCAGCACATGAAATCGAGCAGGTTCCGGTTGTTTTCCCTGCAGCACCATCCTTTCAACTTTACGAGATTCTTGTGTTTGGCTTCACTAATGGTGTTCATCTCGGCAAAGAAGTCTAGATTTCCTCCTCTTGTCTCTTTCAAGATCTTCTTTACAGCCACCTCGCTGCCGTCTGTAGATTCCTTCGAGCTTGAGTTTGATGACACACTCGATTCGCTGGAGGATGGATCATCTGGTTCTCTTGAGGGTGGAACTGATGACGATCCTTTGGAGATTGTACCTCTGTAGACTACTCCAAAGGCACCTTGCCCAATAACCCTCTCCTCAGAGAAGTCGTCCGTTGCAGCAGCCAGAACACTATACTCGAATCGTCTGGCTCCTCCAGTTCGTGAAAAAAAGTCATGGCTTGTGGTCCTTGTCCACTTGAAAAATGATATGATCCACCACACCACAACCACCAAAGCCACTGCCCCTCCAATCGATCCTCCAACAACCGCTGCCGTCATGTATCCGCTGCATTGCCCCAAATTCCAAAATAAAACTAAAAATTAATAATACGTAACCGTTAGTTATTTTTCACTCCTAGCAGGATGAAATGAAGGCTCATGACAGTCCCTATTTACATGGCGCACACGTATTTCCATTACCGGCGAGAAGGCCGAACAAATAAGCGCTGGTGAACAGGGTAACTCCGCCGTAACGTCCCCTCCCTCCCCCGACCCCGTGCCCGCGCCGCCTCCCCGGGGGGCGGCTCCCCCCGCTCTCTTCTCCTCCCTCCTCCCCCGTGCCCCCCCCCCTCCCCCCGCCGCCGGCGGAGCCCCCGGATCTGGCCGGGCGGGCTGGCGGCGGCGGGTCCTCCCTTACCCCGCGCGCGCTCCTCCTGACCCGGGGTCAGGGCTGGCGGCGGGTGCCCCTCGGCTGACGGCGGCCCGGCGGTCTGGTGGCGGCTGGTGGCGGCCCGTCGTGGTGGTGGCGCCGTCCTTTGGCGGCGGGGCGGCCTGGTGGCCCAGGTTGGCCGGCGACGCGTCCACGGCCCAGATCTGGGCCCTTAGGGCCCCATCTGGGTCCTAGCAGGCCGGTCCCCGGGCGCAGCCTCATTGTCTGCGGCGTGGTGAGGAGGAGGAGCGGCTCGGATTTGGGGTGACGGCACTGACGGCGTGCCGGCAGCAGCGCGAAGGCGGGAGCTTTACGGGCCCACGAGGGCTCGGCCGGGCCTGTTGGCCCACGGGCCTGGTGTGCTCCTGCTATTGCGTGCGGACGGCTACCGTCGCGGAAGGTGGAGGTGGGGCCCTTCTGCGTGCCGACGGTGCCGATGTCGCCGTGCTGTCCTCACTTCGCGGTGCCGTGGTGAGACGGCGGGGGGCCTCATGACTGCGTTGGCGCACGGTGGTGGTTGGTTTGGCGGCAAGCTCCGGAGCGCCTGAGGTGTGGGTTGGGATCGGGGGAAACCCCTGTCGGCATGGCCAACACCGGCGCGGTGGCGCCTGTAGGTGCCACCTGACCTTCCGGGAGGGCGTCGGGGCTCCCCTTCCTCTCGCCTCGTCGTGCACCGGGGGAAACCCTTGGCAGCAGCGTCGTCATCGTCGCGATCCTTCTTAAAGGTGTTGATAGGTGCCGGCGCTTCGGAGTCTTGGAGTCTAGTGGAAGATCCTGGTGGACGCTGCGATCGCGAGGCTTCTTCATTTTTGTTGATCCGCCGTTGTCGGCATTTGTTTATTTTGCTTTTCTCTTTCATTTTTTTTGGGCGTGACTGTGCTGCTTCCGCCCTAGCACCTATCCATGTATGATTCGGTTGGTTGCTTTGTATACAAAGTGGGGGGAAACCCTTTTTCGATATTTCCATTACTAATTTTGATTAATTTGATGAGCAATGCTACACACATGGGCTTCGGCATCGAGCAAATCTTATGGTAGGTCGAAAGACGGCGTCGAGCCATGGCTCACTGGTTCCCACCAGTCAAGCACCAACGCCAACCCTGTGAGCAGCGTTCCGTCCACCGGCTCGTGTGTTGTCCCACGAATCAGGCAGACTAGCCAAGTCAATGATTTCTTCCTCCCGTTGCATCCATCGATCATGAGTAGATGCAACAAATATGACATGATTTTCCGTTGAATTCATGCAGTTGGTATAGATTCAAGAGGCTAGTTACATGTGTGCAATGTTTTAAATTTTGTAAAAAAAATTAGGGCCTCCAGGGAATGTGGGAAATTTTGGGGAAAAAATTGGATTTTAACCTAATTTAAATTTATTTTGAAATTAGTTTGAATCTGACTCAAATTTTTGGCATTAAAATATTTCAGACCTCATCAAAATATGTGAAATTTCGTTGAAGTTTTTAACCCTGCATGTGTGCATACCTTGACGTCGAACTCAACGGTATCGTGTCGTGCTTAGCGGCAGGGCCAAAGGAGAACCGAGAGCACGCAGAGGCGCTCCTCGCATATGCTGTGCAACAGGAGGTGTGGTAGCCTAATGGGAAGTTACCAAGCTGCCCTTGAGCTAAGTTCCGAGATGAACCATATTAACCGTTGGATCAACTTAATACTACACCATAAATCCAGTATTACGAGTTTCAAGAAAATCCTATAGATCCTGTAGTATATGATGTACCATAAAAATATCTACTATAATTATTAATTTAAACAGAAAAAGGAGGGAATATTACCTTTGCGGGGCGGAGCAAGCGAGGAGTTGAAGGACCATGACAGTATCCGATGCAGCTGCATGGCGGAGCCTGTGGCTGCGGAAAACCCTACTGCCACCTGAGGCGGGAGCAAGGTGTTGAGCTGATCGGTTAACTGGAAGCTGACCTGAACGGGGCGAAGATCACGTTTGTCATCATCAAGCTGCAGTTCGGCGACCAGCATCCGTGTGGCGTTGTCAAAGGTGACGGTGGCCGTCATGGCGCCGTTGAGGCTGAAGTCGCGCAGCCTTGTTGCCGTTAAAGATGAGACAGAGTTGATGTCGATGCCAACGTGGTCGCCAATGGGGTCCCAGGTGTTTTGGAACGTGTCGAACTCCACTGCCACGAACCGCTCGTCTGCGAGGCGGCCTGGTTCTTGCCATCGTCGCCGGAGTTAATCAGGCCAAGGTTTCCCCCGCGTGAGTTTGGTGAATATTTTGATGGGTAACAGGCGAGGAAGAAAGCCATGCCATCACCCTTCATGGTACTGTTGTCCACGACGATGGCGAAGGTGAAGCGCGTCTGGAAGCTGGCCAACTCGCCGGTGGTGTTGTCGTAGAACGGCACCGGGTGCGCGTACGACACCCGTCCCGTGCAGTGCTTGGGATCCGTCCCGTACGAGCTGCAGGTGACGTCGACATGGTGGTCGAGCAGGTGGTCTTGCACCGTCGCCGACGCGGAGCCCTCGAACTCGAGGTCTTCCATGCTATAGGTGGACGAGTTGGTGAAGTCGAAGCTGAAGGAGAAGGGTGAGGCAACTGATGCTGCCACTGGAGGGGGAGCGGAAGTCGGAGCGGAAGCGGGAGGAGAAACGTCGAGAGATTTCACTCCAGAGAAGTGCAAGGAAGCGAGGAGGAGGACGAAAAAGACGAAGAGGAGGAGCTGCGCGCTGCCTCTGCTTGCAGTTGCAGGCAAGCCCATGGCCACCATGATCTGCTTCGTACTAACTTAGCTAGCAAGAGGAACATTGAAAAAAGGATACCCACTACCGGCAGTGAGGTGAGATCGAGGCATTGAGCGGTGGGTGGCCTCGATCGCGCGCTACGCCTATTTATTTATGGGCGACGACGACACGACTGCACTCCATGGTTTGGCCGATCCAGAGCGATCCACATCGCTTCCTATTGCTAGTCCAGGTCCAAGTCGTCGGCCGGTATGACACGGCATGTCTTGCGTCCACATCCAGCCAGTCTGGCTGCTTTCCCTCTATCTTTGTGTACAAAAATGCTACACCTACGTAGACCCTTACTTAAAGTTACGTAAGCTTCCTTTCTATTTTCTCCGTCTTAAAATAAGTGATTTAACTTTGTACTAACTTTAATATAAAGTTAGTGTAAAATTAAGTCACTTATTTCACAACAGACGGAGTATAAACTAATCAGCCCCCCTGATTTTCAGGAGGTGGGCCTAGCCCGTTTTTACTTCCAACCGAATTAGGCCACGTAAGCTTCTACGTAAGTTTTGTAAGACCTTTTACGTAGATGTAGTAAAGCTCCTTTATGTATCCAAAAAGTCCTCTAATATATTAATAGTGTGTGCAATATGAGTACAAAGATACATAGATGTGACGTCTACAAACACTGGAACGAGTCAAAGACGCACCGTTGCCATCACTCCTCTCTTGATAGCTTCCGACAAGGCGACAATTAAACCTTGTTGCAATATACAACTGGAAAGTCGTTATGTTAAGCCCTTAAAGGAGAGGGCACCCGAAGAACAATGGTCATGAATAAAGAGAAGTGTAGATCAGGAGGGCCATAGAAGCAAACATATTGACAAAATCAAGAGTCGGCTGTATCTAGACAGATCCACTAGAGATGAACGTCGAACAGAACCAAGCAAATCCACCAAAAACAAGCACCCGACAAAATCGAAGGAGATTCATCGAAGACACACCTTCACACGCCGTCCGCCGAAGTGAGAAGATGACAGAGCAAACATTATGCTAACTCTAAAATGTCATCGCGGCCTCGCCCCCAACCAAGACATTTAATGAACCACCTAAGGTAATGATGGGATCCCTCCCGCCGGCAGGGAACGGGGTTCAACACACCTTCAAGGCCCAAGGGTTCAAGTATTTGATGGCGAGAGAGGAGAATTGTCAGTGAGACCTCCTCTTTAGCGACTCATGGGCGCTCACAACATTAGCATAGTGGGACGCGGCCCACTAACTTGGCTCACGTCACCCGCTCGATTCGCTTCGGCCGCAAGTTGGATTGCCCGCTTGATTCGCTTCGGCTGCTAACTGGATCGCTCGCTTGGCTGCATTCACAAGTTTTTCTAACCGTTGATCGGATTATGAAAAAAAAGTGGAATGCTGATCCTTTTTTTTAGCATCAGTATAGACACAAGCGCTCATACACACGCGCATACACTCACCCCTATAAACGCACACACGTACACCCTACCCCTATGAGCACCTCCGAGAGACTGAGCCGGAATATCATAAATCCAGGAATAATGCGAGCACCAGGATTTGAACCCTGATGGGTTGGGGATACCACTATCCACCTAACCAACTCAACCACAGGTTCATTCGCTGTGGAACGCTGACCGTTGAATTGTTGACCTTTGGCACTTGACTTTAAAAAAATATGAATCCAAAAAAATTCACGAATTTCTATAAAATATTCACAAACTTGAAAAAGAAACTTCACATATATAAAAATTCATTATTTCCAAAAAAAACATGAATTTGGAAAAAAACAAAAAAATTGGAAAATGTTTATGAATTCGAAAACGGTTTGCAATTTTGAAAAAGATTTAGACGACGAACAGTTTGGGATAGGTTAGAGCTGAAATCCATAAGATCATGCAACACTAGTAGAAAACAGGGCTTTGGTTCGAGCGTGCCAAGCCCATTAGTCCCGGTTCAATCAAGAACCGGGACCCATGGGGGCATATGTCCCGGTTCATGCGCCCAGGGGCCCGGCCGGGCCTTGGAAGGCATTTGTCCCGGTTTATGTGGACCCATTTATCCCGGTTCTAGGCACGAGCCGGGACCAATGGGCGTCGCTCCTGGCCCACAACCATTGGTCCCGGTTCTTGCCTAGAACCGGGACAGAAGGGGGGCCTTTAGTCCCGGTTCCAGTCACGAACCGGGACCAATGAGTTGCCTATATATACACCCTTGCCGGCGAGCGGAGCAGTCCACACTGCTCTGTTTTTTTGGCCGGCGAGGGGAGGGCATTTGGGTGCTCTAGCTCACCTCGTATGCACGTGAGGTGTTCAGTGAAATGCCTGAGCCACGCTAGTTAAGTTTTCTCCTCTCGAAGCTCGACCTCTGAGCTCTATTTTTCCCGAGTTTTGTCTAGGTTTAATTAGCGGTCTGTCACGCCTCGTCCCCATCTTCACCGCCGTCGATCGCACATGCCGATCTCGTCGCCAGCACCACTGTGGTGAGCCTCTTGTTCTTATCTTCTTTCTGAAAGAAAAAAAATTCTTACTTTAGATAGATACTTGTCTAATTTTTTTATTTTTGACACGCATAATTATATATAATGCACGCAAATGAACCGGCAATGGATGTACGGTGACAGACACACCTCCGAGTACAATAAGGGCCTGCATAATTTTCTCAAAGTGGCTGAGGCAAACAAGCAGAATGGTTTTATGTGTTGTCCATGCCCTAATTGTGGGAATACAAGTCTTACTCTAACCGAAAAATTCTTCACACCCACCTGCTTTATAAGGGTTTCATGCCACACTATAATGTTTGGACGAGGCACGGAGAAATAGGGGTTATTATGGAAGACAACGAAGAAGAAGAGGACGATGACAACTATGTGCCCCCTGAATACGGTGATGCTGCAACGGGGGAAGCTGCTGAAGATCAAGAGGAACCAGACGATGTGCCCGATGATGATGATCTCCGCCGGGTCATTGTCGATGCAAGGACACAATGCGAAAGTCAAAAGGAAAAGCTGAAGTTCGATCACATGTTAGAGGATCACAAAAAAGGGTTGTACCCCAATTGCGAAGATGGCAACACAAAGCTCGGTACCGTCACTACAAGAGATTAGGCCTACTGTGACGAGCTAAAATATGTCATCGAATTGCTAATAACGTCACAAATTACCCCTGAGTGACGTTTTATGGGCGTCACAAGCATCGTCACAGAATTCCCGTCACAGATTACTCCTAGTGACGGCGCGCGCAAAATAATGTCACCGAATATGGGACCTTCGGTGACGTTTTCTAGAATGTCAACAACTTGCTATTTCTATGACGGGCAATTAATGTCACGTGTCAGAAGCAAATATGCCATATTATACCATATTCAGCAAATATGCCATATTATACCATATTCAGTGACGAGGCAGCAACACCCGCATATATATTCCCACTACTAGCATCACTACTTTCATTATTGATGAAGACGACATCATTAAATTTCAAATAATTTGCAATGAATTATCGAATCCACTATATTGCAAATGCATATCAAACAAAGTATTTAATTCACATCACATCACATTATACAAATAAGTTAAGAGCCAAATTGATTATAAATTGGAATTAAAGACAAATCATAGTATTATTTATTCCATCTGTCAGCCAAATCTTCTAAATAGAAATTACAATAAAAAATATCACAGACTCAAGTTTGACACAAGAATAAATAAGACGAAAAGTAATATTTATATAACTAAAAGACCACTTATGTTGTCCTGATGATTGCA
The DNA here is from genome assembly GCF_056163025.1 of Triticum urartu. Lineage (NCBI taxonomy): Eukaryota > Viridiplantae > Streptophyta > Magnoliopsida > Poales > Poaceae > Triticum > Triticum urartu. The sequence continues at coordinate 8,928,350 of NC_141874.1, forward strand.
ATGTATGATTAAATAACTATCTTTCTTTCACAAAATGATGGCCTTCATGCACCATCAGGTTGGACTGATTTGCTTGCTGAGTTGCTTGAGCCCTTAAAAGAAATCCAATCAGGTTATCCATCTCATGTTGCTTCTTTTGCCAGGCTTATTATTCTCTTGTTGGCTCTGAAGGAAATATGCCCTAGAGGCAATAATAAAGTTATTATTTATTTTCTTATATCATGATAAATGTTTATTATTCATGCTAGAATTATATTAACCGGAAACATAATACATGTGTGAATACATAGACAAACAGAGTGTCACTAGTATGCCTCTACTTGACTAGCTCGTTAATCAAAGATGGTTATGTTTCCTAACCATGAACAAAGAGTTGTTATTTGATTAACGAGGTCACATCATTAGTTGAATGATCTGATTGACATGACCCATTCCATTAGCTTAGCACCCGATCGTTTAGTATGTTGCTATTGCTTTCTTCATGACTTATACATGTTCCTATGACTATGAGATTATGCAACTCCCGTTTGCCGGAGGAACACTTTGGGTGCTACCAAACGTCACAACGTAACTGGGTGATTATAAAGGAGTACTACAGGTGTCTCCAATGGTAGATGTTGGGTTGGCGTATTTCGAGAATAGGATTTGTCACTCCGATTGTCGGAGAGGTATCTTTGGGCCCTCTCGGTAATGCTCATCACATAAGCCTTGCAAGCACTGCAACTAATATGTTAGTTGTGAGATGATGTATTACGGAACGAGTAAAGAGACTTGCCGGTAACGAGATTGAACTAGGTATTGGATACCGACGATCGAATCTCGGGCAAGTAACATACCGATGACAAAGGGAACAACGTATGTTGTTATGCGGTCTGACCGATAAAGATCTTCCTAGAATATGTAGGAGCCAATATGGGCATCCAGGTACCGCTATTGGTTATTGACCGGAGACGTGTCTCGGTCATGTCTACATTGTTCTCGAACCGTAGGGTCCGCACGCTTAAGGTTTCGATGACAGTTATGTTATGAGTTTATGAGTTTTGATGTACCGAAGGAGTTCGGAGTCCCGGATGAGATCGGGGACATGACGAGGAGTCTCGAAATGGTCGAGACGTAAAGATCGATATATTGCACGACTATATTCGGACATCGGAAAGGTTCCGAGTGATTCGGATATTTTTCGGAGTACCGGGTAGTTACGGGAGAAGTAATGGGCCTTGATGAAGGCTGCCGCGCCCCCCCTCCCCTTTGGTCCGAATTAGACTAGGGAAAAGGGGGCCGGCCACCTCTCCTTCTCCTCCACTTCCTTCTCCCTTCCTCCCCTCTTGATGGACTCCTACTAGGACTTGGAGTCCTAGTAGGACTCCCATCCTGGCCGCACCAATGGCCTTGGCCGGCCTCCTCCTCCTCCATCCTTTATATACTGAGGCAAGGGGCACCCCATAGACACACAATTGATCATTGAGATCGTTCCTTAGCCGTGTGCGGTGCCCCCTGCCACCATATTCCACCTCGGTCATATCGTTGTAGTGCTTAGGCGAAGCCCTGCGTCGGTAGAACATCAAGATCGTCATCACGCCGTCGTGCTGACGGAACTCTTCCTCGACGCTTTGCTGGATCGGAGCCCGAGGATCGTCATCGAGCTGAACGTGTGCTAAGAACTCGGAGGTGCCGGAGTAACGGTCCTTGGATCGGTCGGATCGGGAAGAAGACGTATGACTACTTCCTCCACGTTGTGTCAACGCTTCCGTTGCGATCTACAAGGGTACGTAGATCATACTCTCCCCTCGTTGCTATGCATCACCATGATCTTGCGTGTGCGTAGGAAATTTTTGAAATTACTACGTTCCCCAACAGTGGCATCCGAGCCTAGGTTTTATGGTTTGATGTTATATGCACGAGTAGAACAAAAGTGAGTTGTGGGCGATATAAGTCATACTGCCTACCAGCATGTCATACTTTGGTTCGGCGGTATTGTTGGATGAAGCGGCCCGGACCGACATTACGCGTACGCTTATGCGAGACCGGTTTCCCCGACGTGCTTTGCACATAGGTGACTTGCGTGTGACTGTTTCTCCAACTTTAGTTGAACCGAGTGTGGCTACGCCCGGTCCTTGCGAAGGTTAAAACGGAGTCTATTTGACAAACTATCGTTGTGGTTTTGATGCGTAGGTGAGATTGGTTCTTGCTTAAGCCCGTAGCAGCCACGTAAAACTTGCAACAACAAAGTAGAGGACGTCTAACTTGTTTTTGCAGGGCATGTTGTGATGTGATATGGTCAAAACGTGATGAGATATAAGTTGTTGTATGAGATGATCATGTTTTGTTGAAGTTATCGGCAACTGGCAAAAGCCTTATGGTTGTCTCTTTGTTGCATAAGATGCAAGCATCCAATAATTGCTTTACTTTATCGCTATGCGATAGCAATAGTTGCAAGAGCAATTGTTGGCGAGACGACCACGTGGCGACACATTGATATAGATCAAGATGATGGAGATCATGGTGTCATGCCGGTGACGATATAGATCATGACAGTACTTTGGAGATAGAGATCAAAGAAGCAAGATGATGATGGCCATATCATGTCACATATTTTGATTGCATATGATGTTTATCTTTTATACATCTTATTTTTGCTTAGTTTGACGGTAGCATTTTAAGATGATCTCTCACTAAATTATCAAGAAGTGTTCTCCTTGAGTATGCACCGTTGCCAAAGTTCGTCGTGCCCAGACACCACGTGATGATCGGGTGTGATAAGCTCTACGTCCATCTACAACGGGTGCAAGCCAGTTTTGCACACGCAGAATACTCAGGTTAAACTTGACGAGCCTAGCATATGCAGATATGGCCTCGGAACACGGAGACCGAAAGGTCGAGCGTGAATCATATAGTAGATATGATCAACATATTGATGTTCACCAATGAAACTACTCCATCTCACGTGATGATCGGACATGGTTTAGTTGATTTGGATCACGTGATCACTTAGAAGATTAGAGGGATGTCTATCTAAGTGGGAGTTCTTAAGTAATATGATTAATTGAACTTTAATTTATCATGAACTTAGTCCTAGTAGTATTAGCATATCTATGTTGTAGATCAATAGCTCGCGTTGTTGCTTTCATATGTTTATTTTGATATGTTCCTAGAGAAAATTGTGTTGAAAGATGTTAGTAGCAATGATGCGGATTGGATCCGTGATCTGAGGTTTATCCTCATTGCTGCATAGAAGAATTATGTCCTTGATGCACCGCTAGGTGACAGACCTATTGCAGGAGCAGATGCAGACGTTATGAACGTTTGGCTAGCTCGATATGATGACTACTTGATAGTTTAGTGCACCATGCTTAATGGCTTAGAATCGGGATTTCAAAGACGTTTTGAACGTCATGGACCATATGAGATGTTCCAGGAGTTGAAGTTAATATTTCAAGCAAATACCCGAGTTGAGAGATATGATGTCTCCAACAAGTTCTATAGCTAAAGGATGGAGGAGAATCGCTCAACTAGTGAGCATGTGCTCAGATAGTTTGGGTACTACAATCGCTTGAATCAAGTGGGAGTTAATCTTCCAGATAAGATAGTGATTGACATAATTCTCTAATAACCATCACCAAGTTAGTAGAACTTCGTGATGAACTATAATATGCAAGGGATAACGGAAACAACTCCCAAGCTCTTCGTGATGATGAAATCAACGAAGGTAGAAATCAGGAAAAACATCAAGTGTTGATGGTTGACAAGACCACTAGTTTCAAGAAAAGGGCAAAGGGAAGAAGGGGAACTTCAAGAAGAACAGCAAGCAAGTTGCTGCTCAAGTGAAGAAGCCCAAGTCTGATCCTAAGCCTGAGACTAAGTGCTTCTACTGCAAAGGGACTGGTCACTGGAAGCGGAACTACCCCAAGTGATTGGCGGATAAGAAGGATGGCAAAGTGAACATAAGTATATTTGATATACATGTTATTGATGTGTACTTTACTAGTGTTTATAGCAACCCCTCAGTATTTGATGCTAGTTCAGTTGCTAAGAGTAGTAACTCGAAACGGGAGTTGCAGAATGAACAGAGACTAGTTAAGGGTGAAGTGACGATGTGTGTTGGAAGTGGTTTCAAAATTGATATGATCATCATCGCACACTCCCTATACTTTCGGGATTAGTGTTGAACCTAAATAAGTGTTATTTGGTGTTTGCGTTGAGCATGAATATGATTTGATCATGTTTATTGTAATACGGTTATTCATTTAAGTAAAAGAATAAATTGTTGTTCTGTTTACATGAATAAAACCTTATATGGTTACACACCCAATGAAAATAGTTCATTGGATCTCGATCTTAATAATACACATATTCATAATATTGAAACCAAAAGATGCGAAGTTAATAATAATAGTGCAACTTATTTGTGGCACTGCCGTTTAGGTCATATTGGTGTAAAGCGCATGAAGAAACTCCATGCTGATGGGATTTCGGAATCACTTGATTATGAATCACTTGATGCTTGCGAACCATGCCTTTTGGGCAAGATGACTAAAACGCCGTTCTCCGGAACAATGGAGCAAGCAACATATTTGTTGGAAATCATACATACTGATGTATGTGGTCCGATGAATATTTAAGGCTTGCAGCGGGTATCATTATTTTCTGACCTTCACAGATGATTTGAGCAGATATGGGGATATCTACTTGATGAAACATAAGTCTGAAACACTTGAACAGTTCAAAGAATTTCAGAGTGAAGTGGAAAATCATCGTAACAAGAAAATAAAGTTTCTACGATCTGATCATGGAAAAGAGTATTTGAGTTATGAGTTTGGTCTTCAATTAAAACAATGTGGAATAGTTTCACAAACTCATGCCACCTGGAACACCACAGCATAATGGTGTGTCCGAATGTCATAACCGTACTTTATTAGATATGGTGCGATCTATCATGTCTCTTACCGATCTACCACTATCGTTTTGGGGATATGCATTAGAGACAGCCGCATTCACGTTAAATAGGGCACCATCTAAATCCGTTGAGACGACACCGTGTGAACGATGGTTTGGCAAGAAACCTAAGCTGTCGTTTCTTAAAGTTTGGGGTTGTGATGCTTATATGAAAAAGTTTCATCCTAGTAAGCTCAAACCCAAATCGGAGAAATATGTCTTCATAGGATACCCAAAGGAGACTATTGGGTACACCTTCTATCACAAATCCGAAGGCAAGACTTTTGTTGCTAAATTCGGAGTTATTCTAGAGAAGGAGTTTCTCTCGAAAGAAGTGAGTGGGAGGAAAGTAGAAAACTTGATAAGGTAATTGTACCTTCTCCCTTATTGGAAAGTAGTTCATCACAAAATCTGTTCTTGTGACTACTACACCAATTAGTGAGGAAGCTAATGATGATGATCATGTAACTTCAGATCAAGTTACTACCGAATCTCGTAAGTAAACCAGAGTGAGATCCGCACCAGCGTGGTACGGTAATCCTGTTCTGGAAGTCATGTTACTAGACCATGACGAACTTGTGAACTATGAGGAAGCGATGATGAGCCCAGATTCCGCGAAATGGTTTGAGGCCATGAAATCTGAGATATGATCCATGTATGAGAACAAAGTATGGACTTTGATGGATTTGCCCGATGATCGGCAAGCCATAGAAAATAAATGGATCTTCAAGAGGAAGACGGACGCTGATAGTAGTGTTACTATCTACAAAGCTAGAATTGTCGCAAAAGGTTTTCGACAAGTTCAAGGTGTTGACTACGATGAGATTTTCTCACTCGTATCTATGCTTAAGTCTGTCCGAATCATGTTAGCAATTGCCGCATTTTATGAAATCTGGCAAATGGATAAACAAAACTGCATTCCTTAATGGATTTATTAAAGAAGAGTTGTATGTGATACAACAAGATGGTTTTGTCAATCCTAAAGGTGCTAACAAAATATGCAAGCTCCAGCGATCCATTTATGGACTGGTGCAAGCATCTCGGAGTTGGAATATATGCCTTGATAAGTTGATCAAAGCATATAGTTTTATACAGACTTGCGGTGAAGCCTGTATTTACAAGAAAGTGAGTGGGAGCACTACAACATTTCTGATAAGTATATGTATGACATATTGTTGATCGGAGATGATGTAGAATTATTCTGCAAAGCATAAAGGAATGTTTGAAAAAGTTTTTTTTCAAAGAAAGACCTCGGTGAAGCTGCTTACATATTGAGCATCAAGATCTATAGAGATAGATCAAGACGCTTGATAAGTTTTTCAATGAGTACACACCTTGACAAGATTTTGAAGTAGTTCAAAATGGAGCAGTCAAAGAAAGAGTTCTTGCCTGTATTACAAGGTGTGAAGTTGAGTAAGACTCAAAGCCCGACCACGGCAGAAAATAGAAAGAGAATGAAAGTCATTCCCTATGCCTCAGTCATAGTTTCTATAAAGTATGCCATGCTGTGTACCAGATCTATTGTATACCCTGCATTGATTTGGCAAGGGAGTACAATAGTGATCTAGGAGTAGATCACTGGACAGCGGTCAGAATTATCCTTAGTGAAATAAGGATATGTTTCTCGATTATGGACGTGACAAAAAGGTTCGCCGTAAAGGGTTACGTCGATGCAAGTTTTTGACACTGATCCAGATGATTCTAAGTCTCAATCTGGATACATATTGAAAGTGGGAGCAATTAGCTAGAGTAGCTCCGTGTAGAGCATTGTAGACATAGAACTTGCAAAATACTTACGGATCTGAATATGACAGACCCGTTGACTAAAATTATCTCACAAGCAAAACATGATCACACCTTAGTACTCTTTGGGTGTTAATCACATAGATATGTGAACTAGATTACTGACTCTAGTAAACCCTTTGAGTGTTGGTCACATGACGATGTGAACTATGGGTGTTAATCACATGGTGATGTGAACTATTGCTGTTAAATCACATGGCGATGTGAACTAGATTATTGACTCTAGTGCAAGTGGGAGACTGAAGGAAATATGCCCTAAAGGCAATAATAAAGTTATTATTTATTTCCTTATATCATGATAAATGTTTATTATTCATGCTAGAATTGTATTAACCGGAAACATAATACATGTGTGAATACATAGACAAACAGAGTGTCACTAGTATGCCTCTACTTGACTAGCTCGTTAATCAAAGATGTTTATGTTTCCTAACCATGAACAAAGAGTTGTTATTTGATTAACGAGGTCACATCATTAGTTGAATGATCTGATTGACATGACCCATTCCATTAGCTTAGCACCCGATCGTTTAGTATGTTGCTATTGCTTTCTTCATGACTTATACATGTTCCTATGACTATGAGATTATGCAACTCCCGTTTGCCGGAGGAACACTTTGGGTGCTATCAAACGTCACAACGTAACTGGGTGATTATAAAGGAGTACTACAGGTGTCTCCAATGGTAGATGTTGGGTTGGCGTATTTCGAGAATAGGATTTGTCACTCCGATTGTCGGAGAGGTATCTCTGGGCCCTCTCGGTAATGCTCATCACATAAGCCTTGCAAGCACTGCAACTAATATGTTAGTTGTGAGATGATGTATTACGGAATGAGTAAAGAGACTTGCCGGTAAGGAGATTGAACTAGGTATTGGATACCGACGATCGAATCTCGGGCAAGTAACATACCGATGACAAAGGGAACAACGTATGTTGTTATGCGGTCTGACCGATAAAGATCTTCGTAGAATATGTTGGAGCCAATATGGGCATCCAGGTACCGCTATTGGTTATTGACCGGAGACGTGTCTCGGTCATGTCTACATTGTTCTCGAACCGTAGGGTCCGCACGCTTAAGGTTTTGATGACAGTTATGTTATGAGTTTATGAGTTTTGATGTGCCGAAGGAGTTCGGAGTCCCGGATGAGATCGGGGACATGACGAGGAGTCTCAAAATGGTCGAGACGTAAAGATCGATATATTGGACAACTATATTCGGACATCGGAAAGGTTCCGAGTGATTCGGATATTTTTCGAAGTACCGGGTAGTTACGGGAGAAGTAATGGGCCTTGATGGGCTTTAGTGGGAAGAGGAAAAAGGCTGATGCGCCCCCTTCCCCTTTGGTCCGAATTGGACTAGGTAAAAGGGGGCCGGCCACCTCTCCTTCTCCTCCACTTCCTTCTCCCTTCCTCCCCTCTTGATGGACTCCTACTAGGACTTGGAGTCCTAGTAGGACTCCCATCCTGGCCGCACCAATGGCCTTGGCCGGCCTCCTCCTCCTCCATCCTTTATATACTGAGGCAAGGGGCACCCCATAGACACACAATTGATCATTGAGATCGTTCCTTAGCCGTGTGCGGTGCCCCCTGCCACCATATTCCACCTCGGTCATATCGTTGTAGTGCTTAGGCGAAGCCCTGCGTCGGTAGAACATCAAGATCGTCATCACGCCGTCGTGCTGACGGAACTCTTCCTCGACGCTTTGCTGGATCGGAGCCCGAGGATCGTCATCGAGCTGAACGTGTGCTAAGAACTCGGAGGTGCCGGAGTAACGGTGCTTGGATCGGTCGGATCGGGAAGAAGACGTACGACTACTTCCTCCACGTTGTGTCAACGCTTCCGTTGCGATCTACAAGGGTACGTAGATCATACTCTCCCCTCGTTGCTATGCATCACCATGATCTTGCGTGTGCGTAGGAAATTTTTGAAATTACTACGTTCCCCAACAGGCTCCTCTTTACATCTCTTCAAATTCTCTATCTTGTGCTTCATGTCTCGCGGCTAAATCCTCCTGGTGCCTATAAATTGATGAAACATAACAACGTGTTGCACCTTAATGAGATGAAAACATATAGATAACAAGGTATACGAGTACCACTAAGAAACATACAATCTATCGAATTTTGAATCTAAGTACATTATTAACAAGATTTGCGGGTATGTGGATGGGTCAATAAAACATTAAGTTAGTTTAGCGGAACAAGAAGACACAAGCTTGTATAAAAAATTGCCAGTCAAAATATTTTACATGGATCACTGCTGCACTTATAACTAGTGTACCACTTATAGTTTAAGTAGCATCTGAATGACTAGTGAGGGCACTAGGGCAGCAGATGGTAATGCACTATAGTGATCTGCTGAAGATATTTCATAGTTAGTTGCATAAGTATAGTTGTTTGACGCTTTGGTTACTACAGAAGTTTAGATCAGCACATCACAAAAAAAGATCAGTAATGTACTACAAAATCACAGACCAAAACACAAAAATGTTTCTTTAGTAAGGAGTGACATCCGTTCATCCATTCAATATATTGAACAATCTCAAAACGATGCAATATCCAAAGGTCATCACCCAACCATAGTAGGCAACCTTATTCTTATTAACTGTGTGTTTTCTCATCTCTGAATTGATTCAAATATGCTATGAATTTGGTAGATCATCACCATATGTACAACTAAGTGCCATAAGCAACTAGTACTTGTACTGTAAACTACACTATTTGAATCGGTTGTGTGCTTACACATCTTCTTCTGCAGCTACAGCTAATTGTGTCCTCGCACTGCTGTTGTACGATGCTTCCTCAATCTAAATATAAGAAATAAAATAAGTTATGGGCAAAGGAAGTACATGATGAGCTTAATGTTAGGCGTACACAACCAGGTAAGGAATTATCCAGTATTGCATTGTATGCAAATAGAAAGTGGAGAAGCAAGTAGTAAAAAGAACAAGCTTCAGATTGTACCAACATAGCAAGGCCGATAACATTATATTGATATTGCAAACCCAATCTGCTACCTACAGTAAGCAGTCGACTAATGCACCTACGTTTACGGAATAAAACAGAGAAGACAAAAAATATACTGACAAGTGTTCACATGGAGAAAAAATATTACAGAATAACAAAATCATGTTCTCTTTCACCGAGCAGTATTAGCCCATGATAGGAGCCCTCAACATATTTTTAGCTTGTTAACTTTTATCACAGAATATTAATTTATTGTCCATAACTACTAATAAAAGGCAAGTCCTAGTACCGTTTCATTGTTAAATGTTAATACTCTGAACGTAGAGTCTAGTCACATATTAAATGTTCTGGAGACTGCATGATCTTGCAGCTTAAAGGGGAAACGTGAGTTGAAATTATTCACTGTAGAAATTTAGAGACAGGGAGGAACATATACGTATAAACCATACCTTTGAGAAGAGCAAAGGGCATTGATCTTACTCCTTATCTAGATGAACTGCAACTAGGAAAAGGAGATCTTAAATAGGTGGTTAGAAGAATCAAATTACAGATCAAAAATCTTACATCCGGAAATTAAGGAAGAAATTAAGGAAGCAGCGAAATATACCCTCGAATAGTTGGAAGGGGACCAGATCTAATGGTATTGCAGGCAGCGGGGTTCCTTGCATAGTTTCTCACCCATCCCCTAGCCTCACTGCATCATCGGGTTGCCTTTTCCAAACCTGTTGTCTCCAGCCGCCGCCATCTTGTTGGTCACTGGACGAAACCAAACTTCTAAATCAGCATCTAATCTCAAGTAGTGGGTGATGGAGGGGTGGCGAGGCAACGTCCATATCTTGGTAAAGCACGAGGTGAGAAAGGAAGCTGGGGAAGGCGCTGGAGTGGGCGATGGTGAGGATGAGGCGAGCGACGCTGGCGACTTCGATGTCGCGGGTTGGCGGATCCGATCTTGGCCGGCGAGGCGTGGCGGCCGTTCGTTGTGGAGAGCGAGCGCGGCGGCCGGGGCTTGATGAGAGGGCGGGCGAGCAGCTGTCATTGGAGAAGGATTACGCGGCTGGTGCCGCAGGGTGCGACGGCGGCGTGATCCTCAAATATCGCCGCTGGATGCAGTCGTGGGGAAGAGGGGGTGGACATGGGGATAGAAATTGGAGGGAGTTGGTTCCGCGCGGCCGAAAAAACAAGGGCGTAATTAATTGGATGCGGCAAAATTTTAGAAAAGTGGAGCGAAAAGTGTTTTTTAGTGGAAAGGGAATGGTTTATTTTCGAGTTAAATACAGCAGTATGTAAATGAGATGGCAAATGATTTAAACAGTGGTGTAACTCATACAAAAACATTATGATGTGGTTTGTTCCATTTTTTTGGAAGAACTCCACCTAAATATATGTGGAAAGTTGTACATAGCGACCTTATAATTATGAAAAAAACAAAATAAGTACTTCAAAGTGGCAACAGGGACTGATTGTTTTAAAATAGTAATGTTAGAAGAGTCTGTACTCAAAGATGTGAACTTATAGAGTCATTTGTATGACACGGATATAGGCCAATGCTGAAATATATGAGATAAATGGCCTGAAATTCATCAAATTTGAAATTTTGAGATAAAACGAAACAACTAATGAGCCATATGCATCATCTCACGAACATCCATACCAAAAAAATAGTCCACTCTTATTTCCATTTTCTTGAGATAGAACGGAACAACTATAGCGCCATGGGCACCAGTTCATGAAAACACAAAATAACTTTCTTCCCGACCACTATTTACTTCCATTAGACAGAATAAAATAAGTTAAGTGTTCAAAAACATATGAAGAAACTGGGGCGAGTCCCATTACAGACACCATCATGTGGGTCCTACCACTCAATAGCTCGTGACGCGGTTGGGGTAGGCCCCACTGCTAGACATTACATGACGAAATAATGAACGGCACACATTCGTTAATATTCGTGACTCTAGTAGACCCATCATGAAAATTATCGAACCGTCACAGAAATTGGTACCCAGGTGAGGCTCAACGGCTGTGTGATTCAGTGACATTAAGCGTCACCGATCTACTGTAATAAGTGACGCCACTTACAAAATGTCACATATTAGGAATTTCTGTGATGTTCTCAACCATCGTCATCAGGATTTTCGTCACAATATCTCAATTTTCTTGTAGTGCGTACTGGAATTGCTGCAGTGGAAGGCAGAGAATTTTGTGCCTGACAAAGAATTTGAGAAGCTACTAAAAATATTGAAGAAGAAGCTTCCAAACGATAACGAATTGCCCAACAGTACGTACGCAACAAAGAAGGTCATATGCCCTCTACGATTGGAGGTGCAGAAGATATATGCATGCCCTTATGACTGCATCCTCGATCGAGGTGCGTACGAGAATTTGAACGCATGCTCGGTATGCGGTGAATTACGGTATATCATCTCGAGATGACCCTGGTGATGTTGACGGTGAGCCCCCCAGGAAGAGGGTTTCTGCAAAGGTGATGTGGTATGCTCCTATAATACCACGATTGAAACGTCTGTTCAAAAACGAAGAGCATGCCAAGTTGATGCGATGGCACAAAGAGGGCCGTAAGAAAGACTGAAAGTTCAGAGCACCCGCTGACGGTTGTAGTGGAGAAAAATCGAGAGAAAGTACTGGGCTGAGTTTGCAGCTGACCCAAGGAACGTATGGTTTGGTCTAAGCACGGATGGCATTAATTCTTTCGGGGAGTAGAGCAGCAATCACAGCACCTGAGCCGTGACTCTATGTATGTATAACCTTCCTCCTTGGATGTGCATGAAGCGAAAGTTCATTATGATGTCAGTTCTCATCCAAGGCCCTAAGCAACCCGGCAACGACATTGATGTGTACCTAAGGCCATTAGTTAAAGAACTTTTACAGCTGTGGAATGGAAACGGTGTACGTGTGTGGGATGAGCACAAACATCAGGAATTTAACCTACACGCGTTGGTGTTTGTAACCATCTACGATTGACCCGCTCTCAGTAACCTTTCAGGATAGACAAACAAGAGATACCACGCATGCACGCACTGTTTAGCTGACACTAAAAGTATATACTTGGACAAATGCAGGAAGAATGTGTGTCTGGGCCATCGTTGATTTCTTCCGACCAACCATCAATGTCAGAAGAAAGGCAAGTATTTCAAAGGCGAGGCAGATCACCGGAAGATGCCCATCATGCGTAACGGTGATCACGTACTTGCTATGATCAATGATTTACACGTAATCTTTGGAAAGGGTCCCGGCGGACTAGCTGTTCCGAATGACGCTGAGGGACGCGCACCCATGTGGAAGAAGAAATCTATATTTTGGGACCTACCCTACTGGAAAGTCCTAGAGGTCCGTTCTTCAATCAACGTGATGCACGTGACGAAGAACCTTTGCGTGAACCTGCTAGGCTTCTTGGGCGTGTATGGGAAGACAAAAGATACACCTGAGACATGGGTGGACCTGCAACGTTTGCACGAAAAAGACGGCATGCCTCCAAAGCAGTATGAAGGTCCTGCCAGCTACACTCTTACCAAAGAAGAGAAGGAAATCTTCTTTGAATGCCTGCTCAGTATGAAGGTCCCGACTGGCTTCTCGTCGAATATAAAGGGAATAATAAATATGACAAAGAAAAAGTTCCAGAACCTAAAGTCTCATGACTGCCACGTGATTATGAGGCAACTGCTTCCGGTTGCATTGAGGGGGCTTCTACCGGAAAACGTATGATTTGCCATTATGAAGCTATGTGCATTCCTCAATGCAATCTCTCAGAAGGTGATCGATCCAGAAATCATACCAAGGCTAAGGAGTGATGTGACGCAATGTCTTGTCAGTTTCGAAGTGGTGTTCCCATCATCCTTCTTCAATATCATGACGCATGTCCTAATTCATCTAGTCGACGAGATTGTCATTCTGGGGCCCGCATTTCTACACAATATGTTCCCCTTTGAGAGGTTCATGGGAGTCCTAATGAAATATGGCCGTAACCGCACTAGGCCAGAAGGAAGCATCTCCATGGGCCATCAAACATAGGATGTCATTGGGTTTTGTGTTGACTTCATTCCTGGCCTTAAGAAGATAGGTCTCCCTAAATCGCAGTATGAGGGGACAATGACTGGAAAAGGCACGCTTGGAGGGGACTCAATATATGCATGGACGGGCATTCTTGGTCTCAAGAACACTACACAGTCCTACAGAACTCTACCTTGGTGACCCCGTATGTCGATGTACACAAGAATAGTCTGCAATCCAAACACTCGGAGCAGTGTGACGACTGTATTACATGTGAACACATCAGGACTTTCAGAAGTTGGTTGGAAACACGTCTCAGAGGTGACAACACTGTTTGTGATGAGCTGTACCCGTTGTCCGGGGGGCCATACTCGACTGTATTGACTTACAAAGGATACAAGATAAATGGGAATACATTTTACACGATCGCCCAAGATCAAAAGAGCACCGACCAAAACAGCGATGTCCGCTTTGATGCAGCAACCGAGAGGGGAAAGGACACATATTATGGTTACATAGTGGACATATGAGAACTTGACTACGGACATGATTTTAAGGTCCATTTGTTTAAGTGCAAATGGGTCAATCTGTCAGGAGGCGGGGTACAAGTAGACCCACAGTACGGAATGACAACAGTGGATCTGAACAATCTTGGGTACCCTGACGAACCGTTCGTCCTAGACAATGATGTGGCACATGTTATCTATGTGAAGGACATGTCTACCAAACTGAGAAAAAGAAAAAGCGAATACATCATACGATGAGCCAAAGCGCCACATAGTTCTTTCAGGAAAAAGGGACATTGTGGGAGTGGAAGGAAAGACAGACAGGTCCGAAGATTATGAAAAGTTTCATGAAATTTCTCCTTTCAAAGTCAAGGCTGACCCAAGTATCCTGATAAATGATGAAAATTATCCATGGTTACAGCGCAATAAGCAAAGGACACAACCAAAGAAAAAGTGAAGACTTTCTCTCCTGGTTCATTTGAACTGCCTGTTGTAACAAACGAGTTTATGCCGTTTTGTACACGAAGTGTATCCAGTTTTTGTCGTAACCCTCTCAACCTTTTAGCACATGCTATGTGGGTGAAATGATGATACCATGCCAACTTTCAATCTTTTCAGAGTTCATTTGAAATGCTTTTTCAATTTCATGGTTTTATAGCTCAAAAAAATCAGTAAATGCATGAAAAATAACAAATGAAGTCAGAAAGGGTTGAAAATTGATGATATGACTTTGAATGGTGCATTTTGAACATTGAAGATAAACCTCTAGTATTATTGAAACTAAAATTATATAAAATTGATGCAACTAAAATTATCAAGTACTTTCTGTTCAAAATCATTAAAAGCAAAAAGAATTTTCATAAAGAACTTTTTTGTTACAAACTTTAATAGCAAAAAGAATTATCATAAAATAAAATAAAATAAGTAATTAGAAACAAAATAATATAAAATAAATAAGTATTTTTTTGTAAGTAGAAACAAAAAAATAAAGCAAAAAAGCAAAAAAAAAGGGAAAACATAAAAAAATATGCCACCTACTGGGCCACCACGGTCTGAATACGACTAGAAACACATCCATTGGTCTGGATTCAGGCCCGCAGAAGGCCCAGTAGGCCCATCAGGTATAGGAGTGACAATTAGGTCCGTTAGCCTGCAATGGAGAGGAGCTCGAGAGGGGTGCGACTGTGAGGCTTATAAACCACTGCGCGCCCCTCTCAACTAGCATGGTGGGACTATGCTCCCACCACCACGCCGCTGTGCAAGGCCTTTGGTCCCGGTTGGTGGCACCAACCGAGACTAAAGCCCCTCCTGCCTGGACTCGCAGCATCGGCCACGTGGAGGCCCATCTGTCCCGGTTCATGTAAGAACCGGGACTAAAAGCCTAAGGCTTTAGTAACGACCCTTTAGTCACGGTTCAGAAACCGGGACAAATGGCCCTTACGAACCGGGACAATAGGCCCTTTTTCTACTAATGCAACCAACACTACTAGGAAAAGGGCTACTAATGGCGCACCAGTTTTGCCTACTAATGGCGCATCACTGGTGCGCCATTAGTATCACGCCACTAGTATTTTTTACTAATGGCGCACCACTGGTGGGCCATTAGTATAGGCCACTGGTGCGCCATTAGTATTTTTGAATTTTGAAGGCGGGAAAATAGTAGTGGCGCACCGTCTAACCCCCATCGTGCGCCATTGCTATTTTTGAATTTTGAATTTGGATCTCAATCGTGATTTTTTTGCCCATTTTTTGCTCTTTTTTTGCTCGTTTTTTGGCATGATATTATTTCAAATTTTGTTCCTGTTTTTGGATCTTGTACGTTCTTTTGTCGTGTTCTTTTGCCGGAGAGGAGTTCGCCGGAGAGGAGGAGGAGGAGGTTACCGGAGAGGCGCTCGCCTACATCGCCGTAGAGGAGAAGGAGGAGTTCGCCGGAGAGGAGGAGGAGGAGGTCGCCGGAGAGGAGTTCACCAGAGCATCGGAGAGGAGGAAGGAGAAACCATGAGGGGATGGGAGGAGAGGAGGGAGGAGGAGCTCACCGGAGAGGAGGGAGGATGATCTCACCGGAGAGGAGGGAGGAGGATCTCACTGGAGAGGAGGGAGGAGGAGCTCACCAGAGAGGAGGGAGGTGAAACCGTAAGGGGAGAGGAGGGGAGGAGAGGAGGGAGGAGGAGGTCGCCGGAGAGGAGGGGGGAGGAGCTCATCGGAGAGGAGGGAGGAGAAACCGTAAGGCGAGGGGAGGGGAGGAGAGGAGGGAGGAGGAGGTCGCCGGAGAGGAGGAGGAGGAGGTCGCCGGAGCGGAGGAGGGTAGTATGGTGGAGGAGAGAAGGAAAGATGGAGTGGAGGAGATGAAGTGGAAGAGAGGTGGAGTGGAGGAGAAGAATGAAGAGGTAAGGAGGAGAGGACCACGCCCAGCCATATATACGGCATAGTAATGGCGCACCGCGGGCAGGTGCGCCATTACTAACTATTTTTTATTTTTTTATTTATTTTGAATTTTGAAGGCGGGAAGATACTAATGACGCACCATGGGCAGGTGCGCCATTAGTACCTTTTATTTTTATTTTTTTGACTTATTTTGAATTTTGAAGGCGGGAAGATAATAATGGCGCATCATGGGTAGGTGCGCCATTAGTAAGTTTGAATTTTTTTTGCCTCTCCAGATCTTAAAAGCCCTGCATCTTTTTTTTCTGTTAGGTTTTTGAGGATTTTGAAAATGTTTAACGGGGTTCCCCATGTTAAATTCGGATGTAACTTTTCGAGTAGATGATTTTTCATATAAAAAACTTTTTCATCCGAGTTCGTACGCAAAAGTTATGCCCATTTTATAAATTCTCGAGAGATTTCGCAAATAAAGTCAAAATTCATATTTGTAAATTTTCACAACAACTAGACCACATATCACATGAGAAACTTATTTTCTTTTATTTTTTGACATTTCCATCATTTATTTTTATTTTTTTAACTGAAAAGGCGGTCCACAGGGGGTGGGGGGGTGCATTCGGTGGAAGTGCTGGCGAAGTTATTAATGGCGCACCGTGGGAGTGGTGCGCCATTACTAGTTCACCACTCCCACGGTGCGCCATTAGTAGTTTTGAAAAAAAAATTTACTAATGGCGCACCGTGAATGTGGTGCGCCATTAGTATTTGGACACTAATAACGTACCAACACATGATGCGCCATTAGTATATAGTAATGGCGCACCATATGTCTAGTGCGCCATTAGTGTCAATTCCATTTATAACCCTTTTCCTAGTAGTGTAACTCAAGGTTCTGGGCGCATGGATAGCTAGCTTCGACGAACCTATGTCCATGATTAGTTCTTTGATAATACTCTATTCGTTTGCATATCTTTTTATAGACCCTTCAATGTCAAGTTTGGTCTACCCGACTTCTCTTGAAATTACCAACACACTTTAGCCCTCTGCTATGAACTTGAGTTTCTATAGGCCTGCGCTGAATATGCTCAAACCATCTCAGATGATGTTAAATAAGCCTCTCTTCAATTTGTGTTACCCCAACTCTATCTCATATATCATTTTTTAACATAGAATATTTTATTGATCTATCAAGAACGTACGCACATGTACAAATGTGCATTGAAGCACCGGAGATTGCGCCATTACATGAGCATTGAGGCATGAGTCTTTGCTACACCTAACTGTTAAACATACATGTTGCCTTTTAGCCATCCTGCACTCAGTGATATATAACATTACAGGTTGAATCTCCTTCCTACAAAACCTATCTTTTAGCATTTGTGACACTCTCTTGTCACAAAAAATGTCAAAAGTTTGGCGCCACTTCATCCATTCGACTTTGATCCAATGGTTCACATCTTCATTGATCTTCCCATCCTTCTACATCATTGGACCCAAATATCGAAAGGTGTCCTTCTGAGGTACCACCTACCCATAAAGACTAACCTCGTCCTCCTAGTTCCGAGTAGTATTGAAACCACACCTCATGTACTCGGATTTACTTCTACTAATCCTAAAACCTTTTGATTCCAAGGTTTGTCTTCATAACTCTAACTTTCTATTAATACCCGTCCAACTATCATCGACTAGCATCACATTATCTGCAAAGAGCATACACCATGGGATATGTCCTTGTATATCCCTTATGACCTCATCCATCGCGAAAGTAAAAAAGATGAGGGCTCAAAGTTGACCTATGATGTAGTCCTACTTTAATTGGGAAGTCATCATTGTCGCCACACTTGTTCGAACACTTGTCACAACAATGAGGGTAATGTACTTTTGTTGGGACTCTGTGTTTCTTCGAGGCCCAACACATGACATTTCACGATATCTTATCGTAAGATTTCTCCAAGTCAATGAACAACATATGCAGGTCCTTCTTTTGCTCCTTGTATCTCTTCATAAGTTTTCATACCAAGAAAATGATGTCCATGGTCGACCTCCCAGGTATGAAACTAAACTGATTTTGATCACATTTGCCATTCTTCTTAAGCTGTGCTCAATGACTCTCTCCCATAATATATTGTATGGCTCATCCACTTAATTCCATGATAATTACTTAAACTTTGAACACCTCCATTGTTCTTGAAGCTGTACTAATATACTCCACCTCCATTCTTCTGGCATATTTATTGCCCAAAGAATGAGGTTGAAAAACTCAGTTAGCCATACTATCGGTATGTCTCCGAGGCCTCTCCACAACTCAATGGGGATCCAATCAAGGCTCATTGCCTTGCCTTCTTTCATCCTTTTTAAAGCCTCTTTGACCTCAGACTCCTGAATTCGTGAAAAAAGATTGAAAAAAATAAAAATATTCATGAATTTGAAAAAAACATAAATTTTTAATAAATTCATGGATTTCAAAAATATTTACATATTTAATATATTTTTCTTGAATTTTAGAATTTCTTGTGAGTTTAAAAATGTTGCTGAACTTAAAAAGAGTTCACGGTCTAAACAAGTTAACGAGTTTGAAAGAAGTTTCATGAAAAAAATTCACAATCTGAAAAAAAAAGTTAAAGAGTTAGGTAAAAGGCTCGTGAATTTCAAAATAAAATAAAAATAAAAAGGAACATGAAAAAAAAGGAGAAATCCACGCCTCAAGAAAAAACCAGGAACCAAAAAAAAAAGGAGAAAAACCTAAAAACCAGATTAGAACGTCTGCTCTAACAATTCCCTTCTCATCTACCAAAACAACCGGAAATGTTTCAAAAAAAGTAGGCATTTTTCAAATCGCTGGTATGTGCGCGCGTGAGTGCTTTGTACCATTAAGGCGCTAACCGGGGCGCCAAGCTCCTAAAACAGGGATCACCGTTGGCATTTTAGTATGTTACCGAACTTCATGTTGGTCCTCGCAGCAAAGGATATATAGGTGACATTGACCTATTGTTGAAGTTGCACCGAAGACCAGAAGAGACTCCAAAGATGTCCAATAGGTATTTGCTTGCCGTAACAGCAGATGGCTAGGCTTTGAAGAACAAAATAACATCATCTGCATACAGAGACAACTGTCTGTATAATTTGCTTTGGAGAAAAGCTTGCACAACGTGTTCATAATCAAAATGCACAACATTGGTGAAAGCGCGTCGTCTTGCCAGAGGCCCCATGCATGCCGGAAACGCATAGACTTTTTGTTTTGGCGAATACGCAAGATTGTGTATCATTCCATTAAAAGCATCTTCAACCGAGCCCCAGAAACGCCCCCAGGCTACTTTTTCGGCACTGGAGGATAAAAAATTCCTAGCTACACCCTCAAGACCCTATTTTTCGTCAGATTTGGTAAAAAAGAACAACCGGCGATCCCACTCAAAACCCAGCCCCCGGGGGGCAGCTGTGGATGCCGGTGCTACTTTTTTGCCTCGTTTGGCCCGCCTGCAGCCACATCTCTCTCTCCCCGTCGCTTTCTCCGTCCCTCCTCCTGTCCGCTTTCTCTCTCCCCGTGCCAGCTCGAGGCCCAGCCCCGCCCCGGTGCCTCCCCGCCGCAGCTCCGGCCCGCAGCGTCGCCGCCGTGCCCGGCCGCCCGCCCCGCCCCGCCAGCCATCTACGGCCGCACGCCAGCGTCGGGTCGCCGCGCCCGGCTTCCAGCGCAACCCCACCAGCCATCCCTTCTGCGGCCGCGCGCCCGGCCTCCCGCACTGCCCCACCAGCCAGCTCCTCTACTGTCTCCCCGCTCGTCGCTCCCTCATACAGTGTGGCACAGCGCCGGGCGCCTCCTGCCGTCCCACGCTAGCCGCACCTCGCACGCTTCCGCGGACGGCAGCGCCGCTCCCCGCCGCTGCCCACATCCCGCGCGCGTGGCCTCGTCCGCACCACGCGCACCTCCGGCCGGCTCTGCCTGCGCCCCATCCTCGACTATGTTACTCTGCCTCGCTCCGACTCTGCACCATCTGCGCGCCAGCGCCGGCTTCGTCGCACCCTTCCGCGCGACCCGCCCCATCCGGCGTCTCGCCCGCCGGCTGCGCCCGCCGGCCAGCCACCCGCCGTCTCTGCGCTTCGCCCCGGCCTCGCGCAACACCGCTCTGGCTCCGCCAGTTCAGGCCGCCGGGTTCGCGCGGGGCTACCGCTCGTCGGTCTCCCGGCCGCCTGCTCCGCCCTGCCTAGCCATCGCCCTTCTCCTCCCTCATCCGCTCACCGCTGATCACCAGCACTCGCTTGTCCTTCTCGCCAACACTGCTGGGGCGCAACGAGTGGAAAAATTTGCCCCCCGAGGCCAAAATTCTCGCCGGCAGCCTCCCAAGCGGCGAAAAAATGCCTCCTGAGGGGCTCAATGGCTGGAGATGCTCTAATAGGTAGAAAGAGAGTTGAGTTACACGGATGCAACCCTTGTTAACGTACACATACAAATGGCAGTGACAAGGGTGCAAAAGAGCAGAAGGCGAGGTTGCTCAGCCTTGAGATACAAGGTCACGTTATATGAAGAATCCTGTCTAGTCATCTGGCGCCAGCCCTGGCCTAGCGCGCAGCCTCGAGCTTGAAGGTTTCCATGATCAGGGTGTGGGAGGGCCGCGCGCCATCAAAGATCACGACATTCCGGTGCTTCCAAGTGGTCAAAGCTACAAGGATGATCAACGAGTTTGTACCTTTGTGCAGGCTGGCCGGAGTTGCGGCCGTGGCAGCGTCGCACCAGGTGAAGAAGCCTACAGTCCCGTCCGGTGGCGCGATTGGGAGGCCGCACCAGGCAAACACCTGGTGCAAGATATGCGCGAGAGTATGCAGCCGACAAGCAGGTGGTCGATAGTCTCATTGGCCTGGCCGCAGAGCCGACAGATGGGATTGTGCGGCAAGCCATGGCATGCGCGACGATCGGCCGTCCAGCATCGGTTGAGAGACGCTAGCCAAAGGAAGATCTTGGCATTGGACGACACCAAGCTCTTCCAAACGAGACGCCAGAAGGGCGTGAGGATGGACCCGTGGAAGAGTGCCCTGTAGCACGAACTAGCTGTGTAAATGCAATTCGGAGTCCACTTTCAGGTGAGCTTGTCGGGGTCGATGGATAGGGACATTCCTTGGAGCTTCCGCCATAGCTCAATGTACTTGACGGTAGCCACGGGGCTGAGGGTGCCGTGGATGTCGGAGGGCCTTGCTGACGACGTGACATCTCTGTTGCCGGCGCAGGACGAGAGGGAGTAAGGCAGGTGCAATTTCCGAGATGGATTGTCCTTGCAGCCAATGGTCAGTGCATAAGTGTCATGAATTGCCATCTCCAAGAATCCAGGAGATAGAAGCCCGGAAGAACTCCGTGGTCTCGCGGTCGCCTGGGAGGTGCAGGTGCCTCCATGGCCGATCGGGGTCGGTGGCCTGTAGCCACAACCACCTGGCACGCAGTGCCACGCCGGTGCGCTGAAGGTCGCGGATGGCGAGGCCGCCGAACTCAAGGGGCCAGCAGACGAGGGGTCGGGATACAGGGCAACAGCCACTATTGGCGTCCTTACGACCAAACCAGAGGAAGTCACGTATCAGTTTGGTGATCCGCTTGAGGGTGGGAGGGGAGACCGCCATCGCAAGGAGGATATGCACCGGCATGGCCCGTGAGGACGTGGCGGACAAGGACCAACCTCTCGCCGAGGGAGATTTACGGGCAGAGGCTCCGTTCAGCAAAAACATGTGTTGATGCCAAGGTGAACTGTAAGGAAATCCACAACCTCAATCTTGCACCAAAGGCAAGTTTTTGCATGAATTCCAATAGAGAAATGGCCAGGCAACCGTATCAAAATCTTTGGCGATATCCAATTTCAACAGGGAGCTTGCTCAACTTTTCTGTTTAAAAGTCTTGACCGACTCACGAATTGAAGTTTTCATGAAGTGGCCGCCCCCGAGACTCGCCCCTTGGATTTCTCCAACTAAAGTAGGCAAAACAGTAGGATATCTTCTAACAAGGTTGCTGCCTCAGTTTGCACCTCCAATATAGTACTCCAACAATTTTTGGTTGGCCAGTCCAATCATGCACTCGCAACGTTCCAAGATACACACGTGGAGTATGGTTGTCGTATGCATCAAGTTGTGAGTACAAGCCTTTCTCTAGAAGAAGAAAAGAAAGAGGACTTCTAGTTGTGTACCTTTCGATGCTATACGTCTGGGGTGAAAACGAATATCGTAGAATTCCGTGTGCAAATGGACACCATACAACTTGCAGATACGTGCACCATATGTGCTCGTCGAATCTTACCAAAATATTTTTTATTTTATTTTTGCTGGTGTAATCTTACCAAATTAGACTACAGTCAGTGGCTCACTGGTTGTTATTAGGAGAAAATGAAAGCCAGAGCAATACGCTACGTACGTTGAAGTGACGAGCCGGCTACCTAGCACAACTAGGCCGACATGTATGTATGCATGTTATATGTTTGAGTGAATTCCGGTTTTTACCTCCTATTTTGACATTTTTGACACTACTTACCCCATTTAGCGAAATTTCATCCATTTTACCCCATTTAACAAAAGTTCTGCCACGATTTACCCTGTTTAAAATTTCATGAGTGTTCTGGCAGACAGGTCCCAATTGTGAAGTCTAGCTGGCATGCCACATCGATGGTTTTTTCCTGCTTATTTTTCTCTATCGTGAACCAGTCCTCACGGCTTCTCCCGACCGGACCGGCCCGATGGAGGTCACTTGCGTCTCGTCCAACGCATAATGCCTGAGTCGACCACGCTCCTTACTCACGCCTAATAGATTGCATCGCCCGTCTAGGCTTCTGCCCACACGTACCCGTCAGGCTCGCTCGAACTTATGGTTAGGGATTGTCAGGCAACGGCAGCGGCGTGATTTCATACCTCCTCGAGCGGCGTTATATATGTTCGTGACATCAAGACAAGAAATGACCCCGTGGAATCCGGCTCCGTCAATCTCGCCGACGTCTGGGCGCGACATCAAGACAAGAAATGACCCATGTAATCCGGCTCCATCAAGCTCGCCGACGTCGGCGTGGGCGCGTCCATGTACATGCCCCCATCAGGTTGTGCTCGGTTGCAGATCTATGGGGGCGCTCGTCCAACAAATCAGCGAGGTTGGTGAACAAGCAAGCCCTCACGTCGTACCTCATTCCACATGATTTTGACCATCTCCATCATATGTGTATTATGAAGTTTTCTTGACTCATGCATTGGCCGGTGAGGCGTTTGATTCAGACATAATTAAAATGCTTATTAGACGATCACGTGTATACATATCACCCATCTATAACTCACGTACATTGATTTAAAGTTTTTTCACCATTTTGAATATTGTTGAAATCCTTTTTTTTCTTTGTTTGCAGCATGTGTGTGATTCGAAGGAAGGCGAACAATGTGTGCTATGAATATTGGAGGCCAGAGTGGTGCGGCCCAACTTACGCCTTGTGCGTTGGACGCGAGCGACCTGCTCTGGCGATCATATCAGGCCAGCCCAGTCGAGCGAAGCTGCGAGGACTGGTTCAACATGGAGAAAAATAGGTAGGCAAAAGCTGTTGATGGGGCATGCTAGGTGGACCTAAAAATTGGGACCTGCTCATCAGAATGCTCGCAAAATTTTAAAATGGGTAAATTGTGGCAAAACTTTTACTAAATGGGGTAAAATGGATGAAATCCTGCTAAATAGGGTAATTAGTGTCAAAAACATCAAAATAGAGGGTAAAAACCAGAATTCACTCTATATGTTTTGGAAGAGTTGTCCCATCTTCTCCGGCGAATGTGCCTCGGACTCCGACCCCGTCAACCGACGTCGTTCCGCGTGGCTAGTCCGCATCAGGTGAAACTCCAACGGCAACTCACAGTCTACCGTCGCAGTGCAGCCAAACAGCAAGGAGAAATTCCCTTGGGTGTTCATTTATTTATTTCCATATCAGCGATTCCTGAAGCAATCAAACATGAAAATTTGTAAGGATTTGTTCTTGGTATTATTGCTACCTTGCTTGCATTCAAACAGTCTCCATCACTACAGAAGTTAAAGAAAAACTCTAAGCAAGTCACAGAGACTAACGTGCATGATTGCACATTAAGATTAGTGTTTCACACGTTGTGAAGCACACTCCATGAATCCTTGTCATGTCTAACACCCGCACAAATGAAAATAAAATCTCCTACATACATTAAAAACATCCCAAGTTTGCCTACGTGCTATCTTGTTGTTTATCCTACTGATCTTGAAGACTCTAGCATCAGCGTCGTTAGTGTGGTTGATGAACGTATTAAGTGCAGGTCAGATTGTCCTAGGTGTTTCTCAGGGGACGCCCGGCTGCTGCTTCTGCCAAAACTTGCTTCAGCACCCTGGCTACTTTTTTTAGCGTACCCTGTAGTAAATAAGGACCGTCCATCCGCAAAATCAAACGGCCATGACCGACCTGTACTGCTGCAATCAGGCCAACAACATGGCGAGCAGTATTAGTAGCACCGGTCATTCTCGACCAACCAGTATACATGTTCTGAGAGCATTCTGGGACTTCTACGATTCACCTCGCACCGACCCACCCCACCCGTTGTTCTCATCTATGGACTCTGGTAGAGTTCCGGTGGCCACCGCCGTGCCTCCTCTTTCTTCTCCAGCCCGCCTTCCCTCTCTCAGGAAGCCCGAGTCTCGTTCCTTCCCCGTGCATGGATCCGGCGCTCGATTGCGTGGCGTAGGCCTCGGCCCAGACTGTGCTCTTCTTCTCCAATAGGTGCGACAGGACGGCCATGAGGCGTTGGCTTGCGCTCCTCGCATGGCTGGCTGAGCGCTCGTTTTGTCTTGGTTCACAACGGCAGCGAGGAAACCACTTGGCGCCGTTGTCTGTCAATGCGGAGGCTCGCCATGTGCAGAAGTTCGTCGTCCCGTCCATGACGACCAGGCAGGATGGAGGAGGGCGTTGACGTAGCCGTGGTCGCCAAGTGTTGGTTCCATGTATGTATGTGAGGGGAGCATGGCGGCGATGGGAGCAAGCAGGCGATGCCGATTACAAGCTATTACTACGAAATAGGCTGGCATTTTGGCCCATCAACAATCCTGTTTCAACGATGGGATTTAATTATACTGGTTCGCTGACGCCAAGCAGTATAGGGTATCATAAAAGAGCTCACTTCCGAACCCGGCTCCCAAGCTATAGCTTCAGCCTGTATGGCAGAAGAAGATGTTGATGTCGCTGCAATGAAAATAGCTTGGTGTTGCCCTCCTGCTTATATGTGGAGAAAGATGCCGATTGTTGCGTAGAGCTGCAACCCTACAAAATCAAAATGACTTGAAGTGTTTTTTTTTTCAAGCTGCATCAACGAATATACTCACTCTGCACCCAAAATATATGTCGCTGGAGTAGATCTAGTTCAACTACTCCTGCGACATATATTTTGGTGCGGAGTAGCTGGCACCTCTCGAAACCTATCACTAGTAGAAAAAGGGCCTGTTGTCCCGGTTCGTAAGGGCCTTTTGTCCCGGTTCCTGAACCGGGACTAAAGGGTCGGTACTAATGCCCTGTCCCTTTAGTCCCGGTTCAATCCAAAACCGGGACAGATGGGCCTCCACGTGGCCTGTGCGCGGAGCCCAGGCAGGAGGGCCTTTTGTCCCGGTTGGTGGCACCAACCGGGACCAATAGGCATCCACGCGTCAACATTTCTGTGGCTGGGGTTTTTCTTTTATTTTTTGAAAGGGGGGGGGGGTTGGGGGTTTTGGGGGGTTAATTTAGGTGTTTCATATATTGTGTTAGCTAGCTATAATTAATAGAGAGAAGTGTCCTCTCTTATGTCTGTGCTTGGTCGATGCTACGTACTATACATACGTATAGAGAGGACTAGACACGCTAGCTAGCTAGTAAGCAAACGAAGGAAATAGAAGATCGTCATGAACATATATGCATACAGAGAGAAGTGATATCGACCACCTCTCCTTCTCCGAGAGATTGGTCGAACAACAAGTTCTCGTATATCTATCCGACACTACCGGCTACATATATACAATAATTATATCTTACAAATATAATCTCCTAACATACGAACTCATGGTCCACATAGTATTCTCCGTCTTCAGCGATCACGTGGTCAAGAAAGAATGCCCCAATTCCTCTTGAATTGCTCGCATGCGAGCTCGTGCTAGGAGTTTATCCCGCTTCCGAAACATCTAGTTTGAAGAAGGGGGTCAATACATATATATATATATATATGAATGAATGAAACTCAACACAAATGATGGTAATAAAATAAAATTGTGAATGTTGTTATTTACGTACTTCATATTGTTCGTTAGAGTAGCCCCGCTCACAGGTCGTGTGGCGGATGGACTCGCAAACGTAGTATCCACAAAAATCATTCCCTTGTTCCTGCCACAACCACTTTACAAGAAATAGAGGTCAATCAAACTGATAAGCAAGAATGCCAAATGGTATTGATGAAACTAGCGTTTGAATCACTAGGAGATGCGCGGAACATGCTAATATAGTACTTACTTTCGGGTGTCTAAATTCCAGCTTCTTCGGCAGTCCCGGAGCTTTTTTGGTGAATTTTCTCCAAACCCTGCCAGACAAAGAAAACAATTACTTGATATCAGAAATGAACAAAGTTGCTGATATGGTGGATAATGATCGATTTAACTTATTTCTCGAGCATTTGAGTCATCTCCGCATACTCCTGGGGATCTTTTCGTCTCGAGTCCAAGACAGTTACTACTCCCTGCTCAAGCTTAATCTCTAGGAGAATATAGTGGAACCTGCGCACGCATGCATAACTCATCAATTACATTACTATAACCTTGACTAATATATAAGGGAAACCGAATACACACAAGACAGTAACACTCACTTGAAGTTGTAAGGAAAGAGTATTATATCTTTGTTTTTATTTATTACCAACGATCGTAGCAAGTTGGCCTCGGTATCTGCGGCATGAAATTTAACCTCAGTTGCATCTATGAGATATGTGTTAATGAACCCAATATCACCAACTTGTCTTTTCTTCAATTCGGCAATCTTCAATCTGCATAATATAGTGAGGATAATTATAAATACATGCAATGAAAGAGCTGAGCTATATAGAGAGACTTAATAACAGAAGTAGTACTACTTACAAACAGTAGCAGGTGACCGTTGCTTTATCGAGGGCCAATTGATTGAAAAACTGAAAGAACTCCTCAAATGGAATAGGCAACAGTTCAATTCCAACAAGGTCATGCTCCTTTTTAACTCTCACATACAAAGTACTCCTCCCCCAGACTCTCTGCAGATTTTCAAGTACCAATCATGCAATCTTCGCATCATCGTTGATAGAGATCTTTCATCTTTGACGAGAGGCTTCCCGTACTCGTATCTTTGTATATGCACCTCCATGAAATCATAATGTACATCGTCGGGCAGGTAATCGCCAAGATTGCTATAACCGGGCACCATCCTCGGATCATTAGCGAGCGGGGGGCACGATTGCTTCGCTTGTTCGCCGAGATGGGCAATTTGTTTCCCAGCTCGTCGTTCTTTCAGCCTTTGATCACTGATAGTACTTCCCGACCGCTCCGCTTCGGCAAATTCCTTTCCAATAATGCGCTCATAGTTTCCTTTCGGCGGAGACTTGGGTGGTTTTGTCAGGGCAGCCAGAGTGCGCTTCGCTTTCACCGGATCTACCTTCTCCTCTGGAGGTGGATGTTTCTTTGCTTTCACCCCTTCAAAGAAGTTCCTCACTTCTTCTCGTGCGATCTCGGCGTTCTCCTTCGGGGTCCTCTCGTATGGTAACTTCTCTGGAGTCTTCAGAGAAGGACCGAATCTGTATGTCCTCCCGCCTCTTGCTGTACTGCTAGACACCGGCAGAGCAGACGGAGCGGTTGTCTTCTTTACTTGCTTACGAGGCGGAGGAGAAGGAATACGACGCGCCGGAGCAGCCGGAGCGGCGGCAGGTCTCTTCCGCCCTTGCTGACGAGGCGGAGAAGGAGGAGGCTGGCTGCTCGGGCGCGCCGGCCCAGGCGGAGAAGGAGGCGGAGTGCCACCACACGCCGGACAAGGAGCCGGCCGAGTGCCCTGATCGTCACTCGCCGAAGGAGGAGGCGGTGGAAGAGGCGGAGTGCCCTGACTCGCCGGAGGAGGAGGAGGAGGCGGAGGCTTCCAGTTCGGAAGGTTGATGAGCTCCTTCCTGAAGGAAATATGCCGTAGAGGCAATAATAAAGTTATTATTTATTTCCTTATATCATGATAAATGTTTATTATTCATGCTAGAATTGTATTAACCGGAAACATAATACATGTGTGAATACATAGACAAACTTAGTGTCACTAGTATGCCTCTACTTGACTAGCTCGTTAATCAAAGATGGTTATGTTTCCTAACCATGAACAAGGTGTTGTTATTTGATTAACGAGGTCACATCATTAGTTGAATGATCTGATTGACATGACCCATTCCATTAGCTTAGCACCCGATCGTTTAGTATGTTGCTATTGCTTTCTTCATGACTTATACATGTTCCTATGACTATGAGATTATGCAACTCCCGTTTACCGGAGGAACACTTTGTGTGCTACCAAACGTCACAACGTAACTGGGTGATTATAAAGGAGCTCTACAGGTGTCTCCAAAGGTAGATGTTGGGTTGGCGTATTTCGAGATTAGGATTTTTAACTCCGATTGTCGGAGAGGTATCTCTGGGCCCTCTCGGTAATGCACATCACATAAGCCTTGCAAGCATTGCACCTAATGAGTTAGTTGCGGGATGATGTATTACAGAACGAGTAAAGAGACTTGCCGGTAACGAGATTGAACTAGGTATTGGATGCCGACGATCGAATCTCGGGCAAGTAACATACCGATGACAAAGGGAACAACGTATGTTGTTATGCGGTCTGGCCGATAAAGATCTTCGTGGAATATGTAGGAGCCAATATGGGCATCCAGGTCCCGCTATTGGTTATTGACCGGAGATGTGTCTCAGTCATGTCTGCATTATTCTCGAACCGTAGGGTCCGCACGCTTAACGTTACGATGACAGTTATTATGAGTTTATGCATTTTGATGTACCGAAGTTAGTTCGGAGTCCCGGATGTGATCACGGACATGACGAGGATTCTCGAAATGGTCGAGACATAAAGATTGATATATTGGAAGCCTATGTTTGGATATCGGAAGTGTTCCGGGTGAAATCGGGATTTTATCGGAGTACCGGGAGGTTACCGGAACCCCCCGGGAGCTATATGGGCCTTAGTGGGCTTTAGTGGAAAGGAGAAAGGGGCAGCCCAAGGTGTCCGCGCGCCTCCCCCCTCCCCTAGTCCTATTAGGACTAGGAGAGGTGGCTGGCCCCCCTCTCTCTCTTTCCCCCCCTTAAGGAATCCTAATCCAACTAGGATTGGGGGGGGAGGGAATCCTACTCCCAGAGGGAGTAGGACTCTCCTGGTGTGCCCTCCTTGGCCGGCCAGTCCCTCCCCCTTGGATCCTTTATATACGGAGGCAGGGGGCACCTCTAGACACACAAGTTGATCCTTGAGATTGTTCCTTAGCCGTGTGCGGTGCCCCCTGCCACCATATTACACCTCGATCATATCGTTGTAGTGCTTAGGCGAAGCCCTGCGTCGGTAGAACATCAAGATCATCACCACTCCGTCGTGCTGACGGAACTCATCCCCGACGCTTTGCTGGATCGGAGCCCGGGGATCGTCATCGAGCTGTACGTGTGCTAAGAACTCGGAAGTGTCGGAGTAACGGTACTTGGATCGTTCGGATCAGGAAGACGTATGACTACTTCCTCTGCGTTGTGTAAACGCTTCCGCAGTTGGTCTGCGTGGGTATGTAGACAACACTCTCCCCTCTCGTTGCTATGCATCACCATGATCTTGCGTGTGCGTAGGAATTTTTTTGAAATTACTGCATTCCCCAACAGTGGTATCAGAGCCTAGGTTTTATGGTTTGATGTTACATGCACGAGTAGAACACAAGTGAGTTGTGGGCAATATAAGTCATACTGCCTACCAGCATGTCATACTTTGGTTCGGCGGTATTGTTGGACGAGACGACCCGGACCAACATTAAGCGTACGCTTACGCGAGACCGGTTCTCCCGACGTGCTTTGCACATAGGTGGCTTGCGGGCGACTGTCTCTCCAACTTTAGTTGAGCCGAGTGTGGCTACGCCCGGTCCTTGCGAAGGTTAAAACAGAGTCTATTTGACAAACTATCGTTGTGGTTTTGATGCGTATGTGAGATTGGTTCTTGCTTAAGCCCGTAGCAGCCACGTAAAACTTGCAACAACAAAGTAGAGGACGTCTAACTTGTTTTTGCAGGGCATGTTGTGATGTGATATGGTCAAGGCATGATGCTGAATTTTATTGTATGAGATGATCATGTTTTGTAACCGAGTTATCGGCAACTAGCAGGAGCCATATGGTTGTCGCTTTATTGTATGCAATGCAATCGCGCTGTAATGCTTTACTTTATCACTAAGCGGTAGCGATAGTCGTGGAAGCATAAGATTGGCGAGACGACAACGATGCTACGATGGAGATCAAGGTGTCGCGCCGGTGACGATGGTGATCATGACGGTGCTTCGGAGATGGAGATCACAAGCACAAGATGATGATATCCATATCATATCACTTATATTGATTGCATGTGATGTTTATCCTTTTATGCATCTTATCTTGCTTTGATTGACGGTAGCATTATAAGATGATCTCTCACTAAATTATCAATAAGTGTTCTCCCTGAGTATGCACCGTTGCGAAAGTTCTTCGTGCTGAGACACCACGTGATGATCGGGTGTGATAGGCTCTACGTTCAAATACAACGGGTGCAAAACAGTTGCACACGCGGAATACTCAGGTTATACTTGACGAGCCAAGCATATACAGATATGGCCTCGGAACACGGAGACTGAAAGGTCGAGCGTGAATCATATAGTAGATATGATCAACATAGCGATGTTCACCAATGAAACTACTCCATCTCACGTGATGATCGGACATGGTTTAGTTGATTTGGATCACGTGATCACTTAGAGGATTAGAGAGATGTCTATCTAAGTGGGAGTTCTTAAGTAATTTGATTAATTGAACTTAAACTTATCATGAACTTAGTACCTGATAGTATCTTGCTTGTTTATGTTTGATTGTAGATAGATGGCTCGTGCTGTTGTTCCGTTGAATTTTAATGCGTTCCTTGAGAAAGCAAAGTTGAAAGATGATGGTAGCAATTACACGGACTGGGTCCGTAACTTGAGGATTATCCTCATTGCTGCTCAGAAGAATTATGTCCTGGAAGCACCGCTGGGTGGCAGGCCTGCTGCTGGAGCAACACCAGATGTTATGAACGTCTGGCAGAGCAAAGCTGATGACTACTCGATAGTTCAGTGTGCCATGCTTTACGGCTTAGAATCGGGACTTCAATGACGTTTTGAACATCATGGAGCATATGAGATGTTCCAGGAGTTGAAGTTAATATTTCAAGCAAATGCCCGGATTGAGAGATATGAAGTCTCCAATAAGTTCTATAGCTGCAAGATGGAGGAGAACAGTTCTGTCAGTGAGCATATACTCAAAATGTCTGGGTATAATAATCACTTGATTCAGATGGGAGTTAATCTTCCAGATGATTGCGTCATTGACAGAATTCTCCAATCACTGCCACCAAGCTACAAGAGCTTCGTGATGAACTATAATATGCAAGGGATGAACAAGACTATTCCCGAGCTCTTCGCAATGCTGAAAGCTGCGGAGGTAGAAATCAAAAAGGAGCATCAAGTGTTGATGGTCAACAAGACCACTAGTTTCAAGAAAAAGGGCAAAGGGAAGAAGAAGGGGAACTTCAAGAAGAATAGCAAGCAAGTTGCTGCTCAAGAGAAGAAACCCAAGTCTGGACCTAAGCCTGAAACTGAGTGCTTCTACTGCAAGCAGACTGGTCACTGGAAGCGGAACTGCCCCAAGTATTTGGCAGATAAGAAGGATGGCAAGGTGAACAAAGGTATATGTGATATACATGTTATTGATGTGTACCTTACTAATGCTCGCAGTAGCACCTGGTATTTGATACTGGTTCTGTTGCTAATATTTGCAGCTCGAAACAGGGACTACGGATTAAGCGAAGATTGGCTAAGGACGAGGTGACGATGCGCGTGGGAAACGGTTCCAAAGTCGATGTGATCGCGGTCGGCGTTGAGCATGAACATTATATCTGGATCTTGTTTAATGCGAGACGGTTATTCATTTAAATCAGAGAATAATGGTTGTTCTATTTATATGACTAATATCTTTTATGGTCATGCACCCTTGAAGAGTGGTCTATTCTTATTGAATCTCGATAGTAGTGATACACATATTCATAATGTTGAAGCCAAAAGATGCAGAGTTGATAATGATAGTGCAACTTATTTGTGGCACTGCCGTTTAGGTCATATCAGTGTAAAGCGCATGAAGAAACTCCATACTGATGGACTTTTGGAACCACTTGATTATGAATCACTTGGTACTTGCGAACCGTGCCTCATGGGCAATATGACTAAAACACCGTTCTCCGGTACTATGGAGAGAGCAACAGATTTGTTGGAAATCGTACATACAGATGTATGTGGTCCGATGAATATTGAGGCTCATGGCGGATATCGTTATTTTCTCACCTTCACAGATGACTTAAGCAGATATGGGTATATCTATTTAATGAAACACAAGTCTGAAACATTTGAAAAGTTCAAAGAATTTAAGAGTGAAGTTGAAAATCATCGTAACAAGAAAATAAAGTTTCTACGATCTGATCATGGAGGAGAATATTTGAGTTACAAGTTTGGTGTACATTTGAAAAATTGTGGAATAGTTTCGCAACTCACGCCACCGGGAACACCACAGCGTAATGGTGTGTCCGAACGTCGTAATCGTACTTTACTAGATATGGTGCGATCTATGATGTCTCTTACTGATTTACCGCTATCGTTTTGGGGATACGCTCTAGAGACGGCCGCATTCACGTTAAATAGGGCACCATCAAAATCCGTTGAGACGACGCCTTATGAACTATGGTTTGGCAAGAAACCAAAGTTGTCATTTCTGAAAGTTTGGGGCTGCGATGCTTATGTGAAAAAGCTTCAACCTGATAAGCTCGAACCCAAATCGGAGAAATGTGTCTTCATAGGATATCCAAAGGAAACTATTGGATACACCTTCTATCACAGATCCGAAGGCAAGACTTTTGTTGCTAAATTCGGAAACTTTCTAGAGAAGGAGTTTCTCTCGAAAGAAGTGAGTGGGAGGAAAGTAGAACTTGACGAGGTAACTGTACCTGCTCCCTTACTGGAAAGTAGTACACCACAGAAAACTGTTTCAGTGACACCTACACCAGTTAGTGAGGAAGCTAATGATAATGATCATGAAACTTCAGATCAAGATACTACTGAACCTCGTAGATCAACCAGAGTGAGATCCGCGCCAGAGTGGTACGGTAATCCTGTTCTGGAAATCATGCTGCTAGATCATGATGAACCTACGAACTATGAAGAAGCGATGGTGAGCCCGGATTCCGCAAAGTGGCTTGAAGCCATGAAATCTGAGATGGGATCCATGTATGAGAACAAAGTATGGACTTTGGTTGACTTGCCCGATGATCGGCAAGCGATTGAGAATAAATGGATCTTCAAGAAGAAGACTGACGCTGACGGTAATGTTACTGTCTACAAAGCTCGACTTGTCGCAAAAGGTTTTCGACAAGTTCAAGGGGTTGACTACGATGAGACCTTCTCACCCGTAGCGATGCTTAAGTCTGTCCGAATCATGTTAGCAATCGCCGCATTTTATGATTATGAAATTTGGCAAATGGATGTCAAAACTGCATTCCTGAATGGATTTCTGGAAGAAGAGTTGTATATGATGCAACCAGAAGGTTTTGTCGATCCAAAGGGAGCTAACAAAGTGTGCAGGCTCCAGCGATCCATTTATGGACTGGTGCAAGCCTCTCGGAGTTGGAATAAACGCTTTGATAGTGTGATCAAAGCATTTGGTTTTATACAGACTTTCGGAGAAGCCTGTATTTACAAGAAAGTGAGTGGGAGCTCTGTAGCATTTCTGATATTATATGTGGATGACATATTACTAATTGGAAATGATATAGAATTTCTAGATAGCATAAAGGGATACTTGAATAAGAGTTTTTCATTGAAAGACCTCGGTGAAGCTGCTTACATATTAGGCATAAAGATCTATAGAGATAGATCAAGACGCTTAATTGGACTTTCACAAAGCACATACCTTGACAAGATTTTGAAGAAGTTCAAAATGGATCAAGCAAAGAAAGGGTTCTTGCCTGTGTTACAAGGTGTGAAGTTGAGTCAGACTCAATACCCGACCACTGCAGAAGATAGAGAAAAAATGAAAGATGTTCCCTATGCTTCAGCCATAGGCTCTATCATGTATGCAATGCTGTGTACCAGACCTGATGTGTGCCTTGCTATAAGTTTAGCAGGGAGGTACCAAAGTAATCCAAGAGTGGATCACTGGACAGCGGTCAAGAACATCCTGAAATACCTGAAAATGACTAAGGATATGTTTCTCGTATATGGAGGTGACAAAGAGCTCACCGTAAAAGGTTACGTTGATGCAAGCTTTGACACTGATCTGGACGATTCTAAATCGCAAACCGGATATGTGTTTACATTAAACGGTGGAGCTGTCAGTTGGTGCAGTTCTAAACAAAGCGTCGTAGCGGGATCTACATGTGAAGCAGAGTACATAGCTGCTTCGGAAGCAGCAAACGAAGGAGTATGGATGAAGGAGTTCATATCCGATCTAGGTGTCATACCTAGTGCATCGGGTCCAATGAAAATCTTTTGTGACAATACTGGTGCAATTGCCTTGGCAAAGGAATCCAGATTTCACAAGAGGACCAAGCACATCAAGAGACGCTTCAATTCCATCCGGGATCTAGTCCAGGTGGGAGACATAGAGATTTGCAAGATACATACAGATCTGAATGTTGCAGACCCGTTGACTAAGCCTCTTCCACGAGCAAAACATGATCAACACCAAGGCTCCATGGGTGTTAGAATCATTACTGTGTAATCTAGATTATTGACTCTAGTGCAAGTGGGAGACTGAAGGAAATATGCCCTAGAGGCAATAATAAAGTTATTATTTATTTCCTTATATCATGATAAATGTTTATTATTCATGCTAGAATTGTATTAACCGGAAACATAATACATGTGTGAATACATAGACAAACTTAGTGTCACTAGTATTCCTCTACTTGACTAGCTCGTTAATCAAAGATGGTTATGTTTCCTAACCATGAACAAGGTGTTGTTATTTGATTAACGAGGTCACATCATTAGTTGAATGATCTGATTAACATGACCCATTCCATTAGCTTAGCACCCGATCGTTTAGTATGTTGCTATTGCTTTCTTCATGACTTATACATGTCCCTATGACTATGAGATTATGCAACTCCCGTTTACCGGAGGAACACTTTGTGTGCTACCAAACGTCACAATGTAACTAGGTGATTATAAAGGAGCTCTACAGGTGTCTCCAAAGGTAGATGTTGGGTTGGCGTATTTCGAGATTAGGATTTGTCACTCCGATTGTCGGAGAGGTATCTCTGGGCCCTCTCGGTAATGCACATCACATAAGCCTTGCAAGCATTGCAACTAATGAGTTAGTTGCGGGATGATGTATTACAGAACGAGTAAAGAGACTTGTCGGTAACGAGATTGAACTAGGTATTGGATACCGACGATCGAATCTCGGGCAAGTAACATACCGATGACAAAGGGAACAACGTATGTTGTTATGCGGTCTGACCGATAAAGATCTTCGTGGAATATGTAGGAGCCAATATGGGCATCCAGGTCCCGCTATTGGTTATTGATCGGAGATGTGTCTCAGTCATGTCTGCATTATTCTCGAACCGTAGGGTCCGCACGCTTAACGTTACGATGACAGTTATTATGAGTTTATGCATTTTGATGTACCGAAGTTAGTTCGGAGTCCCGGATGTGATCACGGACATGACGAGGAGTCTCGAAATGGTCGAGACATAAAGATTGATATATTGGAAGCCTATGTTTGGATATCGGAAGTGTTCCGGGTGAAATCGGGATTTTACCGGAGTACCGGGAGGTTACCGGAACCCCCTGGGAGCTATATGGGCCTTAGTGGGCTTTAGTGGAAAGGAGAAAGGGGCAGCCCAAGGTGGCCGCGCGCCTCCCCCCTCCCATAGTCCTATTAGGACTAGGAGAGGTGGCCGGCCCCCTCTCTCTCTTTCCCCCCCTTAAGGAATCCTAATCCAACTAGGATTGGGGGGGGGGGATCCTACGCCCAGAGGGAGTAGGACTCTCCTGGCGTGCCCTCCTTGGCCGGCCAGCCCCTCCCCCTTGGATCCTTTATATACGGAGGCAGGGGCACCTCTAGACACACAAGTTGATCCTTGAGATCGTTCCTTAGCCGTGTGTGGTGCCCCCCTGCCACCATATTCCACCTCGATCACATCGTTGTAGTGCTTAGGCGAAGCCCTGCGTCGGTAGAACATCAAGATCGTCACTATGCCGTCGTGCTGACGGAACTCATCCCCGACGCTTTGCTGGATCGGAGCCCGGGGATCGTCATCGAGCTGTACGTGTGCTAAGAACTCGGAAGTGCCGGAGTAACGGTACTTGGATCGGTCGGATCAGGAAGACGTACGACTACTTCCTCTACGTTGTGTAAACGCTTCCGCAGTCGGTCTGCGTGGGTACGTAGACAACACTCTCCCCTCTCGTTGCTATGCATCACCATGATCTTGCGTGTGCGTAGGAAATTTTTTGAAATTGCTGCGTTCCCCAACACTTCCGTCATAGGCATGGAGTCTTTAGAGCAGAACCCGGCCGAGTCTCCCCTTCACCGGTAGGGTGGTCAAGCTAGAGGTCCTCAAATCCCTTTGTTATTTCATCCACCATCACCCTAGCATATCCTTCTGGAATCGGCCGGCAGTGAAAAGTTGCGCCGGGTTCAGTAGGAAAAACAGAGCCAACAACCGCCTTGACCTTCATATTAATCCATTGCGTCATAAGGTGGCAATTTTGAGAATCCGTGATAGCATCCACGGGATAGCTGGCAGGAGCCGTCAAGACATGCTCCGGCTGAAGCAGCTCGGTGGAAGCCACGCTGCTTCTCCGCTGAGATGGCGGGGTAGCTTCGGGGGAAGCTTCGACAGTTCGTTTGCTGCGATTTGCTTCTCGTTCCTCTCTCGCTTGTACCCTTGCTTGCAGCACCTGCATTTGGGTCTGCTGCATTTTTTTCCTCCTCTCCTGGCATTTGTAACCGCCTGCGTCCGGAAACCCAACCTTCCACGGAATGGAGCCTAGCGTGCCTCGTGTCCATCCAGGGTGCTCAGGATTCCCGAGGGCCATTGTGAACTCGTTGTTCTCTCTGTCTGGACCGAACGTCCCTTGCTGCACTACTTCGATATACTGCTAAAGCTTCTTGACTGGTATGTCCATTTGATTATTCGTCCAAATGCACTTCCCTAATACAGGGTCCAAGGTTCCACCAGCCCCGAAGAACCAAGTCCGGCAACGGTCTGGTCAGTTAATTGTCTCTGGTTCGATCCCTTTATCAGCTAGATCATTCTGAGTCTTGGCCCACTTAGGCCAGGCTACGAGGTAGCCACCTGACCCCGTGCGATGGTGATGCTTCTTCTTCGCAGTATTTTGCTTGTTTGTCGCCGACATCTTCTTACTCTTTTCCGATGTCTTGTGGGCCACAAATGCGGGCCAGTGATCTCTGATCTTCTCATATCTGCCCTTGAATTCTGGTGTCTCTTTATTTTCGACAAACTTATTCAGCTCTTTCTTCCACCTCCTGAATAGTTCTGCCATCCTCTTAAGAGAAAAATACTTGATTAATTTCTCTTTAACTGGCTTCTCCGGATC
The DNA here is from genome assembly GCF_056163025.1 of Triticum urartu. Classification (NCBI taxonomy): domain Eukaryota; kingdom Viridiplantae; phylum Streptophyta; class Magnoliopsida; order Poales; family Poaceae; genus Triticum; species Triticum urartu. Next base: position 8,966,837 of record NC_141874.1, read on the forward strand.
ATCCTCTTGCGATAGGGTGAAATTTGACTTCAGCTCAGTCCAAAGATCATTTTTCTGCATATCATTGACATAAGACACCTCAGGGTCTTCTGTAGCCAGCTTTAACCATTGCTGGATGCTGATCGGATCTTGTCCTTAACCAAAACCCCGCACTGAGCAACAAATGCGCTCTTTGTCCGGAGGGGTTCAATCGATTGGCCGCCGGGCGCGATTGCTATGATCTCAAACTTTTCATCCGAGCTCAATTTTTTCTTCGGGCCTCGTCTCTTTACCGAAGTTGTGCTCGATGTGGAGGGCTAGAAAAAAGAACAAAGACTTAATTAATATGTGTACATACCAAAACAACGAATGCATCAATTAGCTGGTCAGCAGAAGCTTAACTAATATATATATACCTGGCCGGACTCGGTTCGGTCACCGGAGACGTCATCACGGTCTCCTTCTTGCACCAGCATTGGGTCACCGGAGCCGTCCTCACGATCTCCTTCTTGCACCGGCATTAGGTCACCGGAGCCATCATAATCATAGCCAGCTGCTTCCAGACCATCGGTGTCGTTGAGAAACAACGAATAGACGGCATCACTTCCTCGTGCGATTATGTCCCCCAACAACTCTTCTTGTACTTCGTCTCGGGCGGTGTCCATAGTTTCTACAAATATTTACAACATGACAATTATTATTCAAACATGACAGATGGATATATTAGTGGCAAACGTAGAACTAATATTAATTAGTGGCCTCGACGCTGCTTCTCTAGGGTTTGGGGTGGCCTCGACGCTGCTTTTCTAGGGTTTGGGGTGGCCTCGACAATGCTTCAAGGATAAAAAAAGAAGAGGAAGTAGAAAACAAGAGAAGGAAGATTTCTTCTTCTCTTTTTTTCTTCTTCCTCTTTATTTTATCGGGCGCTCGCGTCACTTGTGGGACGTGGATGTACTGTCCGACACCAACGGCCACATGTATCTCACACCGACGATACTTGCTATTTAGGGTTTCCTCTGCCGCTCGGCGACCCTCACGACCCTCGTTCCTGATAAAAAAAGAGGAAGAAGAAGAAAAAAAAGAGGAGAAGAAAGAATAGAGGAGAACTCCTCTATTCTTTCTTCTCTTTTTTTTCTTCTTCCTCTTCTTTTTTTATCCTCTTCTTCCTCTCATGTTCGACGACCCTCGACCCCTCGGCGAACCTAGACCCCCTCTCGACCCTCGACCCCTCGACGACCGTCGACCCCCTCTCGACCCTCGACCCCTCGGCGACCCTCGACGACCCTCGTTCCCGATAAAAAAAAGAGGAAGAAGAAGAAAAAAAATAGGAGAAGAAAGAATAGAGGAGAAGAACACCTCTATTCTTTCTTCTCCTCTTTTTTTCTTTTTCCTCTTCTTTTTTTATCCTCTTCTTCCGCTCATGTTCGGCGACCCTCGACGACCCTCGTTCCTGATAAAAAAAAGAGGAAGAAGAAAAAAAAGAGGAGAAGAAAGAATAGAGGAGAAGAAAAAAAGAGGAGAAGAAAGAATAGAGGAGATCTTCTCCTCTATTCTTTCTTCTCCTCTTTTTTTTCTTCTTCTTTCTCTTCTTTTTTTATCCTTTTCTTCCTCTCATGTTCGACGACCCCCTCTCGACCCTCATATATAAAACATTTTCTTCCTTCTTCTTCCTTCTATTCCTTCTTCCTAAATATATAAAACTTTTTTAAAAATGAAACTAACCTAAAATGTACTAAATCAGAGAACATATATAGATAAAAAAATTCTAATTAAAAATCTAACTTTTGCATATATGTATTTTTAAAACATCATTACAATTGAAAAAATACATACATACATACAAAAAACATGTAAAAGATACATACATACATATATGAACATACATAAAAAATACATATATCTAAAAAATACATACATACATATATATATATGAAAATCTAAAAACATGTAAAAAAGAGCATGTATAAAAAAAATTGCACGGCGGCGGCGGGGGCGGCAGACGTGCGGTGCTCACAGAGGCGGCGACGCGTCGGGGCAGGGGACGGCGGCACGGCGACGACGACGGGGCAGGGGCGGCGCGTGTCGGGGCAGGGGACGGCGGCGAGCGGCGACGGTGTCGGGCGAGGGCGCGGGCGACGGCCGGCGAGGGCGCCGGCGACGGCGACTCAGGTCGCGGGCGACGGCGACGGCGGGGCGGCGGGCGGCGTTGGGGCAGCCTGGCGGCGTCGATGTGCTCGGCGTCGTCGGGGGCAACTGCGAGGGAAATGTGAAAATTTCCTAAGTGCTGGCTTATATTGGAAAGGCATTGGTCACGGTTCGTGGCACAAACCGTGACCAATGCCCCCCTTTAGTCCCGGTTGGTGCTACCAACCGGGACCAAAGGCCTCTTTTCAGCAGCCCAAAGGGCGGGAAGTGGCGGCCTATGGTCTCGGTTGGTAGCACCAACCAGGACTAAAGGAGGGCATTGGTCACGGTTTGTGCCACGAACCATGACCAATGCCCCCTTTAGTCCCGGTTGCTAGCACCAACCGGGACCAAAGGTTGTGTGCTAGAGCTGGCGCAGTGCGGTGGGATGTTTAGTCCCACCTCGCTAGCCGAGAGGGGCTTGGAGTGGTTTATAAGCTCTGCCGAGCCGACCACTTCGAGCTCCTCTCTACTGCAGGGTTACGGGCCTAAATCCACTGTCTATGCCTGTGGACCTACTGGGTCTCCTGCGGGCCATGAATCCTGGCCCATGATAGGGTTTCTAGTCGTATTCAGGCCGTGGGGCTCAGTAGGAGGCACTTTTTTGTTTTTTTGTTTTCTTATTGTTGCTATTTTAATTTTTTTTTTCTAGTTTTTTTTTTGTTGTTTTCTGCATTATTTATTTTATTTTGTTTTTTGCTTTATTTTTAAATTCTTTTTGCTTTTAGTTTTAGAAAAATTATAAACTTTCTGTTAGTGCCATTAGTTTTCAAATTTGAAAACACTTTTGTTTTCTTTACTTATTGTTGCTATTTTTAATTTTTTTTCCAGCTTTTTGTTTTGTTTTCTGCATTATTTATTTTCTTTTGCCTTTTCCTTTATTTTTTAATTCTTTTTGCTTTTAGTTTTAGAAAAATTATAAACTTTCTGTTAGTGCCATTAGTATTCAAATTTGAAAACACTTTTTAGTTTTTTTGCTTTTAGTGCCTATTTTTTTCCAGTTTTTTGTTTTGTTTTCTGCATTATTTATTTTATTTTGTTTTTTGCTTTATTTTTAATTCTTTTTGCTTTTAGTTTTAGAAAAATTATGAACTTTCTGTTAGTGCCATTAGTTTTCAAATTTGAAAACACTTTTTTAGTTTTTTTGTTTTCTTTGTTGCTTTATTTATTTTATTTTGTTTCTACTTACAACAAAATACTTATTGTTGCTATTTTTTTCCAGTTTTTTGTTTTGTTTTCTGCATTATTTATTTTCTTTTGTTTTTTGCTTTATTTTTTTATTCTTTTTGCTTTTAGTTTTAGAAAAATTATAAACTTTCTGTTAGTGCCATTACTTTTCAAATTTGAAAACACTTTTTTAGTTTTTTTGTTTTCTTTGTTGCTTTATTTATTTTATTTTGTTTCTATTTACAAAATTATAAACTTTCTGTTAGTGCCATTAGTTTTAGAAAAATTATGAACTTTTTGTTAGTGCCATTAGTTTTCAAATTTGAATAGTTAAAATTTGAATTCTTTGAAATTTGTGTGAATCACAAGTTTGTGATTAACTTTACTAAAAAAATGAACATAGATGCACCTATAGAGAAAATTCGACCTAAATTCATAGTTTTCAAATGAACTCTGAAAAAGTTGGCATAGCATACTCGTGTGTTACAAAGTTGGCATGGTATCATCATAATAGTTGCAGGAGAAAGTCTTCACTTTTTCTTCGCTTGTGTCATTTGCTTATTGCGCCGTAACCATGGATAATCTTCATCGTTTATCAGGATGCTTGGGTCAGCCTTGACATTGAAGGGAGGAATTTCATGAAACTTTTCATAATCTTCAGACATGTCTGTCTTGCCGTCCACTCCCAGGATATCCCATTTTCCTGAAAGAACTATGTGGCGCTTTGGCTCATCGTATGATGTATTCGCTTCCTTATCTTTTCTTTTTCTCGGTTTGGTATACATGTCCTTCACATAGATAACCTGTGCCATATCATTGGCTAGGACGAAAAGTTCGTCAGTGTACCCAAGATTTTTCAGATCCATTGTTCATTCCGTACTGTGTGTCTACCTGTACCCCGCCGCCTGACAGATTGACCCATTTGCACTTAAACAAAGGGACCTTAAAATCAGGTCCGTAGTCAAGTTCCCATATGTCCACTATGTAACCATAATATGTGTCCTTTCCGCTCTCGGTTGCTGCATCAAAGCGGACACCGCTGTATTGGTTGGTGCTCTTTTGATCTTGGGCGATCATATAAAATGTATTCCCATTTATCTCGTATCCTTTGTAAGTCAATACAGTGAAAGATGGTCCCCTGGACAACAAGTACAACTCATCACAAACAGTGTTGTCACCTGTGAGACGTGTTTCCAACCAACTGCTGAAAGTCCTGATGTGTTCACATGTAATCCAGTCGTCGCACTGCTCCGAGTGTTTGGAGCGCAGACTGTTCTTGTGTTCATCGACATACGGGGTCACCAAGGTAGAGTTCTGTAGAACTGTGTAGTGTGCTTGAGACCAAGAATATCCGTCCCTGCATATTATTGAGTCACTTCCAAGAGTGCCTTTTCCAGTCAGTCTCCCCTCATACCGCGATTTAGGGAGACCTATCTTCTTAAGGCCAGGAATGAAGTCAACACAAAACCCGATAACATCCTCTGTTTGGTGGCCCATGGAGATGCTTCGTTCTGGCCTAGCGCGGTTACAGACATATTTCTTTAGGACTCCCATGAACCTCTCAAAGGGGAACATATTGTGTACAAATTCAAGCCCCAGGATGACAATCTCGTCGACTAGATGAACTAGCACGTGCGTCATGATATTGAAGAAGGATGGTGGGAACACCAGCTCGAAACTGACAAGACATTGCACCACATCACTCCTTAGCCTTGGATTTCTGGATCGATCACCTTCTGAGAGATTGCATTGAGGAATGCACATAGCTTCACAATGGCTAATCGGACGTTTTCCGGTAGAAGCCCCCTCAATGCAACCAGAAGTAGTTGCATCCTAATCACATGGCAGTCATGAGACTTTAGGTTCTGAAACTTTTTCTCTGGCATATTTATTATTCCCTTTATATTCGACGAGAAGCCAGTCGTGACCTTCATACTAAGCAGGCATTTAAAGAAGATTTCTTTCTCTACTGTCGTAAGAGCGTAGCTGGCAGGACCTTTATACTGCTTCGGAGGCATGCCGTGTTTTTCGTGCAAACGTTGCAGGTCCTCCCGTGCCTCAGGTGTATCTTTTGTCTTCCCATACACGTCCTAGAAGAGTAGCAGGTTCACGCAAAGGTTCTTCGTCACGTGCATCACGTCGATTGAAGAGCGGACCTCTAGGTCTTTCCAGTAGGGTAGGTCCCAAAATATAGATTTCTTCTTCCACATGGGTGCGTGTCCCTCAGCGTCATTCGGAACAGCTAGTCCGTTGGGACCCTTTCCAAAGAATACGTGTAAATCATTGACCATAGCTAGTACGTGATCACCGGTACGCATGGCGGGCTTCTTCCAGTGATTTGCCTCGCCTTTGAAATGCTTGCCTTTCTTTCGACATTGATGGTTGGTCGGAAGAAATCGACGATGGCCCAGGTACACATTCTTCCTGCATTTCTCCATGTATATACTTTCAGTGTCATCTAAACAGTGCGTGCATGCGTGGTATCCTTTGTTTGTCTGTCCAGAAAGGTTACTGAGAGCGGGCCAATCGTTGATGGTCACAAACAGCAACACCTTTAGGTTAAATTCCTCTTGTCTGTTATCATCCCGCGTACGTACACCGTTTCCATTCCACAGCTGTAAAAGTTCTTCAACTAATGGCCTTAGGTACACATCAATGTCGTTGCCGGGTTGCTTAGGGCCTTGGATGAGAACTGGCATCATAATGAACTTCCGCTTCATGCACATCCAAGGAGGAAGGTTATACATACATAGAGTCACGGGCCAGGTGCTTTGATTGTTTCTCTGCTCCCCGAAAGGATTAATGCCATCCGCGCTTAAAGCAAACCATACATTCCTTGGGTCCTTTGCAAACTCATCCCAGTACTTTCTCTCGATTTTTCTCCACTGCGACCCGTCAGCGGGTGCTCTCAACTTCCCATCTTTCTTTCGGTTCTCACTGTGCCATTGCATCAACTTGGCATGCTCTTCGTTTCTGAACAGACGTTTCAACCGTGGTATTATAGGAGCATACCACATCACCTTCGCAGGAACCCTCTTCCTGGGGGGCTCGCCGTCAACATCACCAGGGTCATCTCGTCTGATCTTATACGCAATGCACCGCATACCGGGCATGCGTTCAGATCCTTGTATGCACTGCAGTAGAGGATGCAGTCATTAGGGCATGCATGTATCTTCTCCACGTCCAATCCTAGAGGGCATACGACCTTCTTTGCTGCGTATGTACTGTCAGGCAATTCGTTATCCTTTGGAAGCTTCTTCTTCAATATTTTCAGTAGCTTCTCAAATCCTTTGTCAGCCACAGCATTCTCTGCCTTCCACTGTAGTAATTCCAGTACGATACCGAGCTTTGTGTTGCCATCTTCGCAATTGGGGTACAACCCTTTTTTGTGATCCTCTAACATGCGATCGAACTTCAGCTTCTCCTTTTGAATTTCGCATTGAGTCCTTGCATCGACAATGACCCGCGGAGATCATCATCATCGGGCACATCGTCTGGTTCCTCTTGATCTTCAGCAGCTTCACCTGTTGCAGCATCATTGGGCACATCGTCTGGTCCCTCTTGATCTTCACCAACTCCCCCCCTTGCAGCATCACCGTATTCAGGGGGCACATAGTTGTCATCGAACTCTTCTTCTTCGTCGTCTTCCATCAGAACCCCTATTTCTCCATGCCTCGTCCAAACATTATAGTGTGGCATGAAACCCTTGTAAAGCAGGTTGGAGTGAAGGATTTTCCAGTTAGAGTAAGACCTCGTATTCCCACATTCAGTGCATGGACAACACATAAAACCATTCTGCTTGTTTGCCTCAGCCGCATCGAGAAACTCATGCACGCCCTTAATGTACTCGCAGGTGTGTCTGTCACCGTACATCCATTGCCGGTTCATCTGCGTGCATTATATATAATTAAGTGTCCAAATTAATAGAAGTTCATCATCACATTAAAACCAAAGTGCATACATAGTTCTCATCTAAAAACATATAGCTCTCCAGAGCATCTAATTAATTAAACCATACATTGAAACTATGTAAAACATTTCAATGCGAAAACAAATGCGATCATAATCGCAACCAAGGTAACAATTGATCCAACGGCATAATGATACCAAGCCTCGGTATGAATGGCATATTTTCTAATCTTTCTAATCTTCAAGCGCATTGCATCCATCTTGATCTTGTGATCATCGACGACATCCGCAACATGCAACTCCAATATCATCTTCTCCTCCTCAATTTTTTTATTTTTTCCTTCAACAAATTGTTTTCTTCTTCAACTAAATTTAACATCTCGACAATAGGGTCGGTTGGCATTTCCGATTCACATACATCCTACATAAATAAAATCTATGTCACGTTGGTCGGCATAATTTTCATAAACAATAAATGAACCAATAGTTATAAAGATAATATACATACCAAATCCGAATCATAGACAGGACGAGGGCCGACGGGGGCGGATACCAAAACCATCGCACTATATAAGATGCAATAATAAATGTAAGAAAATGATACAAGTATCTATCTAAACATACAAGTAAGAATATTTTTCCTTTCAGAAAGAAGATAAGAACAAGAGGCTCACCACGGTGGTGTCGGTGATGAGATCGGCGCGGGTGATCGACGGCGGTGAAGACGGGGACGGGGCGTGACGGACCGCTAAATCTAGACAAATCTCGAGGAAAATGGAGCTTGGAGGTCGAGCTTCGAGAGGAGAAAGCTTAAGTAGTGTGGCTCGGGCATTCCATCGAACACCTTGTGTGCATAAGAGGTGAGCTAGAGCACCACCAAGCCCTCTCCCCCTCGGCCAGAAAAAAACAGAGCAGTGTGCTCTGCTCTTACACGAGGGGGTATATATAGGAACCTCATTGGTCCCGGTTGGTGGCATGAACCGGGACTAAAGGGGAGCCTTTGGTCCGGGTTCAAGCCACCAACCAGGACCAATGGTGGTGGGCCAGGAGCGAGGCCCATTGGTCCCGGTTCGTCCCACCAACCGGGACCAAAAGGTCCAGATGAACCGGGACCAATGGCCCACGTGGCCCGGCAGGCCCCCTGGGCTCACGAACCGGGTCCAATGCCCCCATTGGTCCTGGTTCTGGACTGAACCGGGACTAATGGGCTGACCCGGCCTGGACCAAAGCCCTGTTTTCTACTAGTGTATTCATGTCAATCTGCATAGAAAACACTCCCGGTAGCAAGTTTTTCTTTACTTGCTTCCCTTCTCAAAATCTGTTGAGTAGAAGTATTCAACTGGCTAATAAAAACTGAAGAGTGCAGTAGCACTGCTTTCATCTTGATTAGGAGTACAGAAGAAGTGAGCCAAGTGTCTAAAATACTAAATAAAAGAACTGAAAACGAATGGAGGCTAGCTGACAGTTGAGCCGAACTAGTTGCAAATTCTAGCTCCCTCCAAAGAAGTCTTGTTCTCCTTCCTTTGATTTGAGGACTTAAAGGATATTTTTTTGATAAAAGGCGCTTTTATTATCTTATAAAAATGTAGCATCAAGTGCATACAAAGCATTGTGGGTAACATCCGGCATCTGCATAACTAAGATGCACATAGTCAATCCTAATAAGTTTGACAGAAAGAAAAGAAACAAAACCGACAAGACGGCAACAGTAGAGTCTTATAGTCCGACACTATGCCTACATTGAAAGTGTTGTGTAGAAGGGATAGAGAGGGATTGGTGGAATCATTGTTTATTTCTTGAGCCTCATGGGCATGATCAATTTGAAGTACAAGACAAGTCAGAACAAATCTTAGCGTATCTCATATTTTCTAACTAACCACGATACTCAACATCCCCCCGCAGTCACAACGATAGCGACACAGACTGAAGAAGAATCCGGATGTAAGATGACGGACATCCCCCCTATAGTCGTAACGGTCGGTGCATCGCGGAACTCATGGCTGGAGTGGAAACCGAGGAGGTTGCTCAAGCAAGGCGGTAGCCCTTTGTGCCGATGTCAATGTAGTCAAGAGTGTAGGGTAGTGTAGCCGTGGTCGAGGTAGCCGTGCGAGGGACGTCATGGTCGTGTCAAGTCGGGGTGGCCAGTCTCATGATAGTCGCCGTGGAGCCGCAGGCGCAAGGAGGTGCCGAGTTAGTCATGGGAGCAGTGGTGTCAAACTAGTGGTGCGTCGAGAAGAAGATGGTGTTGATGAGGTGTCACGCCGGGTTTGGCAAGCCTGGGGACATGTCATGGACGAAGGCAGACGTCGGTGTTGCCAGCACCGGGCATGCGTAGACAGACGAAGTCGATGTTGACGAGGCACGCTTCAGACTTGCTAGGCCCGGGGATACATCCTGGATGAAGGCATGTATCGGTGTTGCCAGCATTGGGCATTCAAAGATGGGGACCTACACGAGTTGTATGCCATGTCGAGGGGGCTAGCGGAGAAGGACTCGACAATGGTTGCAGCGCCGGTCGACATGGGGTAGAAGGTGCCGATGTCGACCGCGGTTGTCTTAGTAGATGAAGTGGTCAGGGAAGATAATGGTGACACCGGCGATGAGCTAGTGCTGGACAAAGATGAAGGAGGTGGATGGGTGGCGCGGCTTGGGTGTGCGAGTGGCAGCAGTGCCAAGGAAGAAGAGCGGTGGTGGCGGTGACGGCACCTAGGTTAGGAGCGCGGCAACGGTGTTCGAAGTAAGCAACAAAAGACCCCACAGCGTGACGAAGACAGGCACATACAGTGGCATTCCCACGCCCAGGGAGGCAACGTCGCGCATACCACGTGGAAGTTGATGCGCTGATACGACGGAGTGGACAGCGTGCCGCGGTGCTACGGCCTGAAGGGGCGATGGAGCGGCAGCGCGTGGGTCGGGGCACTACCAGGGAAAAGCCTGAACACAGAATCCTACCAGCAGCACGCTTTAAAACAAGGTGCTGCTGCTACATAGCAGTAGCACGTGCCCAAAAAACGCGCTGCTAAAATAAATGTAGTAGTAGCGTGCCTGTAATAAGCCGCGCTACTGCTATAATTGCCACGCCCCCGCCACCAAGCTAGTTATAGCAGCAACACCTTAATACAAAGAGCGCCACGGCTACTGATCATAGCAGTAGCGCCTTCTGGCAATGCCCGCTACTGCTAAGCCATTCTATCTTCCCCAACCGGCTACCTCTCACTCTCCTCTTTCCGCTCACACTCACACTCACTCGATCTCCCCCTCAATCCCCCTGCGTCGGTCCTCCCCGCTAGCCGCTGTCGCCTACCCCTCCTCCCTCTGCGCTGCCGTCACCTCCTCCTCCTCCCTGGACTCGGTAATTCTTCTCCCGCCACCCTCCTCCCCGCCCCTCCTCCATTCGGCGCCAGCCGGCCCCTCCTCGCTCTGCCTTCCTCCTCTGTCCTGCTTCCTCCTCCCTCCTCCAGTCGCCCCTCCTTCTCCCTCCTCCCTTCTCCATCCACAACACCCTCCTGCCTGCTACATTTTGATTTAGAAGGCTAGTTGATATTTTCTTGTTGATATGTAACATTTTGATTTACTTAATAGTTTGTAGTTGATATATAACAATTTTGATTTAGTATGATTAACTGATAAGTAAAAATTTAGACATAGTTGATAGTTTTTAGTTGATATAAGCCTCTGGTCTTATATAACACTTTGATTTAGGATAGTTTCTAGGGTTTAGAATAGTCGATGCTAGTTTGCTATGTTGGTTTGCATGTTGAGCTTGATGATCATCCCATGCTAAGTTACTACATGTGGTTGTTAGATCCATTCAGATCTTGTTTAATTAGTATTGATGCTAGCTTGTTAACTGATCCAAGTTTTTAGGGATTATAGCTAGCATACCGATGCTCTGATTAAGTTGTGGTTTTTGTGTTCCTCATAGTAGTGGTTTTTTATGCTATATTGAAGTTGGTGTACCACTGTTTTTTGATTGGGTTAATTCCAGCATCTATAGATCCTATTGTTAGTATCACATATAAACCTGAATATATTCATTTTGGCCTGTGTTGAGATATCTTGTTGTTTAGTTTAGGTTAGATGGCATAACACATTTGTGACCTTTGAGATGGCATAACATTGTTTTCCAAACTTTTTATATGCATAACATAAACAACAAAGCTTGATTAAGATAGATACATTGAGAACTTTATCTTATTCTTTTTTGAATTTTAGTTACTAAGCTTGAATATTTTTTTTCCGATTAAGATCGATGGATTGAGAACTTTATGTTATTGTTTTTCTTTCCTGTGAAGTGGGTCATTCATCTTTGCTCATATTGCTTTAGGAAAATGGCGCGACCACCACCGCCACCATGTCGACTGTGCAAGTCAAGGTGCGCCAGCAGCCTTACAACTCGCAAGCTGTTCGGCATGTACTTCCAGACGAGTTTTCGTCATGCGGCGGTAAGAAATTATATGAAATGTAACAATTATTTTGTTTTTACTGTTGGCATTAATGCATTGTGTCATTTTGCTTTCTTTACATAGATCGTCCCATGCAATGTGAGGTTGAAATTCAACAGGCTGACAGGAGAGGCTCCTAGGGGGGGGCACACTATGGAGGTCGAGAAAGGACGCAATATGTCACAGATTGGAGGAGATGGATGGGCCCGTTTCCTCGCCCGCATGCGTGTTACTAGTGGTGAGTTGATTAGCTTCACCTTCAGAGCAGAAAGATCCAAGCTAGCTGTCATTTATATCAACAAGGTGGAAGATGATGAAGATGACGAGGGTCCACTCGATGAAGATGATGAGGATCCACTTCATGAAGCCATCATAGCTCAAAGAATGAGGTTGAGCGAGGAGGAGGTGTGCAACCTATGGGACATAATTCCGTCACGTGATGACTTTGTCGGGGTGCCATTCGTGACCCGCCTGACAAGTACCATGGTCGATCGGCATGATATGGTATGTTATACTAACAGTAGTAATTTGATGATATATATATATATATATATATATATATATATATATATGCTTTATTGTTATACTTACAAATGCAAATTATCCGATGATATGCTTAGTGTAGAGTCCAATGATATGCTGTGTGGAATCTAGTTGATGATATGCTTTAGTGTAGAGTCCGATCACAGGCTTATTATTGTAGAATCCAAAAAACTATTAATAGTGTAGATACTCCATATATACTTATTAGTAGAATTCATGCTTAGTAGAAATGTGTAGTGTTGTGTCTTTTGATAGTGTAGAAATCTATACTTAGTAGAAATATATTTGCAAGAGTATGTGCGAGGCTACTTATTAATTGATATGTTTTTCTTATTCAGAAAATACCAAAGAGCCTATCTGTGAGTTGTGGTATCGAACCTGATGAAGAAGGCTCAGCTGGACTACGCCTTACTGCAAGGGGCTCCGTCACCACCTGTACTTACAGCGTGGACACGGACGATCGCACACACTTAAGCTCGGTTGGGTGGAAGAGATTCCTTGTTGGCAAGAATCTTCGTGTTGGACAGGCCATCCTAATTACTATTAGGAACACCCACCGCCCAGGCTTGAGGATGATGATCGTCGTCGATATCATCTAGAACTACATATGTGTGTGGCTGTATGACTATATATACCTGATAGATCTGCTATATATGTGAGTCCGCAAGACTACCTAGTACTTCTTGAAGATGCATGTTGACTATATATGAAATTGTTATCTAGTACTACCTAGTACCTATAATGCTTTATGATATTGTATGACTACTATATGGTATTGTGGTTAATGATATTGTTATCTAGTATATGTGAAATTGCAGTTTATTGAAACGGGATAGGAAGTAGGAAAAAATAATGAAAGATACAGCAGTAGCGCGGGGATAGGAAAGTGCTACACCTACTTAATAGTACCGCGTTCCAGAAAAGCGTTGCTGATATAGTTGGGCAAAGGCCGCGCTACTACTAACTGTTAGCTGCGGGTATAGACCGCGTTCCAGAAAAGCGCTGCGGGTATAGACCGCGCTACTACTAACTATTTGCTGCAGCGTCATAGTAGTAGCGCGGTACCCGCGCTGCTGATAGCCTCAAAACATGCGCTGCTACTAGGGTTTTCCCTAGTAGTGAGGCGACGGCGGGAAAGACCTCATGGCGGTGGCAGGGACCGCATGCCATGTTCTCTACGGCCTGATGGGGCGACGCAATGGCAGCGTGTTGGTCAGAGCAGCCACCGGGACGGCCTGAAACCGACGGCCTCGGGGTGACGGTGGACCGTAGGCTGCGGCACTATGGCCCGAAGGGGTGACGTAGCAGCTTACACGATTGAGTGCAGGCGCGGGGAGAACCACGGGACAGCGGCAGGGACTGCGTGCCACGCTCACTACGGCCCAATGGGACGATGCAGCGGTACAGCCATAGAACATCCTAGAGCGGACGACCTCGAGACGACGGTGGACTACGGGACGCGTCACTACGACCCGAAGAGGCATTGCAGCGACCGCGCACGGGTCGGTGCGACGATTGCAAGTGAGACCATGAGGTGGCGATGCTGCTGTCCGAAAGAACGACGCAGCTGCAACTCGTTGCTCGATAAGTGAGGATGAGCTTGATGACGATCTGCACATAAACCAGCCGAGATACGCACTCGCTGTGAATCACACCGAAAGTGCAAGCGCACGGGATAAGGACCAGCTACGGCGCGTCCGTTGTTGCAGACCACGCGGCGCAGTTCAGCAGTGTTAGGAATAAGACACGGTGGTGGTGGTGACCATTGTGTGCGTGCATGTTGGTCGTGCCGGACGCCATGGCGAGTGTGCGTGTGTGCATGTGTTGGGTGCGTGTCGAGTCTGTGTTCATGATTGAGTCATTGTCGGTTAGCAGCAGCAGCTGGACGCGTTAGAACGCGTCGTAGAGGCAGCGTAGGCGACGGGTTGTTGGGCGCTCGTGCGTGCGTGCGTAGGAAACAAAGGCTTGGGCGCTGCGTCTCGTAGGCTACACAGCCGGCCAAGATTTGGTTTGTTAGTGCGTCCAGATTGATATACGTAGGTGGTTAGGAGTCCAGATATGTTTTGGTTTGTCCAGCTATATATATGACAAGGATAAGAGGCATTCGGCGCCGTGGTTTGTTGCCAGAAATACATCTCCGCGTATCCTTTCTTTGTCTATGATCTGTCCCTCGAAACTAGTTCGTGCTAGTTAGGGTTAGACCCAACAATTGGTATCAGAGCCTCGTTTGTTTCTGTGCTCGTGGCCATGGCGATCGTCCCGCATGGCGCAGGGGGTAGCACGGCGTCGATGCCGATGCCGATGCTCACACCGGACAACTACACGGTGTGGGCGATCAAGGCCGAAGCCATCCTCGACGCCCAGAACCTCTGGGAAGCGGTGTCTTCGGCCGGTGACGCGGCGGTCGACGCGGGGAAAAACAAGACGGCGAGGGTGGTGCTGTTCGGTGCGCTCTCCGAAGACTTGTTGATGCAGGTATCGACGAAGAAGACGGCGGCTGAGGTGTGGGCCAGCTTGAAGACGAGGTTCGTCGGCGCTTATCGGGTCCAGGCGGTGCGGCTCTCCACTCTCCGTGGCGAGTTTGACAACCTGCGCATGGAGGAGGGGGGGGGGGGGGGGCGCTGGACGCGTACGCCGGCAAAATCGGCGGCATGGCAGCAAGGTATGCTGGCCTCGGCTCGACGCTCGGCGACGCCGCCATGGTGAAAAAACTGCTCGACACGGTGCCTGATCGGTTGTATGCCGCGGTGGCCGGGATCGAGCAGTTCTGCGACGTGGAGACGATGGCATTCGAGGAGGCGTTGAGTAGGCTCAAGGCGTTCGACGAACGCTTACGTCGGCGCACGCAGGACAACGGCGGACGAGGCGGCGATCAGCTGATGTTCACGGCGGCCCAGTGGGAGGCACGGCAGCGTCAGCACGGCGGCAACCTCGACCACGACGATGGTGCGAGCAGCGTGGCTTCGGGCACGAGACGGCGGCGCGGGAAGTGCTACAACTGTGGCATTCGTGGCCACTTCTCCCGTGACTGTCGGCAGCCGAAGAAGGAGAAGGCGCTCCTTGCCGACATCGACGACGAGCCGACCTTACTGTAGGTTGTGTCTTAGGGGGAGATTGTTAGGAATAAGACACGGTGGTGGTGGTGACCATTGTGTGCGTGCATGTTGGTCGTGCCGGACGCCATGGCGAGTGTGCGTGTGTGCATGTGTTGGGTGCGTGTCGAGTCTGTGTTCATGATTGAGTCGTAGTCGGTTAGCAGCAGCAGCTGGACGCGTTAGAACGCGTCGTAAAGGCAGCGTAGGCGAGCGGGTTGTTGGGCGCTCGTACGTGCGTGCGTAGGAAACAAAGGCTTGGGCGCTGCGTCTCGTAGGCTACACAGCCGGCCAAGATTTGGTTTGTTAGTGCGTCCAGATTGACATACGTAGGTGGTTAGGAGTTCAGATATGTTTTGGTTTGTCCAGCTATATATATGACAGGGATGAGAGGCGTTCGGCGCCATGGTTTGTTGCCAGAAATACATTTCCGCGTATCCTTTCTTTGTTTACGATCTATCCCTCAAAATTAGTTCGTGCTAGCTAGGGTTAGACCCAACAAGCAGGACATCACAGAAGCACATGCAACACACGGAGATTGGTCTCATGGTTTCCACACATACAAGCACGTGAGCAACCTGGAGACAGCCTATGCGCGGTTTTGCGTCCAGGCCGTGCAGCCCACCACCCGGCGCTCGAGCAGGCAGATCATCGCAGGCCACACAACGCGAAACGCACGACGGCGTGAAGTCGGCAACTGAACCAGCCAAAGACAATGAAGATGTCGATGAAGCAGATGCGCGTTGTAGACGACGAACGGCAGCGGGCGATGGCGAACTGATGTTAGATCCAAGAAACAAAAAGGAGTACCGATTAATTAATCGACGGGAGAGAGAAAAACCCGAATCAAAGGATTTGAAAAAAAAACTCTAGGACAGCCGATCAACTGGATCGGAGGACGAACCTAGGTACGAGTGGCGTGGCCCACGGTGGCGATCATGGAAATCGGCTGCCCTGGGGCAGCGCGATGCAGAAATGGTGGCTAGGGTTTGGAACGAGATTAGGCTGATACCATGTAAAAGGAATAAAGAGGGATCGATGAAATCGTTGTTTATTGTTTGAGTCTTGTGGTCAACTTAGAGTACAAGAAAAGCCAGAATAGATCATAGACTATCTCATATTTTCTAACCAATCACAATACTCAATATGTTGGTTGGTCGATCCGCAGGTTATACTGCCGTCCATCTTTTCCGAAAAGGGGGATTTATTACTTAAAAGGTTTAAGCATTACATCTGGCTTTTGCATAACTAAAATGCACATAAACAAACAAAGTCGTCTCGCACGAACAAAAAATAAAAAGGCAAAATACAAAGAAATATGTAGAGTCCATATAACGCCTAAAGCGGAGGTGAGCTAATCCTAAGATCATGCTGCCACCCATCTTGGGTAAAACTATCCCTCGCTGTATCCTCCAATCGTGTACACACCTCCGTAAACAGGTCTCGATTCTCCATGCGTTATAGAGAAAACCATAAACGAAGAGTCTCGATACATCTGTAGATAACCTGCATTAGAGAAATACTTTTATATCATTAAAAACCTTATCATTTCTACATAGCCAAAGCGATCAGATAACGGCAAGTGCTCCCACCCTAAGAAGAGTTCTAAACCTGTGATCAACCCCATGTAACCAGTTTCTATAAATACATTAGCAACACTATAGGGAGGATATAAGCCAGAAGCTATCTGGATGACTGGCCATATAGAACGAGCCAATTTGCATTGGAAGAAAAAAAATTATTGTCTCATCATAGTGACAAAAGACACATTACAGACTTCCGTACCAATTTCTCTTAATAATATTATTTTTAGTAAGAATGACTCCGCGACGAAGATACTACGCAAAGATTTTATCCTTAAAAGGAATCTTCATCTTCCAGATCTTCTTATTATTATCAACTGACACATCTTGGGGAAAAAAATTATCGCACTAACGTGGCAGGCCGCCTTGGTATAAAAAAATAAAACCAACTCAAGAGCTAACCCTTGTTGACATTTTTTTTATAGAAGAAACTCCGCGAGCACCGCGCGTCCAAGCCGGAACTCAAACTCGGGTAGGCTGACAGCAACTTAGTTGCCCAGCCAACCCCGTCCTCGCCGGCCGCCTTGGTATGATTCAAGGAATTTGAGGTTCTCCGTCGCACTAACCAGTGACTCGTTTTTCTTTCTCGGTGTCCAGAATCTACTCCAGTATTGTCTTGATTTTTTTATCCGTGTGCCAGCAGCATGCATGCTTTCCTGTTGGAACTTGTAAGTTCTTCATCATGTGTGATGTTATATACAACCTTCAAGAGTGTGTATGATGTTGATACGTCCCCGTCGTATAATAATTTTTGATTGTTCCATGTTGATATTATACAACTTTTATATATTTTTGGCAACTTTGTATATTATTTTTGGGACTAACATATTGATCCAGTGCCAAGAGCCAGTTCTTGTTTGTTGCATGTTTTTTGTTTCGCAGAAAATCAATATCAAACGGAGTCCAAATGGGATAAAAACGGACGGAGAATATTTTTAGAATATTTGTGAAATATGGGAAGAAGAAGCCACGCGAGAAGGTGCCCGAGGGGGGCACGAGGTAGGGGGCGCGCCTGCCCCCCTGGGCACGCCCCTGACCCTTGTGCCCCCCCCCCCCCCCCCCGTAAGGCGGTTCCTGCTCTTCTTTGTCCGCAAGAAAGCTAATTTTGGGAGAAAAATTTGGGCGAAGGTTTCAATCCAATCGAAGTTACGGATCTTCGGATATATAAGAAACGGTGAAAGGGCAGAATCCGAGAACGCAGAAATAGAGAGAGACAGATCCAATCTCGGAGGGGCTCTCGCTCGTCCCATGCCATGGAGGCCATGGACCAGAGGGGAAACCCTTCTCCCATCTAGGGAGAAGGTCAAGGAAGAAGAGAAGAAGAAGGGGGGCTCTCCCCCCTCGCTTCCGGTGGCGCCGGAACGCCACCGGGGCCATCATCATCACCGCGATCTTCACCAACACCTACGCCATCTTCACCAACATCTCCATCACCTTCCCCCCTCTATCTACAGCGGTCCACTCTCCCGCAACCCGCTGTACCCTCTACTTGAACATGGTGCTTTTTGCTTCATATTATTATCGAATGATGTGTTGCCATCCTATGATGTCTGAGTAGATTTTCATTGTCCTATCGGCAATTGGTGAATTACTATGATTGATTTAATTTGCTTGTGGTTATGTTGCTGTCCTTTGGTGCCCATCATATGAGCGCGCGTGTGGATCACACCATAGGGTTAGTTGTATGTTGATAGGACTATGTATTGGAGGGCAAGAGTGACAGAAGCTTCAACCTAGCATAGAAATTGATGAATACGGGATTGAAGGGGGACCAATATATCTTAATGCTATGGTTGGGTTTTACCTTAATGAACGTTAGTAGATGCGAATGCTTGTTAATAGTTCCAATCATAAGTGCATAGAATTCCAAGTCAGGGATGGCATGCTAGCAGTGGCCTCTCCCACATAAAACTTGCTATCGGTCTAGTAATGTAGTCAATTGCTTAGGGACAATTTCGCAACTCATACCACAAATTTTCCACACTCGCTATACTAACTTTATTGCTTCTTTACCTAAAACAGCCCCTAGTTTTTATTTACGTACTCTTTATATTATTGCAAACCTATCCCGTTACACATACAAAGTACTTCTAGTTTCATACTTGATCTAGGTACAACGAATGTTAAGCGTGCGTAGAGTTGTATCAGTGGTCAATAGAACTTGAGGGAATAGTTGTTCTACCTTTAGCTCCTCGTTGGGTTCGACACTCTTACTTATCGAAAGAGGCTACAATTGATCCCCTATACTTGTGGGTTATCAAGACCTTTTTCTGGCGCCGTTGCCGGGAAGTTATAGCGGTGGGGTGAATATTCTCATGTGTGCTTGTTTGCTTTATCACTAAGTAATTTTTATTTGCTGTTCTAAGTTGTTCTCTATCTTTAGTTATGGATATGGGACACGAAATACCAAAAAAATTAGGTGTACCCGCTACTCATGGTGATGGGGAACCTCCTAAAACCCTCGATGTTGGTTATGTGAAAAATATTATGTACTACTTTGATAATCTTGAGAAAACCCCATTCAATTATGTAATGGGAGACACGTTGGATCCACGTGAGTACCTTAGGGATTATCGCTTGACTCAAAAAGGGAAACTATTATGGGATCAAATTCATATGTTGCATTGGTATGCTCGGGAACTGTGCTTGAGATATGATTATACTTGTTGCTCTAGGATGAAGGCTCCACACCTTTCCTTTTCATGCAAATTTAATGATGATAATGAAGGAAATATGCCCTAGAGGCAATAATAAAGTTATTATTTATTTCCTTATATCATGATAAAGGTTTATTATTCATGCTAGAATTGTATTAACCGGAAACATAATACATGTGTGAATACATAGACAAACAGAGTGTCACTAGTATGCCTCTACTAGACTAGCTCGTTAATCAAAGATGGTTATGTTTCCTAACCATAAAAAAAGAGTTGTTATTTGATTAACGAGGTCACATCATTAGTTGAATGATCTGATTGACATGACCCATTCCATTAGCTTAGCACCCGATCGTTTAGTATGTTGCTAATGCTTTCTTCATGACTTATACATGTTCCTATGACTATGAGATTATGCAACTCCCGTTTACCGGAGGAACACTTTGGGTACTACCAAACGTCACAACGTAACTGGGTGATTATAAAGGAGTACTAGAGGTGTCTCCAAAGGTAGATGTTGGGTTGGCGTATT
Source organism: Triticum urartu (assembly GCF_056163025.1). Taxonomy (NCBI): domain Eukaryota; kingdom Viridiplantae; phylum Streptophyta; class Magnoliopsida; order Poales; family Poaceae; genus Triticum; species Triticum urartu. The sequence continues at coordinate 8,986,928 of NC_141874.1, forward strand.
TCGAGATTAGGATTTGTCACTCCGATTGTCGGAGAGGTATCTCTGGGCCCTCTCGGTAATGCACATCACATAAGCCTTGCAAGCATTGCAACTAATGAGTTAGTTGCGGGATGATGTATTACGGAACGAGTAAAGAGACTTGCCGGTAACGAGATTAAACTAGGTATTGGATACCGACGATCGAATCTCGGGCAAGTAACATACCGATGGCAAAGGGAACAACGTATGTTGTTATGCGGTCTGACCGATAAAGATCTTCGTAGAATATGTAGGAGCCAATATGGGCATCCAGGTCCCGCTATTGGTTATTCACCGGAGACGTGTCTCGGTCATGTCTACATTGTTCTCGAACCCGTAGGGTCCGCACGCTTAAGGTTACGATGACAGTTATATTATGAGTTTATGCATTTTGATGAACCGAAGGTTGTTCGGAGTCCCGGATGTGATCACGCACATGACGACGAGTCTTGAAATGGTCGAGACGTAAAGATTGATATATTGGAAGCCTATGTTTGGATATCGGAAGTGTTCCGGGTGAAATCGGGATTTTACCGGATTACCGGGAGGTTACCGGAACCCCCCGGGAGCCATATGGGCCTTCATGGGCCTTAGTGGAAAAGAGAAAAGGGGCAGCCCATAGCTGGCCGCAGCTCCCCCCTTCCCTGAGTCCTATTAGGTCTAGGAGAAGGGGCCAGCCCCCCTCTCTCTCTTGCCCCCCCTTGGGAGTCCTAGTTGGAATAGGATTGGGGGGGGGGGGAATCCTACTCCCGGAGGGAGTAGGACTCTCCTGGCGCGCCCCTTGTGGCCGGCCAGCCTCCCCCCCTTGGCCCCTTTATATACTGAGGTAGAGGCACACTAGAACACACAAGTTGATCCACGTGATCTATTCCTTAGCCGTGTGCGGTGCCCCCTGCCACCATATTCCTCGATAATACTATAGCGGAGTTTAGGCGAAGCCCTGCTACTGTAGTTCATCAAGATCGTCACCACGCCGTCGTGCTGACGAAACTCTTCCCCGACACTTTGCTGGATCGGAGTCCGGGGATCGTCATCGAGCTGAACGTGTGCTCGAACTCGGAGGTGCCGTAGCTTCGGTGCTTGATCGGTTGGATCGTGAAGACGTACGACTACTTCCTCTACATCGTGTCATCACTTCCGCAGTCCGTCTGCGTTGGGTACGTAGATAACACTCTCCCCCTCGTTGCTATGCATCACATGATCTTGCGTGTGCGTAGGAAATTTTTTGAAATTACTACGAAACCCAACAGTCGCATCCGAGCCTAGGTTATTTATGTTGATGTTATATGCACGAGTAGAACACAAGTGAGTTGTGGACGATGCAAGTCATACTACCTACCAGCATGACATACTTTGGTTCGGCGGTATTGTTGGACGAGACGACCCGGACCAACCTTACGCGTACGCTTACGCGAGACCGGTTCCCTCGACGTGCTTTGCACATAGATGGCTCGCGGGCGACTGTCTCTCCAACTTTAGTTGAACCAAGTGTGGCTACGCCCGGTCCTTGAGAAGGTTAAAACGGAGTCTATTTGACAAACTATCGTTGTGGTTTTGATGCGTAGATAAGATGAGTTCTTGCTTAAAGCCCGTAGCAGCCACGTAAAACTTGCAACAACAAAGTAGAGGATGTCTAACTTGTTTTTGCAGGGCATGTTGTGATGTGATATGGTCAAGGCATGATGCTAAATTTTATTGTATGAGATGATCATGTTTTGTAACCGAGTTATCGGCAACTGGCAGGAGCCATATGGTTGTCGCTTTATTGTATGCGATGCAATCGCGATGTAATGCTTTACTTTATTACTAAACGGTAGTGATAGTCGTGGAAGCATAAGATTGGCAAGACGACAACAATGCTACGATGAAGATCAAGGTGTCACGCCGGTGACGATGGTGATCATGACGGTGCTTCGGAGATGGAGATCACAAAGCACAAGATGATGATGGCCATATCATATCACTTATATTGATTGCATGTGATGTTTATCCTTTTATGCATCTTATCTTGCTTTGATTGACGGTAGCATTATAAGATGATCTCTCGCTAAATTATCAAGAAGTGTTCTCCCTGAGTATGCACCGTTGCAAAAGTTCTTCGTGCTGAGACACCACGTGATGATCGGGTGTGATAGGCTCTACGTTCAAATACAACGGGTGCAAAACAGTTGCACACGCGGAATACTCAGGTTATACTTGACGAGCCAAGCATATACAGATATGGCCTCGGAACACGGAGACCGAAAGGTCGAGCGTGAATCATATAGTAGATATGCTCAACATAACGATGTTCACCATTGAAAACTACTCCATCTCATGTGATGATCGGTTATGGTTTGGTTGATTTGGATCACGTGATCACTTAGAGGATTAGAGGGATGTCTGTCTAAGTGGGAGTTCTTAAGTAATTTGATTAACTGAACCTAAACTTATCATGAACTTAGTACCTGATAGTATCTTGCTTGTTTATGTTGATTGTAGATAGATGGCTCGTGCTGTTGTTCCATTGAATTTTAATGCGTTCCTTGAGAAAGCAAAGTTGAAAGATGATGGTAGCAATTACACGGACTAGGTCCGTAACTTGAGGATTATCCTCATTGCTGCACAGAAGAATTACGTCCTGGAAGCACCGCTGGGTGCCAAGCCTGCTGCTAGAGCAACACCAGAAGTTATGAATGTCTGGCAGAGCAAAGCTGATGACTACTCGATAGTTCAGTGTGCCATGCTTTACGGCTTAGAATTGGGACTTCAACGACGTTTTGAACGTCATGGAGCATATGAGATGTTCCAGGAGTTGAAGTTAATATTTCAAGCAAATGCCCGGATTGAGAGATATGAAGTCTCCAATAAGTTCTATAGCTGCAAGATGGAGGAGAACAGTTCTGTCAGTGAGCATATACTCAAAATGTCTGGGTATAATAATCACTTGATTCAATTGGGAGTTACTCTTCCGGATGATTGCATCATTGACAGAATTCTCCAATCACTGCCACCAAGATGCAAGAGCTTCATGATGAACTATAATATGCAAGGGATGAACAAGACTATTCCCGAGCTCTTCGCAATGCTGAAAGCTGCGGAGGTAGAAATCAAGAAGGAGCATCAAGTGTTGATGGTTAACAAAACCACTAGTTTCAAGAAAAAGGGCAAAGGGAAGAAGAAAGGGAACTTCAAGAAGAACGGCAAGCAAGTTGCTGCTCAAGAGAAGAAACCCAAGTCTGGACCTAAGCCTGAAACTGAGTGCTTCTACTGCAAGCAGACTGGTCACTGGAAGCGGAACTGCCTCAAATATTTGGCGGATAAGAAGGATGGCAAGGTGAACAAAGGTATATGTGATATACATGTTATTGATGTGTACCTTACTAATGCTCGCAGTAGCACCTGGGTATTTGATACTGGTTCTGTTGCTAATATTTGCAACTCGAAACAGGGACTACAGAATAAGCGGACACTAGCAAAGGATGAGGTGACGATGCGCGTGGGAAACGGTTCCAAAGTCGATGTGATCGCGGTTGGCACGCTACCTCTACATCTACCTTCGGGATTAATATTAGACCTAAATAATTGTTATTTGGTGCCAACGTTGAGCATGAACATTATATCTGGATCTTGTTTAATGCGAGACGGTTATTCATTTAAATCAGAGAATAATGGTTGTTCTATTTATATGAGTAATAACTTTTATGGTCATGCACCTTTGAAGAGTGGTCTATTTTTGATGAATCTCGATAGTAGTGACACACATATTCATAATGTTGAAGCCAAAAGATGCAGAGTTGATAATGAAAGTGCAACTTATTTGTGGCACTGTCGTTTAGGTCATATCGGTGTAAAGCGCATGAAGAAACTCCATACTGATGGACTTTTGGAACCACTTGATTATGAATCACTTGGTACTTGCGAACCGTGCCTCATGGGCAAGATGACTAAAACACCGTTCTCTGGTACTATGGAGAGAGCAACAGATTTATTGGAAATCATACATACCGATGTATGTGGCCCGATGAATATTGAGGCTCGCGGCGGATATCGTTATTTTCTCACCTTCACAGATGACTTAAGCAGATATGGGTATATCTACTTAATGAAACACAAGTCTGAAACATTTGAAAAATTCAAAGAATTTCAGAGTGAAGTTGAAAATCATCGTAACAAGAAAATAAAGTTTCTACGATCTGATCGTGGAGGAGAATATTTGAGTTATGAGTTTGGTGTACATTTGAAAAATTGTGGAATAGTTTCGCAACTCACGCCACCCGGAACACCACAACGTAATGGTGTGTCCAAACGTCGTAATCGTACTTTACTAGATATGGTGCGATCTATGATGTCTCTTACTGATTTACCGCTATCGTTTTGGGGATACGCTCTAGAGACGGCCGCATTCACGTTAAATAGGGCACCATCAAAATCCGTTGAGACGACGCCTTATGAACTATGGTTTGGCAAGAAACCAAAGTTGTCGTTTCTTAAAGTTTGGGGCTGCGATGCTTATGTGAAAAAGCTTCAACCCGATAAGCTCGAACCCAAATCGGAGAAATGTGTCTTCATAGGATATCCAAAGGAAACTATTGGATACACCTTCTATCACAGATCCGAAGGCAAGACTTTTGTTGCCAAGTTTGGAAACTTTCAAGAGAAGGAGTTTCTCTCAAAAGAAGTGAGTGGGAGGAAAGTAGAACTTGACGAGGTAACTGTACCTGCTCCCTTATTGAAAAGTAGTACATCACAGAAAACTGTTTCTGCGACACCTACACCAATAAGTGAGGAAGCTAATGATGATGATCATGAAACTTTAGATCAAGATACTACTGAACCTCGTAGATCAACCAAGAGTGAGATCCGCACTAGAGTGGTACGGTAATCCTGTTCTGGAGGTCATGCTACTAGATCATGATGAACCTACGAACTATGAAGAAGCGATGAAGAGCCCAGATTCCGCAAAGTGGCTTGAAGCCATGAAATCTGAGATGGGATCCATGTATGAGAACAAAGTATGGACTTTGGTTGACTTGCCCGATGATCGGCAAGCAATTGAGAATAAATGGATCTTTAAGAAGAAGACTGACGCTGATGGTAATGTTACTGTCTACAAAGCTCGACTTGTCGCAAAAGGTTTTCGACAAGTTCAAGGGATTGACTATGATGAGACTTTCTCACCCGTAGCGATGCTTAAGTCTGTCCGAATCATCTTAGCAATTGCCGCATTTTATGATTATGAAATTTGGCAGATGGATGTCAAAACTGCATTCCTGAATGGATTTCTGGAAGAAGAGTTGTATATGATGCAACCGGAAGGTTTTGTCGATCCAAAGGGAGCTAACAAAGTGTGCAAGCTCCAGCGATCCATTTATGGACTGGTGCAAGCCTCTCGGAGTTGGAATAAACGCTTTGATAGTGTGATCAAAGCATTTGGTTTTATACAGACTTTTGGAGAAGCCTGTATTTACAAGAAAGTGAGTGGGAGCTCTGTAGCATTTCTAATATTATATGTGGATGACATATTACTGATTGGAAATGATATAGAATTTCTGGATAGCATAAAGGGATACTTAAATAAAAGTTTTTCAATGAAAGACCTCGGTGAAGCTGCTTACATATTAGGCATAAAAATCTATAGAGATAGATCAAGACGCTTAATTGGAATTTCACAAAGCACATACCTTGACAAGATTTTTAAGAAGTTCAAAATCGATCAAGCAAAGAAAGGGTTCTTGCCTGTGTTACAAGGTGTGAAGTTGAGTAAGACTCAATGCCCAACCACTGCAGAAGATAGAGAGAATATGAAAGATGTTCCCTATGCATCAGCCATAGGATCTATCATGTATGCAATGCTGTGTACCAGACCCGATGTGTGCCTTGCTATAAGTATAGCAGGGAGGTACCAAAGTAATCCAGGATTGGATCACTGGACAGCGGTCAAGAACATCCTGAAATACCTGAAAAGGACTAAGGATATGTTTCTCGTATATGGAGGTGACAAAGAGCTCACCATAAGAGGTTACGTTGATGCAAGCTTTGACACTGATCCGGACGATTCTAAATCGCAAACCGGATACGTGTTTACATTAAACGGTGGAGCTGTCAGTTGGTGCAGTTCTAAACAAAGCGTTGTAGCGGGATCTACATGTGAAGCGGAGTATATAGCTGCTTCGGAAGCAGCGAACGAAGGAGTCTGGATGAAGGAGTTCATATCCGATCTAGGTGTCATACCTAGTGCATCGGGTCCAATGAAAATCTTTTGTGACAATACTGGTGCAATTGCCTTGGCAAAGGAATCCAGATTTCACAAAAGGACCAAACACATCAAGAGACGCTTCAACTCCATCCGGGATCTAGTCCAGGTGGGAGACATAGAGATTTGCAAGATACATACGGAGCTGAATGTTGCAGAGCCGTTGACTAAGCCTCTTCCACGAGCAAAACATGATCAGCACCAAGACTCCATGGGTGTTAGGATCATTACAGTGTAATCTAGATTATTGACTCTAGTGCAAGTGGGAGACTGAAGGAAATATGCCCTAGAGGCAATAATAAAGTTATTATTTATTTCCTTATATCATGATAAAGGTTTATTATTCATGCTAGAATTGTATTAACCGGAAACATAATACATGTGTGAATACATAGACAAACAGAGTGTCACTAGCATGCCTCTACTAGACTAGCTCGTTAATCAAAGATGGTTATGTTTCCTAACCATAAAAAAAGAGTTGTTATTTGATTAACGAGGTCACATCATTAGTTGAATGATCTGATTGACATGACCCATTCCATTAGCTTAGCACCCGATCGTTTAGTATGTTGCTAATGCTTTCTTCATGACTTATACATGTTCCTATGACTATGAGATTATGCAACTCCCGTTTACCGGAGGAACACTTTGGGTACTACCAAACGTCACAACGTAACTGGGTGATTATAAAGGAGTACTAGAGGTGTCTCCAAAGGTAGATGTTGGGTTGGCGTATTTCGAGATTAGGATTTGTCACTCCGATTGTCGGAGAGGTATCTCTGGGCCCTCTCGGTAATGCACATCACATAAGCCTTGCAAGCATTGCAACTAATGAGTTAGTTGCGGGATGATGTATTACGGAACGAGTAAAGAGACTTGCCGGTAACGAGATTAAACTAGGTATTGGATACCGACGATCGAATCTCGGGCAAGTAACATACCGATGGCAAAGGGAACAACGTATGTTGTTATGCGGTCTGACCGATAAAGATCTTCGTAGAATATGTAGGAGCCAATATGGGCATCCAGGTCCCGCTATTGGTTATTCACCGGAGACGTGTCTCGGTCATGTCTACATTGTTCTCGAACCTGTAGGGTCCGCACGCTTAAGGTTACGATGACAGTTATATTATGAGTTTATGCATTTTGATGAACCGAAGGTTGTTCGGAGTCCCGGATGTGATCACGGACATGACGAGGAGTCTCGAAATGGTCGAGACGTAAAGATTGATATATTGGAAGCCTATGTTTGGATATCGGAAGTGTTCTGGGTGAAATCAGGATTTTACCGGATTACCGGGAGGTTACCGGAACCCCCCGGGAGCCATATGGGCCTTCATGGGCCTTAGTGGAAAAGAGAAAAGGGGCAGCCCATAGCTGGCCGCAGCTCCCCCCTTCCCTGAGTCCTATTAGGACTAGGAGAAGGGGCCAGCCCCCCTCTCTCTCTTGCCCCCCCTTGGGAGTCCTAGTTGGAATAGGATTGGGGGGGGGGGGGAATCCTACTCCCGGAGGGAGTAGGACTCTCCTGGCGCGCCCCTTGTGGCCGGCCAGCCTCCCCCCCTTGGCCCCTTTATATACTGAGGTAGAGGCACCCTAGAACACACAAGTTGATCCACGTGATCTATTCCTTAGCCGTGTGCGGTGCCCCCTGCCACCATATTCCTCGATAATACTGTAGCGGAGTTTAGGCGAAGCCCTGCTACTGTAGTTCATCAAGATCGTCACCACGCCGTCGTGCTGACGAAACTCTTCCCCGACACTTTGCTGGATCGGAGTCCGGGGATCGTCATCGAGCTGAACGTGTGCTCGAACTCGGAGGTGCCGTAGCTTCGGTGCTTGATCGGTTGGATCGTGAAGACGTACGACTACTTCCTCTACGTCGTGTCATCGCTTCCGCAGTCGGTCTGCGTTGGGTACGTAGATAACACTCTCCCCCTCGTTGCTATGCATCACATGATCTTGCGTGTACGTAGGAATTTTTTTGAAATTACTACGAAACCCAACAGATAAAACCGTGGCTTCTTATGCTAATGGTATATATGATTACTATAATGTGGAACAAATAGAAGAATTTGTTGCTTTTGTGGGTACGTATGAAATTGAATCTTCGTTTAAAGAGTGTGAAAATTTTGATGATTCAGTTTAAAGACCTGAAAATTTAGCTATCCTTAAATATTGCTATGAGAATTATGAATTCAATTCCGATATTGATGATTTTATTGAGAGAGTCTCTGTTGTCCAAGAAGAGACTAATATTTTGCAAGAGTCTGTGGAAGAAGAAATTAATGACATTGTCAGCTCATTGGATGAAAAAGATGAGGAGGAGATCAAAGAACAAAAGGAGGAAGAGCGGATTGATCACCCATGCCCACCTTCTAATGAGAGTAACTCTTCAACTCATACATTGTTTAATTTTCCTTCGTGCTTTCCGAAGGATGATTGCTATGATGACTGTTATGATCCCGTTGATTCTCTTGAAATATCCCTTTTTGATGAACTTGATGCTTGCTATTCTTGTGGCCAAGATGCCAATATGAATTATGCTTATGGAGATGAACTTGCTATAGTTCCTTATGTTAAACATGAAATTGTTGCTATTGCACCCACGCATGATAGTCCTATTATCTTTTTGAATTCTCCCAACTACAGTATGTCAGAGAAGTTTACCCTTATTAAGGATTATATTGATGGGTTGCGTTTTACTATTACACATGATGATTTTGATAGATATAATATGCATGTGCTTGCTGCTCCTACTTGCAATTATTATGAGAGAGGAACTACATCTCCGCCTCTTTATGTTGCCAACACGAAAAAATTGCAAGAAACTGTTTATACTATGCATTGGCCTTTACTTTGTGTGCATGAATTGTTCTTTTATGACATGCCGATGCATAGGAAGATAGTTAGACTTTGCCATTACATGATATATGTTACTTTGTGCTCACTACTAAATTACAAATCATTGTTAATTAAAATTGGCTTTGATATACCTTGGGATCCGGGTGGATCCATTACTTGAGCACTATACGCCTAGCTTAATGGCTTTAAAGAAAGCGCTGCCACAGAGACAACCCGGAAGTTTTAGATAGTCATTTATTTCTGTTGTGTTCTTTTATAAAGTTTAAAAACAAAAAAAATAAAGAGGGGAACCCAAAACTTTTTCAAAAAGAAAAGCGAAAGTGAGAAAGACGAGCATTGTTAAAATGGGAGCTAGCCTTGAACTTTGTTCATGCCCATGGAAACTTTGTGCCCTTGATTACAGAAACAGGCCATGAGGGGCCTTATAGCCCGGATGTGGCCTGGCGACTCCCTTCCCAATAAATACTTCGGCCTGGTGAGGCCGCTTGTGGATGCCTGCCCACGGCTGGAAGTCATAAAGCGGTCTGTCTGCATCGAAGGTGCACGCCGGGCTTTTGCCCGTGCGAAGGTGCACTGGGCCAACATGGACGCTGAGAAGCTGGTGAAGGAGGGGCCGCTGCAGGGCAAGGAGCATCGCCACCCTGAGATGTATTATGAGGGTGTCCTGAAGGGTGCCCGTCTTGTGGCGGACGAGTGTGCGAAGGATGTAATTTTTGAATGAACTTGCTCATGTGATCCTGTATTATGAAAACTTGTTCATGTGCGCTATGAAACACTTGTTTCAATTTAAAATATTACCTTCTGTGCGGCTGTTTATCAAATATGAGAGATGGCCAGTCGTCGGCTTCTGCCCCCATGCCACGAGTGCTGGGGTGTTCGGGATAAATCTGAGCACTCTTTTTCCCATTGTTGAGTCCTTCGAGGGAGGTGCTCAGCGCAACGAACAAGGCAATCGGACTATAATGCTTTATCACACTCTCACTTAGCCATAGAAGTCTACAATTTTAAATTTCGGCGAAGCCCCTAGTATTCGGAAGGCCGAATTCGGGGCGCTATACATGCCTAAGCCGGACAAAGCCGACTCCTCACCCTAAGCGGCATAAGTCTTTAGGGACTCGAGACCTCTCGAACAGCGACCAGCTCTCGCCTTATCATGACAGTCAGTTTTAGCTTTCTCTACTTAGGTGCTTTCCTAGACGAACCGGGGCACCATCGCAGTAGTTCTCCCAGTGCTACCTTAGCCAATATAGCGGAACGTAAGGTACCAAAACATGGGAGCCGGGCAAACCCAACTATTGACCCAAGACATGATTCGGAGCTGATGCATATAATGCTATAAGTTCGGGGTGCCGCACTTGAAGGAAATATGCCCTAGAGGCAATAATAAAGTTATTATTTATTTCCTTATATCATGATAAATGTTTATTATTCATGCTAGAATTGTATTATCCGGAAACATAATACTTGTGTGAATACATAGACAAACTAAACGTCACTAGTATGCCTCTACTTGACTAGCTTGTTAATCAAAGATGGGTATGTTTCCTAACCATAGACATGTGTTGTCATTTGATTAATGGGATCACATTATTAGGAGAATGATGTGATTGACATGACCCATTCCATTAGCTTAGCACCCGATCGTTTAGTGTGTTTCTATTGCTTTCTTCATGACTTATACATGTTCCTATGACTATGAGATTATGCAACTCCCGTTTGCCGGAGGAACACTTTGTGTGCTACCAATCGTCACAACGTAACTGAGTGATTATAAAGGAGCTCTACAGGTGTCTCCAAAGGTACATGTTGGGTTGGCATGTTTCGAGATTAGGATTTGTCACTCCGATTGTCGGAGAGGTATCTCTGGGCCCTCTCGGTAATGCACATCACATAAGCCTTGCAAGCATTGCAACTAATGAGTTAGTTGCGAGATAATGTATTACGAAACGAGTAAAGAGACTTGCCGGTAACGAGATTGAACTAGGTATTGAGATACCGACGATCGAATCTCGGGCAAGTAACATACCGATGACAAAGGGAACAACTTATGTTGTTATGCGGTCTGACCGATAAAGATCTTCGTAGAATATGTAGGAGCCAATATGAGCATCAAGGTTCTGCTATTGGTTATTGACCGGAGACGTGTCTCGGTCATGTCTACATTGTTCTCGAACCCGTAGGGTCCGCACGCTTAAGGTTTCGATGACAGTTATATTATGAGTTTATGAGTTTTGATGTACCGAAGTTAGTTCGGAGTCCCGGATGTGATCACGGACATAACGAGGAGTCTCGAAATGGTCGAGAAATGAAGATTGATATATTGGACGGCTATATTCGGACACCAGAAGTGTTCCGGGTGATTTCGGAGAAAAACAGAGAGCCGGAGGGTTACCAGAACCCTACCGGGAGAAGTAATGGGCCATATGGGCCTTAGTGGAGAGAGAGAGGGGCAGCCAGGGTGGGCCACGCGCCTCCTCCCCCCTGGTCCGAATTAGACTAGGAGAGGTGGGGCGGCACCCCCCTTTCCTTCTCCCTCCCCACTTCCTTCCCCCTCCTAGTAAGAATCCTACTCCTACTAGGAGGACTCCTCCTTGGCGCGCGTATAGGGCCGGCCGGCCTCCTCCCCTTTCTCCTTTATATACGGGGGCAGGGGCAACCCTAGACACACAAGTTGATCCACGTGATCATATTCTTAGCCGTGTGTGGTGCCCCCTTCCACCATAATCCTCGATAATATTGTAGCGGTGCTTAGGCGAAGCCCTGCGACGGTAGTACATCAAGATCATCACCACGCCGTCGTGCTGACGGAACTCTTCCCCGACACTTTGCTGGATCGGAGTCCGGGGATCGTCATCGAGCTGAACGTGTGCTAAAACTCGGAGGTGTTGTAGTTTCGGTGCTTGATCGGTTGGGCCGTGAAGACGTACGACTACATCAACCGCGTTGTGCTAATGCTTCCGCTGTCGGTCTACAAGGGTACGTAGATCACACTCTCCCCTCTCGTTGCTATGCATCGCCATGATCTTGCATGTGCGTAGGAATTTTTTTGAAATTACTACATTCCCCAACAGTGGCATCCGAGCCTAGGTTTTATGTGTTGATGTTATATGCACGAGTAGAACACAAGTGAGTTGTGGGCGATATAAGTCATACTGCTTACCAGCATGTCATACTTTGGTTCGGCGGTATTGTTGGACGAAGCGGCCCGGACCGACATTATGGGTACGCTTACGCGAGACCAGTTCTCCCGACGTGCTTTGCACAAAGGTGGCTAGCGGGTGACAGTTTCTCCATCTTTAGTTGAACCGAGTGTGGCTACGCCCGGTCCTTGCGAAGGTTAAAACAGCACCAACTTGACAAACTATCGTTGTGGTTTTGATGCGTAGGTAAGATTGGTTCTTGCTTAAGCCCGTAGCAGCCACGTAAAACTTGCAACAACAAAGTAGAGGACGTCTAACATGTTTTTGTAGGGCATGTTGTGATGTGATATGGTCAAGACATGATGCTAAATTTTATTGTATGACATGATCATGTTTTGTAACCAAGTTATCGGCAACTCGCAGGAGGCATATGGTTGTCGCTTTATTGTATGCAATGCAATTGCGCTGTAATGCTTTACTTTATCACTAAGCGGTAGTGATAGTCATGGAAGCATAAGATTGGCGAGATGACAACGATGCTACGATGGTGATCAAGGTGTCGCGCCGGTGATGATGGTGATCACGACGGTGCTTCGAAGATGGAGATCACAAGCACAAGATAATGATGGCCATATCATATCACTTATATTGATTGCATGTGATGTTTATCTTTTATGCATCTTATATTGCTTTGATTGACGGTAGCATTTTAAGATGATCTCTCACTAATTATCAAGAAGTGTTCTCACTGAGTATGCACCGTTGCGAAAGTTCTTCGTGCTGAGACACCACGTGATGATCGGGTGTGATAGGCTCTACGTTCAAATACAACGGGTGCAAAACAGTTGCACACGCGGAATACTCAGGTTATACTTGACGAGCCAAGCATATACAGATATGGCCTTGGAACACGGAGACCGAAAGGTCGAGCGTGAATCATATAGTAGATATGATCAACATAGTGATGTTCACCAATGAAACTACTCCATCTCACGTGATGATCGGACATGGTTTAGTTGATTTGGATCATGTAATCACTTAGAGGATTAGAGGGATGTCTATCTAAGTGGGAATTCTTTAGTAATATGATTAATTGAACCTAAATTTATCATGAACTTAGTACCTGATAATATCTTGCTTGTTTATGTTTGATTGTAGATAGATGGCCCGTGATGTTGTTCCGTTGAATTTTAATGCGTTCCTTGAGAAAGCAAAGTTGAAAGATGATGGTAGCAATTACACGGACTGGGTCCGTAACTTGAGGATTATCCTCATTGCTGCACAGAAGAATTACGTCCTGCAAGCACCGCTGGGTGGCAGGCCTGCTACTAGAGCAACACCAGATGTTATGAACGTCTGGCAGAGCAAAGCCGATGACTACTCGATAGTTCAGTGTGCCATGCTTTGCAGCTTAGAATCGGGACTTCAACAACATTTTGAACGTCATGGAGCATATGAGATGTTCCAGGAGTTGAAGTTAATATTTCAAGCAATTGCCCAGATTGAGAGATATGAAGTCTCCAATAAGTTCTATAGCTGCAAGATGGAGGAGAACAGTTCTGTCAGTGAGCATATACTCAAAATGACTGGGTATAATAATCACTTGATTCAATTGGGAGTTAATCTTCTAGATGATTGCGTCATTTACAGAATTCTCCAATCACTGCCACCAAGCTACAAGAGCTTCATGATGAACTATAATATGCAAGGGATGAATAAGACTATTCCCAAGCTCTTCGCAATGCTGAAAGCTGCGGAGGTAGAAATCAAGAGGGAGCATCAAGTGTTGATGGTCAACAAGACCACTAGTTTCAAGAAAAAGGGCAAAGGAAAGAAGAAGGGGAACTTCAAAAAGAACAGCAAGCAAGTTGCTACTCAAGAGAAGAAACCCAAACCTGGACCTAAGCCTGAAACTGAGTGCTTCTACTGCAAGCAGACTGGTCACTGGAAGCGGAACTGCCCCATGTATTTGGCGGATAAGAAGGATGGCAAGGTGAACAAAGGTATATGTGATATACATGTTATTTATGTGTACCTTACTAATGCTCGCAGTAGCACCTGGGTATTTGATACTGATTCTGTTGCTAACATTTGCAACTCGAAACAGGGACTACAGATTAAGCGAAGATTGGCTAAGGATGAGGTGACGATGCGCGTGGAAAATGGTTCCAAAGTCGTTGTGATCGCGGTCGGCACGCTACCTCTACATCTACCTTAGGGATTAGTACTAGACGTAAATAATTGTTATTTGGTGCCAGCGTTAAGCATGGAAATTATATCTGGATCTTGTTTGATGCGAGATGGTTATTCATTTAAATCAGAGAATAATGGTTGTTCTATTTATATGAGTAATATCTTTTATGGTCATGCACCCTTAAGGAGTGGTCTATTCTTATTAAATCTCGATAGTAGTGACACACATATTCATAATGTTGAAGCCAAAAGATGCAGAGTTGATAATGATAGTGCAACTTATTTGTGGCACTGCCGTTTGGGTCATATCGGTGTAAAGCGCATGAAGAAACTCCATACTGATGGACTTTTTGAAGGAAATATGCCCTAGAGGCAATAATAAAGTTATTATTTATTTCCTTATATCATGATAAAAGTTTATTATTCATGCTAGAATTGTATTAACCGGAAACATAATACATGTGTGAATACATAGACAAACTTAGTGTCACTAGTATGCCTCTACTTGACTAGCTCATTAATGAAAGATGGTTATGTTTCCTAACCATGAACAAGGTGTTGTTATTTGATTAACGAGGTCACATCATTAGTTGAATGATCTGATTGACATGACCCATTCCATTAGCTTAGCACCCGATCGTTTAGTATGTTGCTATTGCTTTCTTCATGACTTATACATGTTCCTATGACTATGAGATTATGCAACTCCCGTTTACCGGAGGAACACTTTGTGTTCTACCAAACGTCACAACGTAACTGGGTGATTATAAAGGAGCTCTACAGGTGTCTCCAAAGGTAGATGTTGGGTTGACGTATTTCGAGATTAGGATTTGTCACTCCGATTGTCGGAGAGGTATCTCTGGGCCCTCTCGGTAATGCACATCACATAAGCCTTGCAAGCATTGCAACTAATGAGTTAGTTGTGGGATGATGTATTACAGAATGAGTAAAGAGACTTGCCGGTAACGAGATTGCACTAGGTATTGGATACCGATGATCGAATCTCGGGCAAGTAACATACCGATGACAAAGGGAACAACGTATGTTGTTATGCGGTCTGACCGATAAAGATCTTCATGGAATATGTAGGAGCCAATATGGGCATCCAGGTCCCGCTATTGGTTATTGACCGGAGATGTGTCTCAGTCATGTCTGCATTATTCTCGAACCGTAGGGTCCGCACGCTTAACGTTACGATGACAGTTATTATGAGTTTATGCATTTTGATGTACCGAAGTTAGTTCGGAGTCCCGGATGTGATCACGGACATGACGAGGAGTCTCGAAATGGTTGAGACATAAAGATTGATATATTGGAAGCCTATGTTTGGATATCGGAAGTGTTCTGGGTGAAATCGGGATTTTACCGGAGTACCGGGAGGTTAACGGAACCCCCCGGGAGCTATATGGGCCTTAGTGGGCTTTAATGGAAAGGAGAAAGGGGCAGCCCAAGGTGGCCGGCCCCCCTCTCTCCCCCCCCTTAAGGAATCCTATTCCAACTAGGATTGGGCGGGGGGAATCCTACTCCCAGAGGGAGTAGGACTCTCCTGGCGCGCCCTCCTTGATCGGCCAGCCCCTCCCCCTTGGATCCTTTATATATGGAGGCAGGGGGCACCTCTAGACACACAAGTTGATCCTTGAGATCGTTCCTAAGCTGTGTGCGGTGCCCCCTGCCACCATATTCCACCTCGATCATATCGTTGTAGTGCTTAGGCGAAGCCCTGCGTCGGTAGAACATCAAGATCGTCACCACGCCGTCGTGCTGACGGAACTCATCCCCGACGCTTTGCTGGATCGGAGCCCGGGGATCGTCATCGAGCTGTATGTGTGCTAAGAACTCGGAGGTGCCGGAGTAACGGTGCTTGGATCGGTCGGATCGGGAAGACATACGACTACTTCCTCTACGTTGTGTAAACGCTTCCGCAGTCGGTCTGCGTGGGTACGTAGACAACACTCTCCCCTCTCGTTGCTATGCATCACCATGATCTTGCGTGTGCGTAGGAAATTTTTTGAAATTACTGCGTTCCCCAACAGTGGCATCCGAGCCTAGGTTTTATGGTTTGATGTTACATGCACGAGTAGAACACAAGTGAGTTGTGGGCGATATAAGTCATACTGCCTACTAGCATGTCATACTTTGGTTCGGCGGTATTGTTGGACGAGACGACCCGGACCAACATTACGCGTACGCTTACGCGAGACCGGTTCTCCCGACGTGCTTTGCACATAGGTGGCTTGCGGGCAACTGTCTCTCCAACTTTAGTTGAACCGAGTGTGGCTACGCCCGGTCCTTGCGAAGGTTAAAACGGAGTCTATTTGACAAACTATCGTTGTGGTTTTGATGCGTAGGTGAGATTGGTTCTTGCTTAAGCCCATAGCAGCCACGTAAAACTTGCAACAACAAAGTAGAGGACGTCTAACTTGTTTTTGCAGGGCATGTTGTGATGTGATATGGTCAAGGCATGATGCTGAATTTTATTGTATGAGATGATCATGTTTTGTAACCGAGTTATCGGCAACTGGCAGGAGCCATATGGTTGTCACTTTATTGTATGCAATGCAATCGCGCTGTAATGCTTTACTTTATCACTAAGCAGTAGCGATAGTCGTGGAAGCATAAGATTAGCGAGACGACAACGATGCTACGATGGAGATCAAGGTGTCGCGCCGGTGACGATGGTGATCATGACGGTGCTTCGGAGATGGAGATCACAAGCACAAGATGATGATGGCCATATCATATCACTTATATTGATTGCATGTGATGTTTATCCTTTTATGCATCTTATCTTGCTTTGATTGACGGTAGCATTATAAGATGATCTCTCACTAAATTATCAAGAAGTGTTCTCCCTGAGTATGCACCGTTGCGAAAGTTCTTCGTGCTGAGACACCACGTGATGATCGGGTGTGATAGGCTCTACGTTCAAATACAACGGGTGCAAAACAGTTGCACACGCGGAATACTCAGGTTATACTTGACGAGCCAAGCATATACAGATATGGCCTCGGAACACGGAGACCGAAAGGTCGAGCGTGAATCATATAGTAGATATGATCAACATAGCGATGTTCACCAATGAAACTACTCCGTCTCACGTGATGATCGGACATGGTTTAGTTGATTTGGATCACGTGATCACTTAGAGGATTAGAGGGATGTCTATCTAAGTGGGAGTTCTTAAGTAATTTGATTAATTGAACTTAAACTTATCATGAACTTAGTACCTGATAGTATCTTGCTTGTTTATGTTTGATTGTAGATAGATGGCTCTTGCTATTGTTCCGTTGAATTTTAATGCGTTCCTTGAGAAAGCAAAGTTGAAAGATGATGGTAGCAATTACACGGACTGGGTCCGTAACTTGAGGATTATCCTCATTGCTGCTCAGAAGAATTACGTCCTGGAAGCACCGCTGGGTGCCAGGCCTGCTGCTGGAGCAACCACATGTTATGAACGTCTAGCAGAGCAAAGCTGATGACTACTCGATAGTTCAGTGTGCCATGCTTTACGGCTTAGAATCGGGACTTCAACAACGTTTTGAACGTCATGGAGCATATGAGATGTTCCAGGAGTTGAAGTTAATATTTCAAGCAAATGCCCGGATTGAGAGATATGAAGTCTCCAATAAGTTCTATAGCTGCAAGATGGAGGAGAACAGTTCTGTCAGTGAGCATATACTCAAAATGTCTGGGTATAATAATCACTTGATTTAGATGGGAGTTAATCTTCCAGATGATTGCGTCATTCACAGAATTCTCCAATCACTGCCACCAAGCTACAAGAGCTTCGTGATGAACTATAATATGCAAGGGATGAACAAGACTATTCTCGAGCTCTTCGCAATGCTGAAAGCTGCGGAGGTAGAAATCAAAAAGGAGCATCAAGTGTTGATGGTCAACAAGACCACTAGTTTCAAGAAAAAGGGCAAAGGGAAGAAGGGGAACTTCAAGAAGAACAGCAAGCAAGTTGCTGCTCAAGAGAAGAAACCCAAGTCTGGACCTAAGCCTGAAACTGAGTGCTTCTACTGCAAGCAGACTGGTCACTGGAAGTGGAACTGCCCCAAGTATTTGGCGGATAAGAAGGATGGCAAGGTGAAGAAAGGTATATGTGATATACATGTTATTGATGTGTACCTTACTAATGCTCGCAGTAGCACCTGGGTATTTGATACTGGTTCTGTTGCTAATATTTGCAACTCGAAACAGGGACTACGGATTAAGCGAAGATTGGCTAAGGACGAGGTGACGATGCGCGTGGGAAACGGTTCCAAAGTCGATGTGATCGCAGTCGGCATGCTACCTCTACATCTACCTTCGGGATTAGTATTAGACCTAAATAATTGTTATTTGGTGCCAGCGTTGAGCATGAACATTATATCTGGATCTTGTTTAATGCCAGACGGTTATTCATTTAAATCAGAGAATAATGGTTGTTCTATTTATATGACTAATATCTTTTATGGTCATGCACCCTTGAAGAGTGGTCTATTCTTATTGAATCTCGATAGTAGTGATACACATATTCATAATGTTGAAGCCAAAAGATGCAGAGTTCATAATGATAGTGCAACTTATTTGTGGCACTGCCGTTTAGGTCATATCAGTGTAAAGCGCATGAAGAAACTCCATACTGATGGACTTTTGGAACCACTTGATTATGAATCACTTGGTACTTGCGAACCGTGCCTCATGGGCAAGATGACTAAAACACCGTTCTCCGGTACTATGGAGAGAGCAACAGATTTGTTGGAAATCGTACATACAGATGTATGTGGTCCGATGAATATTGAGGCTCGTGGCGGATATCGTTATTTTCTCACCTTCACAGATGACTTAAGCAGATATGGGTATATCTACTTAATGAAACATAAGTCTGAAACATTTGAAAAGTTCAAAGAATTTCAGAGTGAAGTTGAAAATCATCATAACAACAAAATAAAATTCCTACGATCTGATCGTGGAGGAGAATATTTGAGTTACGAGTTTGGTGTACATTTGAAACAATGCGGAATAGTTTCGCAACTCACGCCACCCGGAACACCACAACATAATGGTGTGTCCGAACGTCGTAATCGTACTTTACTTGATATGATGCGATCTATGATGTCTCTTACTAATTTACCGCTATCGTTTTGGGGTTATGCTCTAGAGACGGCCGCATTCACATTAAATAGGGTACCATCAAAATCCGTTGAGACGACGCCTTATGAACTGTGGTTTGGCAAGAAACCAAAGTTGTCGTTTCTGAAAGTTTGGGGTTGGGATGCTTATGTGAAAAAGCTTCAACCTGATAAGCTCGAACCCAAATCCGAGAAATGTGTCTTCATAGGATATCCAAAGGAAACTATTGGATACACCTTCTATCACAGATCTGAAGGCAAAACCTTTGTTTCTAAATTCGGAAACTTTCTAGAGAAGGAGTTTCTCTCGAAAGAAGTGAGTGGGAGGAAAGTAGAACTTGATGAGGTAACTGTACCTGCTCCCTTATTGGAAAGTAGTACATCACAGAAACCAGTTTCTGTGACACCTACACCAATTAGTGAGGAAGCTAATGATGATGATCATGAAACTTCAGAACAAGATACTACTGAACCTCGTAGATCAACCAGAGTAAGATCCGCACCAGAGTGGTATGGTAATACTGTTCTGGAAGTCATGCTACTAGATCATGATGAACCTACGAACTATGAAGAAGCGATGGTGAGCCCAGATTCCGCAAAATGGCTTGAAGCCATGAAATCTGAGATGGGATCCATGTATGAGAACAAAGTATGGACTTTGGTTGACTTGCCCAATGATTGGCAAGCAATTGAGAAAAAATGGATCTTTAAGAAGAAGACTAACGCTGACGGTAATGTTACTGTCTACAAAGCTCAACTTGTCGCAAAAGGTTTTCAACAAGTTCAAGGGATTGACTACGATGAGACCTTCTCACCCGTAGCGATGCTTAAGTCTATCCGAATCATGTTAGCAATTGCCGCATTTTATGATTATGAAATTTGGCAGATGGATGTCAAAACTGCATTCCTGAATGGATTTCTGGAAGAAGAGTTGTATATGGTGCAGCCGGAAGGTTTTGTCGATCCAAAGGGAGCTAACAAAGTGTGCAAGCTCCAGCGATCCATTTATGGACTGGTGCAAGCCTCTCGGAGTTGGAATAAACGCTTTGATAGTGTGATCAAAGCATTTGGTTTTGTACAGACTTTTGGAGAAGCCTGTATTTACAAGAAAGTGAGTGGGAGCTCTGTAACATTTCTGATATTATATGTAGATGACATATTACTAATCGGAAATGATATAGAATTTCTGGATAGCATAAAGGGATACTTGAATAAGAGTTTTTCAATGAAAGACCTCGGTGAAGCTGCTTACATATTGGGCATTAAGATCTATAGAGACAGATCAAGATGCTTAATTGGACTTTCACAAAGCACATACCTTGACAAAGTTTTGAAAAAGTTCAAAATGGATCAAGCAAAGAAAGGATTCTTGCCTGTGTTACAAGGTGTGAAATTGACTAAGACTCAATGCCCGACCAATGCAGAAGATAGAGAGAAAATGAAAGATGTTCCCTATGCTTCAGCCATAGGCTCTATCATGTATGCAATGCTGTGTACCAGACCTGATGTGTGTCTTTCTATAAGTTTAGCAGCGAGGTACCAAAGTAATCCAGGAGTGGATCACTGGACAGCGGTCAAGAACATCTTGAAATACCTGAAAAGGACTAAGGATATGTTTCTCATATATGGAGGTGACAAAGAGCACATCGTAAATGGTTACGTTAATGCAAGCTTTGACACTAATCCGGACGATTCTAAATCGCAAACCGGATACGTGTTTACATTAAACGGCGGAGCTGTCAGTCGGTGCAGTTCTAAACAAAGCGTTGTGGCGGGATCTACATGTGAAGTGGAGTACATAGCTGCTTCGGAAGCAGCAAACGAAGGAGTCTGGATGAAGGAGTTCATATCCGATCTAGGTGTCATACCTAGTGCATCGGGTCCAATGAAAATCTTTTGTGACAATACTGGTGCAATTGCCTTGGCAAAGGAATCCAGATTTCACAAGAGAACAAGCACATCAAGAGACGCTTCAATTCCATCCGGGATCTAGTCCAGGTGGGAGACATAGAGATTTGCAAGATACATACGGATCTGAATGTTGCAGACCCATTGACTAAGCCTCTTCCACGAGCAAAACATGATCAGCACCAAAGCTCCATGGGTGTTAGAATCATTACTGTGTAATCTAGATTATGACTCTAGTGCAAGTGGGAGACTGAAGGAAATATGCCCTAGAGGCAATAATAATGTTATTATTTTATTTCCTTATATCATGATAAATGTTTATTATTCATGCTAGAATTGTATTATCCGGAAACATAATACTTGTGTGAATACATAGACAAACTAAACGTCACTAGTATGCCTCTACTTGACTAGCTCGTTAATCAAAGATGGTTATGTTTCCTAATCATAGACATGTGTTGTCATTTGATTAATGGGATCACATTATTAGGAGAATGATGTGATTGACATGACCCATTCCATTAGCTTAGCACCGATCGTTTACTGTGTTGCTATTGCTTTCTTCATGACTTATACATGTTCCTATGACTATGAGATTATGAAACTCCCGTTTGCCGGAGGAACACTTTGTGTGCTACCAAAGGTCACAACGTAACTGAGTGATTATAAAGGAGCTCTATAGGTGTCTCCAAAGGTACATGTTGGGTTGGCGTGTTTCGAGATTAGGATTTGTCACTCCGATTGTCGGAGAGGTATCTCTGGGCCCTCTCGGTAATGCACATCACATAAGCCTTGCAAGCATTGCAACTAATGAGTTAGTTGCGAGATAATGTATTACGAAACGAGTAAAGAGACTTGCCGGTAACGAGATTGAACTAGGTATTGAGATATCGACGATCGAATCTCGGGCAAGTAACATACCGATGACAAAGGGAACAACTTATGTTGTTATGCGGTCTGACCGATAAAGATCTTCGTAGAATATGTAGGAGCCAATATGAGCATCAAGGTTCCGCTATTGGTTATTGACCGGAGACGTGTCTCGGTCATGCCTACATTGTTCTTGAACCCGTAGGGTCCGCACGCTTAAGGTTTCGATGACAGTTATATTATGAGTTTATGAGTTTTGATGTACCGAAGTTAGTTCAGAGTCCCGGATGTGATCACGGACATAAAGAGGAGTCTCGAAATGGTCGAGACATAAAGATTGATATATTGGACGGCTATATTCAGACACCAGAAGTGTTCCGGGTGATTTCGGAGAAAAACAGAGAGCCGGAGGGTTACCAGAACCCTACCGGGAGAAGTAATGGGCCATATGGGCCTTAGTGGAGAGAGAGGGGCAGCCAGGCACTACTAGGGAAAAGGCTAGCAGCAGCGCGGGTTTTAGGCCTATCAGCAGTGCGGGTGCCCGCGCTACCAATAAGGCTCTACAGCTAACTCTTAGTAGTAGCGCTGCCTGTACTCGTGCTACCACTATTGACTATAGCAGCAGCGCTTTTCAGGAACGCGCTGCTATTACTTAGCTGTAGCGATTACCAGGTCCAGCGCTACTGTTATATCTTTCACCATTTCCCATTCCAGCTTCAATAAACTGTAATTTCCAGATACTAGGTACTACTAGATATCAATTTCATAAAGCATTATAGGTACTAGGTAGTACTCCCTTGGTTCGAAATTACTCGTCGTGGTTTTAGTTCAAATTTGAACTCAAACCACGATGAGTAATTTGCAACCGAGGGAGTACTAGATAACAATTTCATATATACTCAACATGCATCCTCAAGCAGTACAAGGTGACATCGACGACAATCATCATATTTCTAGATGATATCGACGACGATCATCATATGTAGTTCTACATGATATCGACGACGATCATCATATGTAGTTCCAGATGATATAGCCACACACACATATGTAGTTCTAGATGATATCGACGACGATCATCATCCTCAAGCCTGGGCGGTGGGTGTTCCTGATAGTAATTAGGATGGCCTGTCCAGCACGAAGATTCTTGCCAACGAGGAATCTCTTCCACCCAACCGAGTTCAAGTGTGTGCGACCATCTGTGCCCATGCGGTAAGTACATGTGGTGACGGAGCCCCTTGCGGTAAGGCGTAGTCCAACTGAGCCTTCTTCATCAGGCTCAATACTACAACTCACAGATAGGTTCTTTGGCAATCTCTGAATAAGAAAAACATATCAATTAATAAATAGCCTCACACATACTCTTGCAAATATATTTCTATTGAGTCTAGATTTCTACACTATCAAAAGACACAGTACTACGCATTTGTACTAATTAATCATGAATTCTACTAATAAGTATATATGGATTATCTACACTATTAATAGTTCCTTGGATTCTACACTAATAAGAATGTGATCAGACTCTACACTAAAGTATATCATCGACTAGATTCCACAAAGCATATCATTGGACTCTACACTAAGCATATCATCGGATTCACTAAGCATATAATCGGATAATTTGCATTTGTAAGTATAACAATAAAGCATATATATATCATCAAATTACTACATGCAGTGCGTATAACATACCATTTCATGCCGATCGACCATGGTACTTGTCAGGCGGGTTACGAATGGCACCCCGACAAAGTCATCACGTGGCGGAATTATGTCCCATAGGTTGCACACCTCCTCCTCGCTCAGCCTCATTCTTTGAGCTATGATGGCTTCATGAAGTGGGTTCTCATCATCTTCATTGAGTGGGTCCTCATTATCTTCATCATCTTCGTCATCTTCATCATCTTCCACCAGGTTGATATAAATGACAACCAGCTTGGGTCTTTCTGCTCTGAAGGAGAATCTGATCAACTCACCACCAGTAAGACGCATGCGAGCGAGGAAACGGGCCCATCCATCTCCTCCAATCTGCGACATATTGCGTCCTTTCTCGAACTCCATAGTGTACGGCCCCCCAGGAGCCTCAAATGTCACAGTGTCTCCTGTCAGCTTGTTGAATTTCAACCTCACATTGCATGGGACGATCTATGTAAGAAAAGCAAAATGGTACAATGCAGTAATGCCAACACTAAAAATAAAATAGTTGTTACATTTCATCTAATTTCTTACCGCCGCATGACGAAAACTCGGATGGAAGTAGATGCCGAACAGCTTGCCAGTTGCAAGGCTACTAGCGCACCTTGACTTGCACAGTCGACATAGTGGTGCTGGTGGTGGCACCATTTTCCTAAAGCAATATGAGCAAAGGATTAACGATTCACTTCACAGGAAACAAGTGGCAAATTTAACTAAATTGGCACCTATATTTTGCCAAAAAATAACTTATTACAAAAAAACTAAATTGAGCATACTAAATCAACTAGCATACCAAATCCACTAGCATACTAAATCCACTAGCATACTAAATCAACTAAATCAAAATGTTCTAAATTAACTAGCCTACTAAATCAACTAGCCTACTAAATAAACTAAATCAAAATGTTCTAAATCAACTAAATCAACTAGCCTACTAAATCAACTGAATCATATCAACTAAATCAAAATGTTACATATGAAAGCCTACTAAATCAAAATGTATCAGGGAGGAGGGACAAGGAGGGGCGACTCGAGGAGGGAGAAGATAGTAGGATGGAGGAGGAAGGCGGAGCGAGGAGGGGCCGGCCGGCGGCGAGTGGAGGGAGGACGGATCGAGGAGGAAGGAGGAGCGAGGACGGGGCGGCCAGCGGCGAGTGGAGGGAGGACGGAGGAGGAGGCCGGTACCGAGTCCAGCGAGGAGGATGAGGCGACAGCGGCGCAGATTGGGGGAGGGGTGACGGGGGAGGACCGGCGGCGCGGGGGGTGAGGAGGAGACCATGAGTGTGTGTGAGTGTGATCTGTGGACGAGGCTAGTGAGTGGGGAGATGGAATGGAATAGCAGTAGCACGCTATAGGTAAACGCGCTACTGCTAAACTACCTATCAGTAGCGCCTTTCGGCCTGAACGCGCTACTGTTATGTGTCAGTATGTAAAAATAGACATAGACATAAAAAATACGCTACTGCTACGTTACGCTGAATGCGCTGAATGCGCTGAATGCTCATTGATTTTTGTAGTTAATTTAGCAGTAGCGATTATTGCCTGAATGCGCTGCTGCTACGTTATGTAGCAGTAGCGCTGTTTATTTTAACGCGTTGCTGCTATAACTGGCCTCGCGGCGGCGTCGTGGGAATTTTAGCAGTAGCGCTTCTTGGAGTGCACGCGCTACTGATAAACTTGTTTCAGCAGCGAGTTTCCATGGCCCGCGCTACTGCTACTTAGCAGCAGCGCCTGATTTTAAAGCGCGCTGCTGGTAAGATTCTGTGTATAGGCTTTTCCCTAGTAGTGAGGGTGGGCCGCGCGCCTCCTCCCCCCTGGTCCGAATTGGACTAGGAGAGGTGGGGCGGCGCCCCCCCCCCTTCCTTCTCCCTCCCCACTTCCTTCCCCCTCCTAGTAGGAGTCCTACTCCTACTAGGAGGAGGACTCCTCCTTGGCATGCCTATAGGGCCGGCCGACCTCCTCCCCTTGCTCCTTTATATATGGGGGCAGAGGGCAACCCTAGACACACAAGTTGATCCACGTGTGCGGTGCCCCCTTCCACCATAATCCTTGATAATATTGTAGCGGTGCTTAGGCGAAGCCCAGCGACGGTAGTACATCAAGATCGTCACCATGCCGTCGTGCTGACGGAACTCTTCCCCGACACTTTGCTGGATCGGAGTCCAGGGATCGTCATCGAGTTGAACGTGTGCTAAAACTCGGAGGTGCCGTAGTTTCGGTGCTTGATCGGTTGGGCCATGAAGACGTACGACTACATCAACCGCGTTGTGCTAACGCTTCCGCTGTCGGTCTACAAGGGTACGTAGATCACACTCTCCCCTCTCGTTGCTATGCATCACCATGATCTTGCGTGTGCGTAGGAAATTTTTTGAAATTACTATGTTCCCCAACAGCACTGTCGAAAGTGTTCAGACTTCTCACGCTGTGTTATGGGGTATGCTTAAGCCCCTGGCGTATTGGCCGTACCAGAGTGTACAGGTGCTAGATGTCATGAATGAACATATATATAAAAAAGAATAGAGAATGCGGTAATAGTCTAGTTCTATGCATTGTTTACTCAAAAAGGTGCGTCGAAGCAGAATGATACAAGTAGTGCGATAAGCAAAAAGTAGGACTATTTAACATGTCCCCGCCAAGGGCAAGCTGAGGAATGGTATTTAAAGCAGGTATTTCGCCCGTTATCAGAGACCACCTGGGAATTCCATGATGCGACGTAGCTTTCTGCCTCCTTGGTTGTTGTATCATGTGTCCGGCAATCGTACTACCGGTCGGGGTTTCCAGAGAGTAAAGTCCTGAAAGATAGAAAAAATAAAAAGGCGGGAAGCCCCTAGTGCGGTTGAGCTGCGTTTTGGGGCGTGCCGTAGTCGTGCCCCCCCCACCTATGCCCATGGTATTTTCAATGCGTAATTATGTACGCGTGACATGGATTTCGCCATTTGGCTAGGACTGGGGTGGGGGCCGCATTGCTATGCAAGCTCGGAACGTGCCAGGCGGTCTTGTTGCAGATTACTCCAGGCGCGCTTGACGGTGTCCGGGTGTTTAATCATTGAACTGGTGGATTGCCTGAAGAGGCTGCTTTGTGCTTCTGCTGCAAGGGCCGCAGTGTGCTCCTCTGTGCAGAGAGAGCGCTCTGTGTTTCCATTGACTGTGATGACCCCCCGAGGTCCTGGCATCTTGAGCTTGAGGTATGCATAATGCGGTACCGCATTGAATCTCGCAAATGCGGTTCGCCCGAGTAGTGCGTGATAGCCACTGCGGAACAAGACTATATCAAAGATTAACTCCTCGCTTCGGAAGTTATCCGGGGATCCAAAGAACACTTCCAGTGTGACTGAGCCTGTGCAATGGGCCTCTGCACCTGGTATGACGCCTTTGAAGGTCATTTTTGTGGGTTTGATCCTTGAGGGGTCTATACCCATTTTGCGCACTGTGTCCTGATAAAGCAGGTTCAGACTGCTGCCGCCGTCCATGAGGACTCAAGTGAGGTGAAATCCGTCAATGATTGGGTCTAGGACCAGTGCGGCGAATCCGCCATGACGGATACTAGTGGGGTGGTCCTGGCGATCGAAGGTGATCGGACAGGAGGACCATGGGTTGGACTTTGGGACGACTGGCTCCAACGCATATACGTCGCTTAGCGCACGCTTCCGCTCCTTCTTGGGGATGCGGGTTGCGTATATCATGGTCACCATCCGCACTTGTGGGGGGAACCTCTTCTGTCCTCCGGTGTTCGACGGTCGGGGCTCCTCCTCGTCATCACTATGTAACCCCTTATCTTTGTTTTCGGCATTTAACTTGCCGGCCTGCTTGAACACCCAACATTCCCTGTTGGTGTGGTTGGCTGGATTGTCGGGGGTGCCATGTATTTGGCACGAGCGATCGAGTATACAGTCCAAACTGGACAAGCCCAGAGTGCTTCTTTTGAATGGCTTTTTCCGCTGACCAGGTTTAGAGCCTCTGAATCCGGCATTGACTGTCATATCCTCGGTATTGTCGGTGTTGATGCGGCGCTTGTGTTTGTTGCGACATGACCTGCCATTGCTATCCTTGGTATCCGAAGTACCATGGTTCTTTGATATGTTATTGCTTCGAGCCAGCCAGCTATCCTCTCCCGCGCAAAAGCGGGTCATGAGTGTCGTGAGGGCTGCCATAGATTTCAGCTTTTCCTGGCCAAGGTGTCGGGCGAGCCACTCATCGCGGATGTTTTGCTTAAAAGCTACTAGGGCCTCTACATGTGGACAGACGACGATTTGATTTTTCTTTGTTAGGAACCGTGTCCAGAATTGCCTGGTCGATTCCTCTGGCTGTTGAATTATGTGGCTCAAGTCATCGGCATCTGATGGTCGCACATAAGTGCCCTGGAAGTTGTCGAGGAATGCGGCTTCCAGATCTTCACAACAGCCAATGGATTCTGCTGGCAGGCTGTTGAGCCAATGCTGAGCTGGTCCTTTGAGTTTGAGTGGGAGGTATTTGATGGCGTGTAGATCGTCACCGCGGGCCATGTGGATGTGCAGGAGCAAGTCCTCGATCCATACCGCAGTCGTATGATTCGATATTTACGGGTTTGAAACCCTCTGGGATTTGGTAATCCATTACTTCGTCCGTGAAGCATAGTGGGTGTGCGGCGCCTCTGTACTAGGCTATATCGCGACGCAGCTCAAATGAGTCTTGTCCGCTGTGTTCGGCCCGGCCAGATTTACTTTTACTGTATCCGGCGTGACGGTTATCGTCTGGCATAGTGGCGCACCCTCGTGATCCGTAGATCGATCTTGCGTGTTTTGCTTTGTCCTCCAATACGTCTCGTAAGTCTAGCGTGTCTCCCCGTGACATGACATTTATGTTTGAGTGGCATCGGGATGCGGGCAGAGCTTTTGGCTGAAATGCCTCTCTGTCGCGGCCACAAGGTGGCCGATCAGCCGTGTCACACGCTAGAGATGTAGGTTTTAATGCTTCCTCCTCCAGTCGGGGTAGCAACCTGCACTTTGGGTAACTCTTGGAGGGGCGTTCGAGTTCATATTCCTCGACCACAAGGACTTCAGTCCATCTGTCAGCTAGCAAATCTTGATCAGCTTGAAGCTGTTGTTGCTTTTTCTTAAGGCTATTTGCCGTGGCTATAAGCCGGCGCTTGAAGCGCTCTTGGTCGACGGGATCCTCAGGCACGACAAATTCGTAGTCGTCGAGTCTTGCCTCCTCTTCGGAGGGAGGCGTGTAATTATCATCCTCCACCTCTCCATCTGCCGCTCTCTCGGGAGGGCTGGCTTCTCTATCCTCCTGCTCTAAATCTTGCTGGGGGGATTGTCGTCATCTTCGGCACTGTTCGGAGTTCTATTATCTCCTGCGCCGGTATCACCTCTTTTGCCTTGGCGAGACTTAGAGCAGCACCGCTGACGTCGGCGCTTGGGTTGCTTCTTGGAGGGGTCATCCTCCACTGTCCCGTCGCCATTGCCTTCTTTGGGTGTGTCCACCATATATATATATCATATGACGAGGTGGCTGTCCAGTGCCCTGTGGGCAGTGGTTCTTGTTCGTCTCCTGCATCGCCGTCCATACCGTCGATGTCTTCGGAGTCGAAGTCGAGCATGTCGGTCAAATTGTCGACAGTGGCTACTAAGTGGGTGGTGGGTGGGCGGCGAATTTCTTCGTCATCCGCATCCCAATCCTACCGGACATAGTTCGTCCAGGACTCTCCTGACAAGGAGAGAGACCTTAATGAGTTCAGTATGTCGCCGAAGGGCGAGTGCTGAAAGATATCCGCGGAGGTAAACTCCATGATCGGCGCTCAGTCGGATTCGATAGGCACGGGCGCAGCCGGTTCGGAGTCCGTGGCCGGGGAAGAATCCGGCAGTTTGGCGTCACGGCTCTCGTGAAGGGTAAGGTCGATACTCAGCTCGATCGCCGCTGAGAATACGGCCTCCATGGGGGGGACTATCCACCCATCCATTGATGACGCAATTGGCTCCGAATTGAGGGTCGGAGCGGTTGTCGGTGCGATCTCCTGAACACTATCCGATGGTAGAGCTAAATCATGCTCATCGTGACCGTGTGGCGCGCTCGGCAGGGGCTCAAATCCGTCGAAGATCAAGTCTCTATGGATGTCGGCCGTGTTGTTTAAGCTTCCAAACCTGACCTGGTGGCCAGGGGCGTAACTCTCGATCTGCTCCAGATGGCCAAGCGAGTTGGCCCGCAGTGCGAAGCCGCCGAATACGAAGATCTGTTCGGGGAGAAAAGTCTCACCCTGGACTGCATCGTTATCGATGATCGAAGGAGCCATCAAGCCTAACGATGACGACACAAAGGAACTCTCAATGAAAGCACCAATGTCGGTGTCAAAACCGGCGGATCTCGGGTAGGGGGTCCCGAACTGTGCATCTAAGGCGGATGGTAACAGGAGGCAGGGGACACGATGTTTTATCCAGGTTCGGGCCCTCTTGATGGAGGTAATACCCTACGTCCTGCTTGATTGTTCTTGATAATATGAGTAGTACAAGAGTTGATCTACCACGAGATCAGAGAGGCTAAACCCTAGAAGCTAGCCTATGGTATGATTGTTGTTGTCCTCCGGACTAAAACCCTCCGGTTTATATAGACACTGGAGGGGGCTAGGGTTACACAGAGTCGGTTACAAGGAAGGAGATCTACATATCCGTATTGCCATGCTTTCCTTCCACGCCAAGGACAGTCCCATCTGGACACGGGACGGGGTCTTCAATCTTGTATCTTCATAGTCCAACAGTCCGGCCAAAGGATATAATCCGGCTGTCCGGATGCCCCCTAATCCAGGACTCCCTCAGGTACTGTCTCGCGTTGATTTTCTTCCCATGTCTCACAAATATTAAAAAAATATTCTCCGTCCGTTTTTATTCTGTTTGGACTCCGTTTGATATGGATTTTTTGTGAAACAAAAAACATGCAACAAACAGGAACTAGCACTGGGCACTAGATCAATATGTTAGTCCGAAAAATAGTATAAAAAGTGGCCAAAAGTATATGAAAGTTGTAGAATATTGGCATGGAACAATCAAAAATTATAGTTACGACGGAGACGTATCAGCATCCCCAAGCTTAATTCCTGCTCGTCCTCGAGTAGGTAAATGATAAAGAAGATCATTTTTGATGTGGAATGCTACCTAGCATAATCTTGACCATGTAATCTAATCATGGCATGAATATTAAGACACGAGTGATTCAAAGCAATAGTCTATCATTTGACATTAAAACAATAATACTTCAAGCGTACTAACCAAGCAATTATGTCTTATCAAAATAACATAGCCAAAGAAAGATCATCCCTACAAAATCATATAGTCTAGCTATGCTGCATCTTCACCACACAAAGCATTCAAATCATGCACAGCCCCGATGACAAGCCGAGAAATTGGTTCATACTTTTTAATGCGCTTCAGCCTTTTCAACCCTCACGCAGTACATGAGCACAACCCATGGACATAGCACTATGGGTGGAATACAATTTGATGATGGAGGTTGCGTGGAGAAGACAAAAAAGGAAGAAGTCTCACATCGACGGGGCTAATCAACGGGCTATGGAGATGCCCATCAATTGATGTCAATACGAGAAGTAGGGATTGCCATGCAATGGATGCACTAGAGCTATAAGTGTATGAAAGCTCAAACTGAAAACTAAGTGGGTGTGCTTCCAACTTGCTTGCTCATGAAGACCTAGGGCATTTGAGGAAGGCCATCGTTGGAATATACAAGCCAAGTTCTATAATGAAAATTCCCACTAGTATATGAAAGTGATAACTCAAGAGACTCTCTATATGAAGAACATGGTGCTACACTGAAGCACAAGTGTGGTAAAAGGATAGTAACATTGTCCCTTCTCTCTTTTCTCTCTTTTTTTATTTTTTTCTCTTTTATTCTCTTTTTTTGTAGGCTTCTTTGGCCTCTCTCTTTTTTTGGGGGGGGGGGGGCTTCCTTGGCCACTTTTATTTTGATAACCTCACATGGGACAATGTTCTAATAATAATGATCATCACACTTTTATTTACTTACAACTCAATATTACAACTCGATACTAGAACAAAGATATGACTCTATATGAATGCCTCAGGCGGTGTGCCGGGATGTGCAATGACGATCTAGCGTAGCAATGACATCAAAAAATGGACAAGCCATGAAAACATCATGCTAGCTATCTTACGATCATGCAAAGCAATATGACAATAAATGCTCAAGTCAAGTATATGATGATGATGGAAGTTGCATGTTAATATATCTTGGAATGGCTATGGAAATGCCATGATAGGTCGGTATGGTGACTGTTTTGAGGAAGATATAAGGAGGCTTATGTGTGATAGAGCATATCGTATCACGGGGTTCGGATGCACCGGCGAAGTTTGCACCAACTCTCGAGGTGAGAAAGGGCAATGCATGGTACCGAAGAGGCTAGCAATGCTGGAAGGGTGAGAGTGCGTATAATCCATGGACTCAACATTAGTCATAAAGAACTCACATACTGATTGCAAAAATCTATTATTCATCGAAACAAAGTACTACGCGCATGCTCCTAGGGGGATAGATTGGTAGGAAAAGACCATCGCTCGTCCCCGACCGCCACTCATAAAGAAGACAGTCAATAAATACCTCATGCTCCAACTTCGTTACATAACGGTTCACTATATGTGCATGCTACGGGAATTACAAACTTCAACACAAGTATTTCTACAATCCACAACTACCCACTAGCATGACTCTAATATCACCATCTTTATATCGCAAAACTATTGCAAGGAATCAAACATATCAAATTCAGTGATCTACAAGTTTTATGTAGGATTTAATGACTAACCATGTGAATGACCAATTCCTATCATCTCTCTAAATAGATATAAGTGAAGGAAGAGAGTTTGATTCTTTCTACAGAAGATATTCCCACGCTCTAACAAATATAAGTGAAGCAAAAGAGCATTCTACAAATGGTGGTTTTCTATGTGAAGAGAAACAGGCAATCCAAACTTCAAATGATATAAGTGAAGCACATGAAGCATTCTATAAAGCCATACTCAAAAGATATAAGTGAAGTGCAAAGAGCATTCTATAAATCAACCATGGACAATCTCACACCAGCATGGTGCATCAAAGAAAAGCGAAAACTAAATGCAAAATATGCTCCAAGATTTGCACATATCACATGAACGAAACGAATCCGAAAACATACCGATACTTGTTGAAGAAAGATGGGATGCCTTCTGGGGCATCCCCAAGCTTATGTGCTTGAGTCACCTTGAATATTTACTTAGGGTGCCTTGGGCATCCCCAAGCTGGAGCTTTTGCCTCTCCTCCTTCTCCTCCCATCGAGACCTCCTCGATCTTCGAACACTTCATCCACACAAAACTCAACAGAAAGCTCGGTAAGATCTGTTAGTATAATAAAGCAAATAACTACTCTAAGTACTATTGCAAACCAATTCATATTTTGTTTTTGCATTGTAGCTACTGTAATATAACTTTTCCATGTCTTAATCCACTGATAGAAATCTATAGTTTCATCAAAACAAGCAAACAATGCATCAAAAACAGAATCTGTCTTAAACAAGACAGTCTGTAGTAATCTAAACATTCACCATACTTCTGTTACTCCAAAAATTATGAAAAAATTAGGACAAATAAAAAATTTGTATAGAAAGACAGTGCAAAAGGTTTCAGAACCGTTTGACGTTCCAGTAAAAAATGTAAAATGCGCACTACAGCCAAAGTTTCCGTCTTGCACCACACAAACCAACAAGCAATGTAAACATCCTAAAGGCAAATCTTAGCACATTATTCTTGTTTTTAAACTTTATAAAAGCACACAATAGAAATAAATGACTCTCTAAAACTTCCGGGTTTTCGCCCTGGCAGCGCTTTCTTTAAAGCCATTAAGCTAGGCATATAGTGCTCAAGTAATGGATCCACCCT
Organism: Triticum urartu; assembly: GCF_056163025.1. Classification (NCBI taxonomy): domain Eukaryota; kingdom Viridiplantae; phylum Streptophyta; class Magnoliopsida; order Poales; family Poaceae; genus Triticum; species Triticum urartu. The sequence continues at coordinate 9,020,890 of NC_141874.1, forward strand.
GATCCCAAGGTATATCAAAGCCAATTTTAATTAACAATGATTTGTGATTTAGTTGTGAGCACAAAGTAACATATATCATGTAATGACGAAGTCTAACTCTCTTGCTATGCATCGGCACGTCATAAAAGAACAATTCATGCACAAAAAGTAAAGGCCAATACATAGCATAAGCAGTTTATATCATGTGGGAAACATGGAGAGGTGGAGATATAGTTCCTCTCTCATAATAATTGCAAGTAGGAGCAGCAAGCACATGCATATTATATCTATCAAAATCATCATGTGTAGTAATAAAACGCAACCCATCAATATAATCCTTAATAAGGGTAAACTTCTCTGATATAGTGTAATTGGGAGAATTCAAAAAGATAATAGGACTATCATGCGTGGGTGCAATAGCAACAATTTCATGTTTAATATAAGGAACTATAGCAAATTCATTTCCATAAGAATAATTCATATTGGCATCTTGGCCACAAGCGTAGCAAGCATCATCAAAAAGGGATATTTCAAAAGAATCAACGGGATCATAACAATTATCATAGCAATCATCCTTCGGTAAGCACGAAGGGAAATTAAACAATGTATGAGTTGAAGAGTTACTCTCATTAGAAGGTGGGCATGGGTAGCTAATCCGCTCTTCCTCCTTTTGTTCTTCGCTCTCCTCATCATCTTTTTCATCCAATGAGCCCACAGTTTCCTCAATTCCTTCTTCCATAGACTCCTGCAAAATATTAGTCTCTTCTTGGACAGCGGAGGAGTCCTCAATATATGGTTTAACATAGGCAATAGAAGCATAATTATCATAACAAGATTTAAGTATGGCAAAAAATTTAGATTTGTAAAGAGTAGCATCATACTTTCCAATCAAAGAAGCAATTTCATAAGCACCCTTAAAAGCAAAAAATTCTTCAATTCGTTGGAGATCATAGTAATTATAAACACCCTTAGCATACAAAGATACGGTTCCGTTATCACTAAACCCACATTGGTAGGGAAGGTGTTTCTTAGGGTCTTCAGAACAACAAGTAAAATCATATATTTCACATAAATTCCAAGCATAGCATTGCAAACGATGAATTTGATCCAGTAAAAGTTTCTCTTTTTGAGATAAGCTGTGTCGCACATAACAAGTATGCTCATCTAAAGATTTGCCCTCAACTAAGCTAGTTGGGGTTTTCAACACGAGCACATAGGGATCGAAGATGATCCGAGTAAAAAGCTTCACGAGTGTGATAGATTTTGAGTGGTTCTTCAACCATTAGTGTAGTAGGTACAACTATTTTTTTGGTATTTTGCATTTCCTACACATAACTAAAGATAGAAAACAAGAGCACAAAATAAAAACTACTTAATGATAAAGCAAACAAGCACACATGAGAATATTCACCCCACACCATAAATCCCCGGCAACGGCGCCAGAAAAAGGTATTGATAACCCACAAGTATAGGGGATCAATTGTAGCCTCTTTCGATAAGTAAGAGTGTCGAACCCAACGAGGAGATAAAGGTAGAACAAATATTCCCTCAAGTTCTATCGACCACCGATACAAATCTACGCACGCTTGACGTTCGCTTTACCTAGAAAAGTATAAAACTAGAAGTACTTTTTAGGTGTAACGGGATAGGTTTGCAACAATATAAAGAGCACGTAATTAAAAACTAGGGGCTGTTTTAGGTAAAGAAGCAATAAAGTTAGTATAGCAAGTGTGGAAAAGTGGTGGTAGGAGTTGTGATATTGTCCCTAACCAATTGGCTACTTTACTAGACCGATAGCAAGTTTTATGTGGGAGAGGCCATTGCTAGCATGTCATCCCTGACTTGGAATTCTATGCACTTATGATTGGAACTATTAGCAAGCATCCGCAACTACTAACGTTCATTACGGTAAAACCCAACCATAGCATTAAGATATATTGGTCCCCCTTCAATTTCTATGCTAGGTTGAAGCTTCTGTCACTCTTGCCCTCCAATACATAGTCCTATCAACATACAACTAACACTATGGTGTGATCCACGCACGCACTCATATGATGAGCACCAAAGGAAAGCAACATAACCACAAGCAAATTAAACCAATCATAGCAATTCACCAATTACCGATAGGACAACGAAAATCTACTCAGACATCATAGGATGGCAACACATCATTGGATAATAATATGAAGCATAAAGCACCAAGTTCAAGTAGAGGGTACAGCGGGTTGCGGGAGAGTGGACCACTGTAGATTGATACGTCTCGAACGTATCTATAATTTTTGATTGCTCCATGCTATATTATCTACTGTTTTCGACTATATTGGGCTTTATTTTCCACTTTTATATTATTTTTGGGACTAACCTATTAACCGGAGGCCCAGCCCAGAATTGCTGTTTTTTTGCCTATTTCAGTGTTTCAAAGAAACGGAATATCAAATGGACTCCAAACGGAATAAAACCTTCGGGAACGTGATTTTCTCACCGAACGTGATCCAGGAGACTTGGACCCTACTCCAAGGAGTGAAAGAGGCGGTCACGAGGGTGGGGGCGCGCCCCCTGCCTCCTGGGCCCTTCGGAGCTCCACCGACGTACTCCTTCCTCTTATATATACCTACATACCCCCAAACAATCAGAACAGGAGCCAAAAACCTAATTCCACCGCCGCAACTTTTTGTATCCACGAGATCCCATCTTGGGGCCTGTTCCGGAGCTCCGCCGGAGAGGGCCGTCATCACGGAGAGCTTCTACATTATCATAGCCCCTCCGATGAAGTGTGAGTAGTTTACCTCAGACCTTCGGGTCCATAGTTAGTAGCTAGATGGCTTCTTCTCTATTTTTGGATCTCAATACAAAGTTCTCCCCCTCTCTTTTGGAGATCTATTCGATGTAATCTTCTTCTTTTCGCGGTGTGTTTGTTGAGACCGATGAATTGTGGGTTTATGATCAAGTCTATCTATGAATAATATTTGAATCTGCTCTGAATTCTTTTATGTATGATTAGTTATCTTTGCAAGTCTCTTCGAATCATTAGTTTGGTTTGGCCTACTAGATTGGTTTCTCTTGCCATGGGAGAAGTGCTTAGCTTTGGGTTCGATCTTGCGGTGTCATTTCCCAGTGACAGAAGGGGCAGCAAGGCACGTATTGCATCGTTGCCATCGAGGATAACAAGATGGGGTTTATTTCATATTGCATGAATTTATGTCTCTACATCATGTCATCTTGCTTAAAGCATTACTCTGTTTTTTAACTTAATACTCTAGATGCATGTTGGATAGCGATCGATGAGTGGAGTAATAGTAGTAGATGCAGAATCGTTTTGGTCTACTTGTCACGGACGTGATGCCTATGTACATGATCATGCCTAGATTCTCATAACTATGCTCAATTCTGTCAATTGCTCAACAGTAATTTGTTCACCCACCGTAGAATACTTATGCTCTTGAGAGAAGCCACTAGTGAAACCTATGGCCCCCGGGTCTATTCTCATCATACCAATCTCCATCACTTTATATTGCTTTGCTTTTTACTTTGCCTTTAACTTTTCACTTTGCATATCTATACCAAAAATACCAAAAATATTATATCTATCAGATCTCACTCTCGTAAGTGACCGTGAAGGGATTGACAACCCCTAATCGCGTTGGTTGAGAGTAGCTATCGTTTTGTGCAGGTACGAGGGACTTGAGAGTGGCCTCCTACTGGATTGATACCTTGGTTCTCAAAAACTGAGGAAAATACTTCGCTACTCTGCTGCATCATCCTTTCCTCTTCGGGGAAATCCAACGCAAGCTCAAGAGGTAGCATAGATAGATGGGGGAAGGAGATGAAGATGTTGGTGAAGATGACGGAGGTGTTGGTGTAGATCGTCGTCACACGATGATGGCCCCGGCGGCGTTCCGGCGCCACCAGGAGAGAGGGGGAGAGAGCCCCCATTCTTCTTATTCTTAACTGACCTTCTCCCTAGATGGGAGAAGGGTTTCCCCTCTGGTCCATGGCCTCCATGGCGGAGGAGGGGCGAGAGCCCCTCTGAGATTGCATCCGTCTCTCTCTGTTTCTGCGTTTCAGATTCTTGCCTTTCACCGTTTCTTATATTCCCGGATATCCGTAACTCCGATTGGGCTGAAATTTTAACACGATTTCTATCCGGATATTGGCTTTCTTGCGGCGAAAGAAGGGCACCAACTGCCTTACGGGGTGGCCACGAGGGCCCAGGGCGCGCCTGACCCCCTGGGGCGCGCCCCACTGCCTCGTGGCCCCCTCGGGCATCGTTTCGCGTTGATTCTTCTTCCCAAAAATCACATATATTCGAAAAAAATCTCTGTCAGTTTTTATCCCGTTTGAACTCCATTTGATATGGATTTTCTGTGAAACAAAAAACATGCAACAAACAAGAACTGGCACTGGGCACTGTATCAATATGTTAGTCCCAAAAATAGTATAAAAAGTTACCAAAAGTATATGAATGTTGTATAATATCGGCATGGAAGAATCAAAAATTATAGATAGGATGGAGACATATTAGTACTGTAGGATAGACACACCTCCATCAACTAGATGAGGTACCAGGCCACCTACTTGACCAGCATCCTTAGCCCTTCCTATTAGGATCGTCAACATGTCGACTACTATGTTGAACAGAATAGGTGACATCAGATCTCCTTGTCTCAGGCCCTTATGTGTTTGGAAATAGTGACCTATGTCGTCATCCACTTTAATTCCAACACTCCCTTTTTGTGTGAACAATTCTACCTGGCGTCTCCAGGCCGGATCGAAACCTTTCATACGCAAGGCCTATTGAAGAAAAGGCCATTTGACTTTATCATACGCTTTATCAAAATCCACTTTGAAAACAACCTAGTCTAGTTCTTTCGTGTGAATTTCATGGACCGTTTCATGAAGGACCACAACCCCTTCTAGGATATTTCTGTCTGGCATGAAAGCAGTTTGGGATGGCTACACCACAGAGTGCGCAATCTGTGTGGGTCTATTAGTCCCGACCTTGGTCAAAAAAATTTAAACTTACGTTAAGAAGACAGATCGGCTTGAACTGCTCAATTCTCACAGCCTCTGTTTTCTTAGGAAGCAAAGTTATTGTTCCAAAATTCAGATGAAAAAACTGAAGCTGTCCAGAGAATAAGTCATGGAACATCGGTAACAAATCCCCTTTAATATGCCAACATTTTTTATAAAACTCCGCCGGAAATCCATCCGGCCCCGGAGCTTTATTATGCTTCATCTGTAAAATAGCTTCAAACACCTCTTTCTCCAAAAATGGGGCGGTCAATAAATCGTTCTCCTCCCCCGCAAGTTGAGGAACATTCTCAATCCTAGACTCATCCAAGGACACAAAATTATTATCCGGAGGCCCAAATAGCTGCTTGTAGTAATTGGTTATGTATAATTTTAGATTTTCCTGTCCTAAAATCGTCCCCCAATCTTGCTCAAGATGAAAGATCCTTTTCTTTCTATGCTTGCCATTGGCGATCATATGGAAGAATTGAGTGTTGGCGTCCCCTTGGACAACTTTGCGAACCTTAGCTCGTAATGCCCACTTCAATTCCTCCTCTCGCAGGAGTTCTTTCAATCTCATCTCCGTGTCTACTTTAGCATGAAGCTCCGTGGTTTATAAAATTGTGGACTCGGCTTTTAAATCTAGGGACTGTATAAGTGTAAGGAGCCTTTCCTTTTCAACCTTATAAATCCCACTGAGATGCTTAGCCCACCCTCGTAAGAAACTTCTCAAGTGCCTTATCTTATTCTGTCATCTCTCAATAGAAGTCCTCCCTCCTGCATCTTTAGCCCATTCCCTGGCTATCAGATCCAAGAACCCGTCTCTTTCAAACCACGCTAATCCAAAAGAAAAGGTATTTCTATTTCCCACATGTGTTGCCTCACCAGAGTCAACCAACAAAGGGGTGCAGTCTGAGATTCCGCATGATAACGGTTGGACTGTTACCAGAGGGAATTTCTGTTCCCAGTCGATGCTCGCGAGGACTCGATCCAACTTATCAAACATCGGGTTTGGCAGGGCATTAGACCAAGTGAATTTTCTACCCGAAAGATCTATTTCTCTCAGATCCAAACTTTAAATAATGGTATTAAACATAAACGACCACCTCCCGTCAAAATTATCATTATTTTTTTCCTCTCTCCTTTGAATAATGTTAAAATCACCCCCAACCAGGATTGGAAGCTGCTCAGACCCGCAAATACGGACAAGATCCACCAAAAAGTCTGGTTTGAATTCTGGCTGCGCGGCACCATATACCGCCACTAGTGCCCAGTTAAACCCATCGACCTTGGATCTAACCCAAAACTTAACAGCGAAATCTCCCTTGACCACACTTCGGACTTCCAACGTCTCGCATCTAACCCCAAGTAAGATCCCACCCGATCTTCCTCTCGGGGGGAGGCAATACCAATCAAAATCGACCCCTCCCGAAAGAGTACTTAGAAATTGGGGGAGAAATTGCCCCTTCCTGTTTCAGAGAGGGCGATAAAATCCAACTTCTGTTCAATGGAAGCATCTACTAGAAACCTTCTTTTAGCCAAGTCTGTCAGACCTCTGCTATTCCAAAAGATTCCTCTCATAATTCATCATGAAATATTTTAGTAGTACGGATCCTAGCACTTCTACGCACCGCCAATGCTGGATAAATCTTTCGCCTCCACTTGCGTTTAGGCTTGTGCTGGTCCTCCACCCGGTCCTCACAACCGGGCTCCGTGGACCTAACAACCTGATCCTCAATCGGGGTCAAATCTCATAGGGGTATAGAACCGTCATCCTCCTCTGTCTCAGGGATGGATGGGGCAAGATCCGCACAGAAAGTATCTAGCATCCTGACTCCCAATGCATCTATGTTGGAATCGTTCATAGGTTTGACCGTTGCTAAGTTGCATATCAATTCTAAAGCGTGTTCTGCCTCAACGTCCAGGATATCATTAACGGATTTAGAAATTTCACTATCATTACTACCTAGTGAAACTCCTAACTGATTTGCATTATGAATAATCTCATCATTGAAAAAATGCAGAATGGAGTGTTGACTGACATACCAGTAGTGACATCAATGTCACGAAGCTTGGCCGCCCACATGGCGCACCTCAGCTGCATGTCATCAACATCCGGCTGGTCCTGGAGGCGGCAACTCATCCGTCGCCCCTCAGACACAGGATCCGGAATGCCTCCAAAAGCGATTAACTCCTCTTGAGTGGCCCCGTTTGGGGTGAGGCCTCCAGCCCCACACCCAACGCGCGGCTTGGCAGCACCTCCCAGAGAGCCACCAAGATCTGTCCCAATCACCGGCGAAGTCCCCAATGCCCCCGGCGAGCGCGCGGGGGGGGGGGGGGGGGGGGGGTTGAGTGCTGGGCCACCTGCCCATACTCCCCACCTGACCAGGCCCTCTGACTAGAGGGAGACGCGGCCAACACAACTAGTGTCCCAACCAAATGCTGCTGAGCAGAAGTGAGAGCGGGGGCCACCTACCCCCGCTCCCCACCCGACCCGACCCTTAGGCTGGAGGGTGACGCTACCACCTCGGTCGGCATCGGCTGGGTCAGCACCTGCAGCAGAGCAGGCGACGGCTGGCCCTCAGGGCTCGTGGACGGCGCAGGCTTGGCCGCCTGGGCCGTCGCGGGAGAAGTAGGGTCCGAGGACATCTGCCTGGGTCCCCCTCCCAAGCCGGTGCCGTCACCGTACAGCAACGCAGTCACCTCCGCGGCCGGCTCCATCTGAGTCCTCACGTGCGGTGAAACAACCAGATAGGCATCTGCGTCTGCAAAGTCCAGGGGGTGTGTGCGTTCTAGCACATCCTCAGACTCCACCCGATCGCTCCATAACCTAGGAGGAGCAGACGTTCGCTCAAAAGAACCAAATCTCATAGTGTTCATAGGCACCATAGCTGAAGGTGCAGCCCCAGTCCCGGGCGTCTATGAGGCGGAACCCAGGTTATTGGACAACTCATGCCCAACATCCTCCCCTCGCGCCTCCGTATTACCCGATCCATCATCCTTATCCTGCATATCCACATCAGTCCCTGCTAGAGCCTCAGCAAAGAGATCGGTATCCTCAAATTCAATCTCAAGGTTGTATACCAGGCCAATATATGTCCACTTGACCATGTCAGGCACAAACTCGATGTCCAAGACACTCACCAGCAGTCGGGCCACCCCGTTTGCTCGGGTAAAGGCCATGTCCACCCTCTCAGTTTTCCCGACCAACATCCCCAATCTAGCAGTGACCCGAGCATCCTGAAGCTGCTTCGATGGTGCCCCCGAGAATCGCAGCTAGACCTGAGTGAGAGGCTTTCCCTGTGGCTCTACCTTCATCCACTCATGAAACTCAAGAATGCACTCGGTGCCAGGTACGCGGCACAACCAAAACTGACAAGACGCTCCAAGTCCTCTATTTTAGGGAAGTCCACCTTATACATATTGGCCTCAAGTCGCATAAGCTCCCACTGAAAATTACCTGGAGCTAACTCACTAAGTCTCTGCATAATCTGAGCCTCAGACACATCACCTTTTGTGACTTTGACAATCCCCGTGGTCGTGCTCTGGGGCTCCTCTGGGATCTCCCTCGCACTAGGAGACTCAAAAAACATCAACTCCCCCGTATCATGCACTGGCTTGAGGCAGGTATCACATAACTTAGTCACACATTCTGCTATAAAGTGTCCTCTCTCACCACAATGATAACACAACATCTTCTCCTTTTTACGAGCCCACTTGGAAGCTCTATCACCATCTGTCTGTTGGAAATATGCCCTAGAGGCAATAATAAATTGGTTATTATTATATTTCCTTGTTCATGATAATCGTTTATTATCCATGCTAGAATTGTATTGATAGGAAACTCAGATACATGTGTGGATACATAGACAACACCATGTCCCTAGTAAGCCTCTAGTTGACTAGCTCGTTGATCAATAGATGGTTACGGTTTCCTAACCATGGACATTGGATGTCGTTGATAACGGGATCACATCATTAGGAGAATGATGTGATGGACAAGACCCAATCCTAAGCCTAGCACAAGATCGTGTAGTTCGTATGCTAAAGCTTTTCTAATGTCAAGTGTCATTTCCTTAGACCATGAGATTGTGCAACTCCCGGATACCGTAGGAATGCTTTGGGTGTATCAAACGTCACAACGTAACTGGGTGACTATAAAGGTGCACTACAGGTATCTCCGAAAGTGTCTGTTGGGTTGGCACGAATCGAGACTAGGATTTGTCACTCCGTGTAAGCGGAGAGGTATCTCTGGGCCCACTCGGTAGGACATCATCATAATGTGCACAATGTGATCAAGGAGTTGATCACGGGATGATGTGTTACGGAACGAGTAAAGAGACTTGCTGGTAACGAGATTGAACAAGGTATCGGGATACCGACGATCGAATCTCGGGCAAGTATCATACCGATAGACAAAGGGAATTGTATACGGGATTGATTAAGTCCTTGACATCGTGGTTCATCCGATGAGATCATCGTGGAACATGTGGGAGCCAACATGGGTATCCAGATCCCGCTGTTGGTTACTAACCGGAGAACGTCTCGGTCATGTCTGCATGTCTCCCGAACCCGTAGGGTCTACACACTTAAGGTTCGATGATGCTAGGGTTATAAAGGAAGCTTGTATGTGGTTACCGAATGTTGTTCGGAGTCCCGGATGAGATGTCGGATGTCACGAGGAGTTCCGGAATGGTCCGAAGGTAAAGATTTATATATAGGAAGTCCTATTTCGGCCATCGGGACAAGTTTCGGGGTCATCGGTATTGTACCGGGACCACCGGAAGGGTCCCGGGGGCCCACCGGGTGGGGCCACCTATCCCGGAGGGTCCCATGGGCTGAAGTGGGAAGGGATCCAGCCCAAAGTGGGCTGGGGCGCCACATCCCTTAGGGCCCATGCGCCTAGGGTGAAGGGGGAACCCTAAGGAAGAGTCCCAAGGAGGGAAGGCACCTCCTAGGTGCCTTGGGGGGGAGGGAAACCTCCCCTGGCCGCCGCCCCCCTAGGAGATTGGATCTCCTAGGGCTGGCGCACCCCCCCTTGGGCTCCCTATATAGAGTGAGGGTAGGGGGCCTCTTGAGATGGTGCAGCCCCTCCCTCTCTCCCAAGTTCTTCTCCTCTTCTGCGGTGCTTGGCGAAGCCCTGCAGGATTGCCACGCTTCTCCATCATCACCACGCCGTTGTGCTGCTGCTGGATGGAGTCTTCCTCAACCTCTCCCTCTCTCCTTGCTGGATCAAGGCGTGGGAGACGTCACCGGGCTGTACGTGTGTTGAACGCGGAGGTGCCGTGCGTTCGGCACTTGATCATCGGTGCTTTGGATCACGACGAGTACGACTCCATCAACCCCGTTCACTTGAACGCTTCCGCTTAGCGATCTACAAGGGTATGTAGATGCAACTCTCCTTCCCCTCGCTGCTGGTCTCTCCATAGATAGATCTTGGTGACACGTAGGAAAATTTTGAATTTCTGCTACGTTCCCCAACAGTGGCATCATGAGCTAGGTCTATTGCGTAGATTCTATGCACGAGTAGAACACAAAGTAGTTGTGGGCGTTGATTTTGTTCAATATGCTTACCGTTACTAGTCCAATCTTGATTCGGCGGCATCATGGGATGAAGCGGCCCGGACCGACCTTACACGTACTCTTACGTGAGACTGGTTCCACCGACTGACATGCACTAGTTGCATAAGGTGGCTAGCGGGTGTCTGTCTCTCCCACTTTAGTCGGATCGGATTAGATGAAAAGGGTCCTTATGAAGGGTAAATAGCAATTGGCATATCACGTTGTGGTCTTTGCGTAGGTAAGAAACGCTCTTTCTAGAAACCCAGAGCAGCCACGTAAAACATGCAAACAACAATTAGAGGACGTCTAACTTGTTTTTGCAGGGTATGCTATGTGATGTGATATGGCCAAAGGATGTGATGAATGATATATGTGATGTATGAGATTGATCATGTTCTTGTAATAGGAATCACGACTTGCATGTCGATGAGTATAACAACCGGCAGGAGCCATAGGAGTTGTCTTTATTTATTTATGACCTGCATGTCAACATAAACGTCATGTAATTACTTTACTTTATTGCTAACCGTTAGCTGTAGTAGTAGAAGTAATAGTTGACGTGACAACTTCAAGAAGACACGATGATGGAGGTCATGATGATGGAGATCATGGTGTCATGCCGGTGACGATGATGATCATGGAGCCCCGAAGATGGAGATCAAAAGGAGCAATATGATATTGGCCATATCATGTCACTATTTGATTGCATGTGATGTTTATCATGTTTATACATCTTATTTGCTTAGAACGACGGTAGTAAATAACATGATCCCTTACAACAATTTCAAGAAGTGTTCTCCCCTAACTGTGCACCGTTGCTACAGTTCGTCGTTTCGAAGCACGCCGTGATGATCGGGTGTGATAGATCCTTACGTTCACATACAATGGGTGTAAGACAGTTTTACACATGCAAAACACTTAGGGTTAACTTGACAAGCCTAGCATGTACAGACATGGCCTCGGAACACAGAAGACCGAAAGGTCGAGCATGAGTCGTATAGAAGATACGATCAACATGAAGATGTTCACCGACGTTGGCTAGTCCGTCTCACGTGATGATCGGACACGGCCTAGTTGGCTCGGATCATGTAATCACTTAGATGACTAGAGGGATGTCGATCTGAGTGGGAGTTCATAAGATGAACTTAATTATCCTGAACATAGTCAAAAGGAATTTTGCAAATTATGTCATAGCTCGCGCTTCAGTTCTACTGTTTAGATATGTTCCTAGAGAAAAATTAGTTGAAAGTTGATAGTAGCAATTATGCGGACTAGGTCCGTAAACTGAGGATTGTCCTCATTGCATCATAGAAGGCTTATGTCCTTAATGCACCGCTCAGTGTGCTGAACCTCGAACGTTGTCTATGGATGTTGCAAACATCTGACATACACGTTTTGATAACTACATGATAGTTCAGTTAAACGGTTTAGAGTTGAGGCACCATAGACGTTTTTGAAACGTCACGAAACATATGAGATGTTTCGAGGGCTGAAATTGGGATTTCAGGCTCGTGCCCACGTCAAGAGGTATAAGACCTCCGACGATTTTCTTAACCTGCAAACTAAGGGAGAAAAGCTCAATTGTTGAGCTTGTGCTCAGATTGTCTGAGTACAACAATCATTTGAATCGAGTGGGAGCTGATCTTCCAGATGAGATAATGATGTTTCTCTGAAGTCATCATCACCAAGCTGCTAGAGCTTCGTGATGAACTATAATATATCAGGGACATATATGATGATCCTTGAAATATTCGCGATGTTTGACACCGCGAAAGTAGAGATCAAGAAGGAGCATCAATTGTTGATGGTTAGTGAAACCACTAGTCTCAAGAAGGGCAAGGGCAAGAAGGGATATTTCATGAAACGGCAATTCAGCTGCTGCTCTAGTGAAGAGACCCAAGGTTGAACCCAAACCCGAGACTAAGTGCTTCTATAATACAGCCACTGGAGTAGAATTACCCTAGATACTTGGTAGATTACAAGGCTGGCAAGGTCGATAGAAATATATTGGATATACATTATGTTAATTTGTACTTTACTAGTATTCCTTGTAGCACCAGGGTATTAGATACCGGTTTGGTTGCTAAGTGTTAGTAACTCGAAATAAAAGCTACGGAATAAATGGAGACTAGCTAAAGGTGAGCTGACGATATGTGTTGGAAGTGTTTCCAATGTTGATATGATCAAGCATCGCACGCTCCCTCTACCATCGAGATTGGTGTTTGCGTTGAGCATAGACATGATTGGATTATGTCTATCGCAATACGGTTATTCATTTAAGGAGAATAATGGTTACTCTATTTATTTGAATAATACCTTCAATGGTCTTACGCCTAAAATGAATGGTTTATTGAATCTCGATCGTAGTGATACACATGTTCATGCCAAAAGATATAAGATAGTAATGATAATACCACCTGCTTGTGGCACTGCCACGTAAGTCATATCGGTATAAAACGCATGAAGAAGCTCCATGTTGATTGATCTTTGGGCTCACTCGTTTTTGAAAAGTTTGAGACATGCGAACCATGTCTATTGGTGTTTATGCATGAAGAAACTCCATGCAAATGGACCGTTTGGACTCACTTGATTTTTGAATCACTTGAGACATGCGAATCATACCACATGGGCAAGATGACTGAAAGCCTCGGTTTCAGTAAAATGGAACTGGAAAGCAACTTGTTGGAAGTAATACATTTTGATGTGTGCAGTCCAATGAGTGCTGAGGCGTGTAGTGGATATCGTTATGGTCTTACTTCACAGATGATTTGAGTAGATGTCGAGTATATTTGCTTGATGAATCACGTGTCTGAATTATTGAAAGGTTCAAGTAATTTCAGGGTGAAGTTGAAAGATCGTCGTGACAAGAGGATAAAAGATCTATGATATGATCATAGAGATGAATATCTGAATTACGAGTTTGGCACAGAATTAAGACATTGTGGAAATTGTTTCACAACTGATACATCCTGGAACACCATAGTGTGATGGTGTGTCCGAACATCATAAATGCACCCTATTGGATATGATGCATACCATGATGTCTCTTATCGAATTACCACAATAATTTATGGGTTAGGCATTAGAGACAACCACATTCACTTTAAATAGGGCACCACGTGATTCCGATGAGATGACACCGTATGAACTATGGTTTAGAGAAACCTAAGCTGTCATTTCTTAAAAGTTTGGGGCTACAACGCTTATGTGAAAAAGGTTTCAGACTGATAAGCTCGAACCCAAAGCGGATAAATGCATCTTCATAGGACACCCAAAACAGTTGGGTATACCTCCTGTCTCATATCCGAAAGCAATAAGGGATTGTTTCTAGAATCAGGTCCTTTCTCGAGGAAAAGTTTCTCTCGAAGGATTGAGTGGGAGGATGGTGGAGACTTGATGAGGTTATTGAACCGTCACTTCAACTAGTGTATAGCAGGGCACAAAGAGTTGTTCCTGTGGCACCTACACCAATTGAAGTGGAAGCTTATGATATTGATCATGAAACTTCAGATCAAGTCACTCCCAAACCTCGTAGGATGACAAGGATGTGTACTACTTCAGAGTGGTATGTAATCCTGTCTTGGAAGTCATGTTGCTAGACAACAATGAACCTACGAGCTATGGAGAAGCGATGGTGGGCCCAGATTCCGATAAATGGCTCGAGGCCATAAAATCCGAGAGAGGATCCATGTATGAAAACAAAGTGTAGACTTTGGAAGAACTACTTGATGGTCGTAAGGCTGTTGAGTACAGATGGATTTTAAAAGGAAGACGGACAATGATGGTAAGTATCACCATTAAGAAAGCTCGACTTGTCGTTAAGATGTTTTCTGACAAGCTCAAGGAGTTGACTGCGATGAGACTTTCTCACTCGTAGCGATGCTAAGAGTCTGTTGGAATTATATTAGCGATTACTGCATTATTTATGAAATCTTGCAGATAGGATGTCAGAACATTGTTTCCTCGACGATTTATGAGGAAAGGTTGTATGTGATACAACCGGAAGTTTTTGTCAATCCTGAAATATGCTAATAAGTATGCAAAGCTCCAGCAATCCTTCTAAGGACTGGAGTAAGCATCTCGGAGTTGGAATGTATGCTTTGATGAGATGATCAAAGATTTTGGTGTATACAAAGTTTATGAGAAACTTGTATTTCCAAAGAAGTGAGTGGGAGCACTATAGAACTTCTGATAAGTATATGTTGTTGACATATTGTTAATCAGAAGTGACGTAGAATTTCTGGAAAGCATATAGGGTTATTTGGAAAATGTTTTCAATGGAAAGCCTGGATTAAGCTACTTGAACATTGAGCATCAAGATCTATAAGGATAGATCAAAACGCTTAATGGTACTTTCAAATGAGCACATACCTTGACATGATCTTGAAGGTGTTCAAGATGGATCAGTCAAATGCTATGTACCGCACCTGAAGTGTGCCTTGCCATAAGTCAGTCAAGGGGTACAAGAGTGATCCAAGAATGGATCACAGGACAGCGGTCAAAGTTATCCTTAGTAACTAGTGGACTAAGGAATTTTCTCAATTATGGAGGTGGTAAAAGAGTTCGTCGTAAAGGGTTATGTCGATGCAAGCTTAACACCTATCCGGATAGCTCTGAGTGGAGATACCGGATACGTATAATGGAGCAACAATTTAGAATAGCTCCAAGTAGAACAGTTATTTGGAATAGCTCCAAATAGAACGTGGTAGCTACATCTAGGAGATGACATAGAGATTTGTGAAATACATACGGATCTGAATGTTGCAGACCCGTCGACTAAAACCTATCTCACAAGCAACATGATCAAACCTAGAACTCATTGAGTGTTAATCACATAATGATGTGAACTAGACTACTGACTCTAGTAAACTCTTGGGTGTTAGTCACATGGCGATGTGACCTGTGAGTGTTAATCACATGACGATGTGAACTAGATTATTGACTCTAGTGCAAGTGGGAGACTGTTGGAAATATGCCCTAGAGGCAATAATAAATTGGTTATTATTATATTTCCTTGTTCATGATAATCGTTTATTATCCATGCTAGAATTGTATTGATAGGAAACTCAGATACATGTGTGGATACATAGACAACACCATGTCCCTAGTAAGCCTCTAGTTGACTAGCTCGTTGATCAATAGATGGTTACGGTTTCCTAACCATGGACATTGGATGTCGTTGATAACGGGATCACATCATTAGGAGAATGATGTGATGGACAAGACCCAATCCTAAGCCTAGCACAAGATCGTGTAGTTCGTATGCTAAAGCTTTTCTAATGTCAAGTGTCATTTCCTTAGACCATGAGATTGTGCAACTCCCGGATACCGTAGGAATGCTTTGGGTGTATCAAACGTCACAACGTAACTGGGTGACTATAGAGGTGCACTACAGGTATCTCCGAAAGTGTCTGTTGGGTTGGCACGAATCGAGACTAGGATTTGTCACTCCGTGTAAGCGGAGAGGTATCTCTGGGCCCACTCGGTAGGACATCATCATAATGTGCACAATGTGATCAAGGAGTTGATCACGGGATGATGTGTTACGGAACGAGTAAAGAGACTTGCCGGTAACGAGATTGAACAAGGTATCGGGATACCGACGATCGAATCTCGGGCAAGTATCGTACCGATAGACAAAGGGAATTGTATACGGGATTGATTAAGTCCTTAACATCATGGTTCATCCGATGAGATCATCGTGGAACATGTGGGAGCCAACATGGGTATCCAGATCCCGCTGTTGGTTACTGACCGGAGAACGTCTCGGTCATGTCTGCATGTCTCCCGAACCCGTAGGGTCTACACACTTAAGGTTCGATGACGCTAGGGTTATAAAGGAAGCTTGTATGTGGTTACCGAATGTTGTTCGGAGTCCCGGTTGAGATCCCGGATGTCACGAGGAGTTCCGGAATGGTCCGGAGGTAAAGATTTATATATAGGAAGTCCTATTTCGGCCATCGGGACAAGTTTCGGGGTCATCGGTATTGTACCGGGACCACCGGAAGGGTCCCGGGGGCCCACCGGGTGGGGCCACCTATCCCGGAGGGTCCCATGGGCTGAAGTGGGAAGGGATCCAGCCCAAAGTGGGCTGGGGCGCCACTTCCCTTAGGGCCCATGCGCCTAGGGTGAAGGGGGAACCCTAAGGAAGAGTCCCAAGGAGGGAAGGCACCTCCTAGGTGCCTTGGGGGGGAGGGAAACCTCCCCTGGCCGCCGCCCCCCTAGGAGATTGGATCTCCTAGGGCTGGCGCACCCCCCCCCCTTGGGCTCCCTATATATAGTGAGGGTAGGGGGCCTCTTGAGATGGTGCAGCCCCTCCCTCTCTCCCAAGTTCTTCTCCTCTTCTGCGGTGCTTGGCGAAGCCCTGCAGGATTGCCACGCTCCTCCATCATCACCACGCCGTTGTGCTACTGCTGGATGGAGTCTTCCTCAACCTCTCCCTCTCTCCTTGCTGGATCAAGGCGTGGGAGACGTCACCGGGCTGTACGTGTGTTGAACGCGGAGGTGCCGTGCGTTCGGCACTTGATCATCGGTGATTTGGATCACGACGAGTTCGACTCCATCAACCCCGTTCACTTGAACGCTTCCGCTTAGCGATCTACAAGGGTATGTAGATGCAACTCTCCTTCCCCTCGTTGCTGGTCTCTCCATAGATAGATCTTGGTGACACGTAGGAAAATTTTGAATTTCTGCTACGTTCCCCAACACTGTCTTGTCGGCGGCACCGACAGGACGCCCATCACCAAGGCCTCAGTCACAGTCACGTCAGCATTAGCCGGCGCCGTCACCGCATCCAAAGCCTGGCCGGACAATTCCGACGTCTGTCCAGAAGGAACCACCTCTGAGGACGCTGTCGGCTCCACAACGACAGGCGATGGAGGTTGGCGGTAACAGTTCCGACCACCACGATGACCACGATAACCACCTCTTTGCCGGTAATCTGGGCCAGATGCCCCCTCAACAAAGCCTCCGAGGGGCCGTAAAAAGGTCTTTCAGCTGTTCGATCACTCTGCCATGCATAACCACACCCGCCGCCCGTCGACGACGAGCCACGATGTTGTCCCTCACCATAAGTGTTGTAACCATCATCGCCCCACTGTCCTCGAGGTGGTCCATTACCACCACGGTTAACCGGGAAACGAGCATGTCCCACGCCTCCATCGCCGACATGCTCAGGTTGAGGTGGCGGTTCATGCGACTACACCGGCCCAGACCGTTGTTGCGGCGGTCTTGCAAGAAAGTGAGGCGGCGGCGCAGCCCGGGGCTGCTGCCCATGCGCCTGCGACTGATTGCGAAGCGTCACCACTGCCATCCTTGGCGTCGATGGTCTAGGACCCTGCGCGTTTCCACGCCCCGCAGCGGCTAGGGCGGGCGCCGTACCGGCCGACCCAGGAGCTGGCAGTCTAGGCCCCAAAGCGCCACCGCCATGACCCGCAGCGGCCGGCCTGGTCCCAGCGGCCGCCGAAGCTCTCTGACCCAGCGTGCCGCCACCGTGACCCGCAACGGCCGGCCCGGTCCCAGCAGCCACCGGGGTTTTCTGTCCTGGCGGTGCGCCACCACCACGGCCGACTGGCACGGTCCCGGCCGGGGGTTTCGGTCCTGGTGGACCACCTCCACGCCCCGCCATGGCCGCGAGAGGAGGAACACGGGCAGCACGGCCAGGCCCATACCTAGGAAACCCGGGAACGGCGCGAGTTCGACGAACCCTAGGCGGAGGCGGCGGAGGAGAGCGATCAGGAGAACGACGTCATAGCGATTTGCATGCGGCTACATACACCGTAGATACGTTCGGCGTTACTTGGGCCTCATACACAGGAGCGTCCGGTCCGATCCGCTGCGCCTCACGGCTGACATGCTGGGCCACATACCCGGACATGCCAGAGTCCGTGACGGCCCGCTCAGTCACAGGCCCGGGATGGCCCAGAAGCTGATCCAAACGCTTCTCCCTGGCCGCTCGGATCTGAGCCGCCGTGCTGGTCGCCGGCGACGGCTGCGCCGCCACCGGTCGGCCCTTCCTATTCTTATTTCTAATCACACGAGTCCAAGAATCCGGCAAGAAGAAATCCGACAATGTGATTGGCTTGATACATACCTTGGGTATAGGTCCTTTTCATGGCCGGATCGTGGAGGCCGCCGTCCTCTGGTGAACAATCCGTCCAACCAGCTCCACCTTGTCCTCGGGGTTCAGTCCCTGCCGCGCTGGATCGTCACGCGGCACAACATCGTCCACAATCATGGCCACTTCCTCCTCCGAATATCCTGGATTGAACGCTTCACAGATCACATCCGATGGCGTCGGCGAGTACAACTCCGGCGAGTCTCCGGCGTAGTTCCCGTCGTCGTCAGCCTCATCGTCTGATTCCACGAGCGCCCAGAACCGGCCGCCGACGTGTCCACGTCCAGGGCCGGCGGAAGCCGCCGTCCGGTTCGCGGCGATCGCCGTGGGCGTCGCCCGCGTCGCCTGCCTCCCCCTCATTCGCTAGGAGTGCCACAGTGCTAATTGCCTCGTTCTTTCTTTGGATCATTGGGTCACATGACAGGCGGTGATATGGCCTGTTCGGGCGGGAAGTATGCCCTCCCAGCTATGTTCCTACTCCATCAAGAATGGCTTTTGGCACTGGTAGAGAGCTCAAGATTTTGTGCACTGGTCCAGACCTGCTCTTGTGATTTTTACTCATTATACTTTCGGAAAGACAAGTCTGCATTTGAAAATTGCTAATAGAGCTTGAGCTCCATGGAGCCTGAAATACAAAAAAAATCTAAAAATTTATGTGTCAAAAAGTTGTGAAAAAAAGTACAGACATACCTTTGGATGTATACTATTTGTCTCTACAGTTTCATTGTGAAATAGAGTTTATGCAAGCTACACATAGTAAAAAAAAGGGATTTCTAGCACATGTACCATCTATCTATTATATTTTACTATATACTAAAAGGAAAATACGGAGGATAATTAGAGATATTGGCTAGAAAATCTCACATTAATCAGAAAATGACGACACTTCAACTTGTGGACAACGTGTTGGAACCATTCAATCATCGTAAAAAGATTTTATGTCAAAAAATGTATTAGAGATATTGGCTAGAAAATCTCTGACGATGGCAGGGGAGATCAAGGGTGGAAGGGGAAGCTAGAGCGGACACGAAAGAGGAGTCGCCCGTTGGGATGACGCGGGGCCTGGCGAGTTGGTGCTGATTGAAGTGCTAGCTCCCGATTCTTTTCTCTCCAACTAAATTAGGCAGAACAGTAGTGAATCTTCAAGCAAGGAGACTGGCTCAATTTGCATCTCCAAAATAATACTCCAGTCAAATTTAGTTTGGCCAGTCCAATCATGCACTCACAACGCTCCAAGATACACGTGGAGTGAGGTTGTCGTATGCATCAAGTGGTTAATTTGAAGTCTTTGCCAGAAAGAAGAAAGAAAGAGGACTTCAGTAGTTGTGTTCGTTCTTTCAAAGCAAGTACGTTTGGGGTCAAAACGCCGCAAAAGAAAAATGAACATCCTAGAATTCCATGCAACTCACTATACAAGTCGCCGCTAGGTGCGCCGTATGTGCTGGTCGAAACTTACCAAATTTGACTCCAGTCAGTGGGTCACTAGTTGTTATTAGGAGAAACTGAAAGCCAGAGCAATACGCTATATACGTTCAAGTGAGCAGCTAGCTAGCCAGCACAACTAGGTTTTGGCCACCATGTAGTATGCAATTTGTATGCTTTGGAAGGATCGTCCCATCTTCTCCGGCAAATCTGCATCCGACGCCGGTTCTGTCAACTGCCGACGTCCTCCATCACGGTTAGCTAGTATGCATCAGATGAAACACCGACGGCCACTCACAGTCGTCCATTGTCGTAGTGCAGTGAATGTGAAACAGTAATCCCAACTTGCTTTGGCTGTTTTATTTATTTATTTAATATCAGTGATCATCCGGCGATCAAACATGAAAATTTGTTACCATTTGTTCTTGGTATCATTGCTACCTTGCTTGCAATCAAACAGTCTCCGTCACCACAGAAGATTCTTTTTTTGAAACTTGAGGAATTTATTTCAATCTCTAAGCAAGTCACAGAGACTAATGTGCATGATTCCACATTAAGATTAGTGATACATGTGCTGTGACTGAACACTCCACGAATCCTTGTCATGTCTAACACCAGCACAAGTGAAAATACAATCTCACGCATTATAGATGTTAAAATCATCCTGAGCTTGCCTATGTGCTATCTTGCTGTTTGTCCTACGGATGTTGAAGACTCTAGCATCAGCTTCGTTACTGTGGTTGATGAATGTATTAAGTGCAGGTCTGTTTTTCAGTGGACGCCTTGTTGTTGCTTGCCTGCTTCTGCCAAAACTTTGATTATCTATTAAGCAATTTGGTTTATAAAGGTTCAGCACCTTGGCTACTTCAGAAACCAGCTCCAAAGCATTAGCTCCAGCCTCTATGACTGAACAAGCCGTTGATGCCGCAGTGGAAATAGCTTGGTGTTTCCCTCCTGCTGACAAAGACGCCCCTACAATGCCTGGTTACTATAATTGGCCATTGAAAAACGAGAGGCAGTTTGGTAACTACAAGTTTGCCTCCTTTATTCCTTCTCCACCACATTACAATTTAAAATCGTTGAAACAAAGATTAGCAACATCCGATGTAAAATATTTATAAATTACATTGAAGTTGTATCAGAGTGTTCTGTTATAGCTGCAAGTAGTCTTGGCATTGGGGGCATATCAATCTCCTGTAGACCCTCAAGAACACGTACCACTTCATCCATCGCCGGCCGATCAAACTCATTATCTTGAATGCACCAACATGCAACTTTGCAAACCCTTTCAGCTTGTATCGTATTGAAGTCGACATGTAACCGTGGATCCACCAAACTCCCCACATCCCCTTCATGAAGCTTGTTGACGACTTGTACAGGGAAATATTCAACATGATAACTGTTGCTAGTGGATTCTTCACCTGAATTTCTCCTTCCTGATATGATTTCCAACAATACCATGCCAAAGCTATAAACATCAATTTTTGGTGTAACAGCAACTCCACTAAGCCACTCTGGGGCAAGATAACCTACAGTTCCCCTGAATGTAGTCAGAATTCGGCTCCAATTTCTTCCCAGAAACACTGCCAGCCCAAAGTCCGCAACTTTAGGAGCCAATGATGCATCGAGGAGTATGTTTTCTGGCTTAATATCACTGTGTATGATGCACTTGTGACAACTCTGATGCAAGTAGAACAATCCTCTAGCAACTCCTAGGGCTATTTGATACCTGGTACTCCAACTTAGCACACCAAAATTGCTCTTAAATAGATGACCATCAAGAGAGCCATTTAGCATATGTTCATAGACAAGCAACCTATTATGTCCTTCACAGCAGAAACCAATCAATTTGACTAGATTGATATGTTGGATCAGTCCAAGTGAGCTCACCTCAGCCCTAAATTGCTTCTCTCCCTGGCGAGCACCATCAAGCCTTTTCACCGCTATCGGAGTCGATCCACTTAACACTCCCTTATAAACAGAGCCAAAACCACCTCCTCCCAGCTTTTCAGAGAAGTTTTTAGTAGCGTCAACTAAATCGGTGTATCTAAAGGCAATAATCCCACCACAACCTTGGTTATCGTATAATGGAGAACAACACCACTTGAATTTGTTCCTCTGAACCACTAACAACATCACGAGCATTATTAACGCAAAGCTAATAATGCTTGCAGCAATAACAACTCCAACGCTTAGTTTTCTTTTGTTTTTGCTCAGACTTGGAAAATCATTGGCCGCAAGGCGAAGGTAAAGAACATCTTCAGCAAAAATTTCAATGCCATCATTCAGATTTACACTAAGCAATTCCCCATGCCAGACAGAGCACATGTTATTGTTATAGGAATAAGCAGTGCAGGAGCAGGAACCTCGACAAGCTTCTTCACATTTTCTCTGAGTGGTAATATTTTGTATGCTTTTTGGATTGTAGGGCAATGTAACATGAGTAATAGGGTGGAACATGTCTGTTGAACTTGTCTTGTTGGTAGGGCAATGTAATGGTGTACTTCTGATGCAACCTCCTGTCCGATCATCAAGGTACCAATCTGTTGGCGACTTCTGAGAGAAGCTCTCCATACAATCACAGAATGGACGTGCATTACCGCGTGCAGTGCCATTGCAGACCGTGAAAGGTCCGCAGGTAGCCGTCGGAGTGCAGGGATCAATAGGTTTGGATTGTACAGTTTGCCAAGACTGTTCGGCTTCCGACCATATATTCAGCTTGATCTGGCCAAAGATGTCTAGTGATAATGTGGAAGATGATTCATCAGGTGAAGTGTACATGTAGTACTCCTCTTCGTTGTTATCAACGTATGTTACGTTAATCAAACCTTTGGTCCGCGAATCCGCATTTATAACCATCATAATTACTGGTAAAAGTTTGGACATTTGTGATGTTCCATATTCCCAATTCCAGTACACTACTGAGGGATTTCGGCGCTTCATGATGATCCCACTGGTGGCTAGTTCAAGGGTGTATGAGCCGAGACCTGGATCAATCAGGCTCTTCTTAGAGATGCCAAATCTACTCAAACCGGTGATCTTGTTCCGGCCTCCCTTGGCACCAGGAAGCAGAACATCTGTTGGGTAGTCGAAACTCTGCCACAACGGCGGACCAGATGATGGGCCTTCTGTGAGGACAAGGTTTCCGTTGTTCAAGAGAACGGCGGTACTACTGGTGTTTATGTTGGTTTGTGTTCTATTGATGATGTGAGTGGACCAGAGTACAGACTCGGTACCGGCATGGTTCACGATGGCAAGATTGCCATCACTAGAGATTTTGAGGTGTGTTAGGTGGAGCTCGGGGCCGGGTATTGGCTTCTCTCTATTACCAACCCAGACAGTAGTGAAAACCGGAATCTTATCGAACCATATGCCAAGGTACCAGTTGGGGGAGGTGGTGGTGTCGGACTTACTGATGGTGGTGCGTGCTGCAGGCTGGAAGAAGCCGAGCGCGAACTTGCCGTTGCTTGAGACGAGCTTGTCGCCGACGGCAAGCGTCTGGGCAGCCGTGAGAGTATCATGTGAAGTTGTAGAGGAACATGGAGGAGCGTGCAAGGAGGAGACGAGGAGAAGTAGGAGTAATGTGTAGAGGGCAGGCATGGATAAGAGTGTCTAAGGACTTGACAGAGCATGAGTAATGTGTTGACGGTGGAGGGATGTTGTGCTGTTGGGAGAAGGCAGAACAAGTGTTTTTATAGAATGAAAATGGCGGAGCGTATCATACACGTTCAGATGATTGAAGGAGAAGAAGGGCCCACTTGGAGAAGAATGGCTACATGTTTATCAAAAAGAGACGAATGGCTACATAGTATATACCCACATGGGCAGCCACTTGGACTAGTTATACTACGTGTACTCCCACGTCCTATATGTGTCAACAAAAAAACGGTCAAGAATGTCCAGCTGAATGAAGGAGAATGACGTACGCGGTCCACTTGGGGTCAAGTAGATTAGCATGTTCAGCTGAGTGAGCGAAGCTTCCATGGCCCTTTCCCTTGCCCCAGCCAACCACGGGCCTTGGTCAAGTCACTCACGAGGCTTCCACGAACCTGCTGCTGGAGCTAGCTGATGCTGCTTGTACCAACTATTGATCTGGGCCTGAGTACAATACATTAGGTTTGTATATCAAGTTGGCTAGACTGCACTTTAGTCGCTGCAAGTCCGGAATAACTTGTTCGCCACAGCGAACATCATGTATCAACTAGCTAGGGAAAGCCACCTTCATGATCTGAAACCTATTAATGAGTTGCCAAAGCAGTTTATTAGGTACGTAAAGGTCCTTGTTGTGCTTTCACTACTCCTACAGCCTGAATGGAGATGAAGTGCTACTAATTTGGGTCACAGGAGTTAAATAGTTATTTGCGCAAAAACATGCCATGAACAAAAATTTATAAAGAAAACGGAACAGAGACATAAATTTATAGTTTTTCATGATTTAATGTATAAGAAATGCGATGTTATACTCTAAAAAACCTGACATCCTCTAACATATAGATTACCAAGATATATTCAAAATGCTACGATGGCAAATATGTTGATCCAGATCATGGTGAAAAATACATAAACTAGGTATGTTTAACAAGGTAGACTAATAAGGAGAACATTGGGTTCTCTAAAAACATGGCAAATTTACAAAACAATTATGTAGTGTTCACGTGGCAAAATTTGCGTTGTGAAATAAGTTTACATGGTAATTCTACATGGTGAAAAAACTTGTGAGAGAGGCAGAAATTTTCGATATGAATAATATAATAGTATATATAAAAGAATTTATCATGGTATGTTAAATAAAATTTACATGGTAATTCTAACAAATTTGCCATGGAAAATAGCCAAAAAAATATATTTCTAAGATCAAAATTTACCATGGTATGATTAATAAAATTGCCATAACTATGATAAAACTACCATGGTCCAATAAATAAATTTGCCATGATCTTAATAAAAACATTGCCATGTCTCAGATAATGGAATTCCCGTGATACCGACAAATAAACTCCCATTGATTAATTAATAAAACTACGACAGTGTAAATAATATAATTTAATGCCCCCTATTATAAAATTACACACGACCAATTTTTAGATTTTGTTCTCTAAAAACATGGCGACTTTTGGGATTTTGTAAAATAATGGGCACATGGCCAAACAAAATATGAGTTTTCTTGTTACAAAAAGGATGGAAATTTTAGGGATTTGTCAGGGTGCACATGGAAAAAATTGAGAAAATTTGTAAAAGGTGAAAAAGTTATGGATTTTTTTCTTCAAAAAAAGATGGATTAGTCATGCACACATGCAAAATTAGGGATTTTTTTTTCTCTAAAAGCATTGCAAGTTATGAAAAAAAAATAACACATGTCAAATTTAGAAGATTTATTCTTTATTAAGGAAAAATTAGCAAATTGCCATGTCCACAAGCTAATTTTAGGATATTTGTTTTAAAAATATGACAAAATTTAGGGATTTGCCATGGGTACATGAAAAAATTAGGAGATTTATCTTATATATCTAAATAATAATCCCCCACTACCCTATTTCTCTCAACACACAAGCATGCCACCACATCAATCAGCATGCATGGGAAAAGGGCCACCCCTACTAACCTATTTCTCTCAACATGCAAGCATTCCACCTCATCATGCAAAGTCGGCGGGAAAAAACTCACCTAAGCATGCAAGCATACATGAGAATTTGAATTCAATTATGCTACTTATATTATAAATATTTTACAAGTATACAATAATCAAACATAATAAATCATATGTATTTAAATTTTAGTTTTTATATTATTTCTTAAAATATTTATGTTCTATACAACCAAATCTCACTGAAATATACTGCAAACCATCACCGCACCAACGTGCGGGTTATCATCTAGTTCTTCCAAAAATGATGGCAACATTAGGAATTTATCAGAAGAGGAGATGGCAAATTTGCCATGATAAGTACAATAAAAATGCCATGGGTACAAGATAAAAAAATATAATGGGCACATGCCAAACTTAGGAATTTTGCTGTTTTAAAAAGGATTTGTCATGGTCCAAAAAATACATTTCGGATGGATTGTTCAATAAATTTGCCATGGTCCAAAAAACACAGTTGACATAGTCCAAAAAGTACATGCCAAATGTTCATTAGTTTAGTACCTATATCATGTCAAATGTTGTTCACATGGAAAATTTGAAGAAAAAAATTGGTATTGGCAAAAGGAGCTAATTTTCCATCGCAAATTTGGAAAACAAATTGTAAAAAAGGAAAATTAACATGGCAAAAATGTGGATTAAAATGACCTATGTAGATCATGGGCACAAGATAAAGATTTTGTAGTGGGGGCATGGGAAATTTAGTAAAAAAAATTGAAAAAGGTATGGTTGCCATTACATTTAAGATACACACACACAAAATTAGTCGTGATGTTTGTAAAAAAGGCCATGCCTGAAAATTTTACATTTTGCCATGCGTGAGAAACTAACATTTTCTATGACTTGAAAAACAAAACAAATGGAAGCTTAACAATTATGTTTGAACCTAGGCACACATGGAAAACTTCATGCCATTTCCGTTGAAATCTTAATATTAATTAAGATTTATGCAATTTATCATGTATGAGGAAATAAATTTTACTCCCTCCGATCCAAATTAATTTATGTAGCTTTAGTACAACTTTGTACTAAACTGGCGTCATTTAATTTGGATTGGAGGGAGTATCAAGTTGCCATGTGACCATTCATAAATTTGCTATGGACAAATGCAACAAATTTACCATGGTTCATGGAATAAATTGCCATGTGAATAGTTTGTTGAAATATAGGCAAGAACTTAGAAAAGTGGACATGGCAAGAACATGAACAAATTGCCATTAATAGTTTATAGCTAAAGGAAAGCAACTTAGAATTGCAATGGCATAAACATAGCTAAAACAAAATCACAACATAAGTAGTCAAACACATCATGTGATAATCTTGCTAGTCTTTTCACAAAGTCTCTACTACGATCCAGTTTTCAAAGATGTGTTCATGGAATTGGTAGGAGGAATCTTAGAGCCTTGCAAGGTTCAGGGGGAGTGTACGCCCGAATCATAGTTGTATTTGATGATACTAAAGATCGTTGGTCCAGTAGAAAATTTTCAATGCAGAAGACTAGACTGTGCACTCTTCCTTAGTGAGTTTTCCCAAGGGGTTTTGTCAAGTAGGTTTTTGAGGAGGCAACAAGTGCAACTAGATATACGCATGCAATCACTCTTTTTCCATAAACTTGGAGGGGGGGCTGCTCAACCAATTTGTAATTAGAGAAACAGTAATTAATGACATTAGTAATATGGCATGAAACCTTTGCAACATATCAAAAGGTTAATATGGGCTTATTACTAAAATGCCCATGGTGGGTTAGGGTATAAAGAGCCATGAGATGGAGTGTTTTTTGTACATAATTAAGTCGATTTGAGTTAACACGAGAGAAAACAATGAAAAGAGCTATAATAAAGAGCTTGCACGTTTCTCTATACACATATTGGGTTCCTTATTCGTGCAACTTGTTGGTTTTCCTATTCAACCTTTGATTCGAATCGGAAGATCGGCAACGATTTTATAACAGGAATGGTCGTCTTGTTGCTGATCGGCCACCAGCTAGCGAGGGCCTCTTTTCACCGGGGAGAGTACAATAATATCGCAAAATCCACAAAGACAGCAACAACACCGTGAGATGGACGAGCACCGGCGTACTCACCACTCGTTCAACAATTAGGAACATTAACATATTCTCTTGCAATTAAAGCCTAGCTAGCTACAGGCAATAAGCTTTGTTCCCTAAATTGACCCCTTTGACATGCCTTTGACATCTTCACAGTTGAGCATTTATTCTTGGCAGAATCCTAATGAAATATCGAAAGTGAGAGAAGATAGTGACTGGTTAGGAAACTAGTGTCAAAATCGCTCTTATATTATGGGACGGGGGGGAGTAGGCCCTAATTGTTCACCATGTGTGATGCTATGTGCAACTTTCAATAGAGTGTATTATACTGTTTGTAGAAGAAGCAGTAGAAAGAAAAAGTATTGTCCAACGAGTGGGAAAACGGCTCATCATTGACTGGTTTTCAGTCCGGAGGTGTTCTTGCACCCCACTCATCCTTGGCAAGGCCGGAGGTTCATTTCCCTTCCGTTCATCCCTCGGCGGCCGAAGGGTTGAGGAACCCTGGTTCTTTTTCTGGGTGAACAATTAGGGATGCGATTTGGTCCCTCATCAGCATGATTGAGTTGGTGATGGCTCGTCCCGGTGGGGAACAACAAGCCTTCCCAACTTTGTTCCTACTACATCAAGGACGATTTCTGGCATTGGTGGAGAGCCTAAGAATTTGAGCACCAAACAAGGGTCGTCCATGGCCAGATCTCGGTTCTTGAGCAAGCTCCTCCACTGTGAGAGGATGCAAGTGTTATCCGGAATAATTGGGCGTAAAGCGCCTGTAGGTGGATTTTCAAGTCCGCCGTCAAATCTCAGGGGAAAAGGACACCAGGGGCTATTTGACCTAACTTGTCGGAGACTGAACTACCGCTCGACACCTTCATCGTAGGAAGGAAAAAAAACCTGGATCCCTGAGCAACAGTGTTATTAGGTCACCGAAGATCGGGGCCCGATAAAAAGCAATTAGAAAACAAATCTAAGTAGTTCCACACACCGCGCTTTGCTTAAAAGACAGAGGTATGTTTGTAAAGGCAGCCTAGGCACAACGCGATCCTTAGAAAACATACCTAGATTCAAAGTCCACTCTCTCCTTCAGCTTCCACCACTATCGTTGCACGTTAGCGCATCCGTTTTTTCATTCAGGAACGAGGGGACTAAAAAATTTGTCAAAAGTCATCTTTTTATTTAACTAAGTAAATATTCTAAAAAATATGTCTATGTGTACGATGATTAGTTACAACCAACCGAAAGACTTATTTAAATAATAGGGAATTTCCTCCTCCAGTCTACTCCTAGGACTACATCATATGCTCCCAACTCCATGGCCAACAAATTAAACTACAATCCATATCCTTTCATCTCCCACTATACACCAGCTGAACACATCCCATACAATCAGCTCGAAGAGCATCTCATGCTAGTCTGCTCTAGTCCCTTTATGAAACTTTCGTCCTTCTCCTGTTGCTTGATTCACCATCATTAAATGATACAAGTCTTGGATAAGAATCTACAACGCACTAGAACGTCCAGTTCTATAAACATTGGTACCAGGGGTTCTATGATAAAAAAAATCTTATATTTGTTTGCTTGCCACTCAACCAAAGAAATGTAAAGTTGTTCGAAATGAGCACTAATTGAAAAGTCAAATTTAATTTCAGACTGTGTATCTATTTTCAAATTGTTTACTTACCAGGGGTTCTATAAACATTGTGCATTTATTTTCATATTTTTTTTAAAAAAATGAAAAGTCAAAATTTGGATTTTTGGAAATTTCGAGCTCCATGGAGCCCCAGACCCAAATTGCCTCACTCGTTTGCATTGTTTCATGTAGCAACAAGAGAACAACGTTGCTGTCGAAAATCAAGTATCAATGAATTATGCCCTTACAAAAAACACTCTTACATAAATTAAAAAATACATTCAAATACTTGAGGGTGCTGAAGTCTTCTTTGTCATGCATCCACCGGCAATGTGTGTATGGCCTTTTTATATCAATGGTACTAACCATTTCGTAGTACCTAGTATCTTTGAATTTTGAAGGAGTTGCAACGTGTGCATACTGCACACGCATGAGTATACCCGTGAGGAAGGATGTGCTCTCTTATAGCACCATAGTACCTAGTATACAAAGGGAAAGATATTGCTATTTCAAGGGAATTGGCCAAGCAAAGATAGTGCACATCTGTTGTTATTATGAAATAAAATGTATTTTTCATAAGAAACTATGGATGAATAATGCCATAGAAACGAGATAACTACCTCCAACCAATCAAAAAGAAGCTACTAGTCTACAACTTGGTCTATGGAGACATAATATTTCGTGAAGAGAGGACCAGGAAGCGACCGAAACCCTAGCTATTACCCCATCTACTCCCCCATCTCGCTGCTGCGGGGGCGCATCACGGAGAAAAGATCTTACAGCCTTGGGGAGGGGGGAGGTTCTGATTGCGGGCGGCCTACTTGTGGAGGAGTTGGAGGGCTGTCTCGAGATGGTGAAGGAGATGTGTTCTTGAGTGACGGTCTTCGTTAGGCGATGCTCGATGGCGGCGTTGGTGATCCGTCACAGCAATCTCCAACAGCGCCCCGACCTAGCTAGGTCACCGCAGAAGAGGGAGTTAGTGCATGGTCCTAGATGGCGGCGAGCTCGACATCGGACACAGTCCTGTTGTGTCATGACATGGGTGTTTTTTCCAGATTTTCTTTAGTGAGTCTTCGAATTTGGTTTGGGACGGCAAGGCGACAGTGTTGTTCTAGTGTAGGAATAATTACTGCTCTTTTCCATTTAGTTGGTGTTTTTTATCCAAGGCGCGGATCATGTTGAGTCATATCTCTTGCGGGTCTTTCGAGATCTAACCGATTTAGGTTTCTGGTGGATCCGTTTGGATTCAACAGACTTGCATGGTCTTTGGAGTTTCTACATGCCCTTGTTGACGCTTCTTCGCTAGGGTGGCGATTTGTTTCCTAGATGGCGGCTGCCGGTGTCTTTTGGTTTGTATTGGCGACTTCTCGGCCACTACTTCTACAAGCTCCTAGGTTTAAAAGAGTTTGCTCCTCCAAAGCGGAGGCTAGAGACGGCGTTGAGCTATGCTCGTGCACTCCACCGAGGGGTGCAGGAGGAAGAAGACTTGTGATTTACAAAAAAAAAGATCTTGCAGGAGGAAGCAGACTCGTGCACTCCACCAAGGATTTGAATGTAATTTTATTTTTCTACACAAATGTGTCTGGAATGACTTGTGATGCTTAATATATGAACTTAGACCCTTTCACCCAAAAAAAATATAATAGGTGTTTTACAAAAACAATGACTGGTTGCAAGATGTAATGGATATGTATATATTTGTAAGATACTGTAAGATATTTGTAAGACCCTCCCATCCTGATTTGTACGGCTAGCTTGAATTTAGAAAAATTGATCATAATTTAGTCAATAAATGATCAGTTATATGCCAAATAAAATGCCACTAGAAACTACATTGAACCTGAATCTAATAATATAATTTGTTGTGACATATAAATAATAATATTGTATTGAAACAATTAATGATCAAAGTTTTTAATAAAATATGTGTGAACCTTACAAATCACGATAGAGGAATTGGTATATGTGTAAGCATCCATATATGGTGATCAACAAACATCGATAGTTCAATTCAATTGTAGATTTGACATGACACACATTGCCAGAACATGCATGGTGATCCAGAGACAGCAACATGATACATAATGACTTAGCAGCAGATGAGAGAAGCAACATTGCTAACGGGAGATGCATAAGAAGCATGTGCTACGTTGTACCAAGGAATGTTGATAGCAGGATATATAATGTAGTTGACGTAACCACCCTAAAATCTTTGTATGCAGCTCCCAGGAAGGTCTAGCTGTCATCTGAGATTTGACATAAGTGTTTGCTCGTCAGAGCAATGACTAGTGTAGGGATCATGATGTGCCGAGGGAAGCCAAGTGTTCACTGCGTAGTTAAGGTTAGGCAACGGCTCATCACGTTCCAGGAACTCCATTGCTTTCTGAATGGTAGGCCTTTGCGCACCGTCAAGAAGAGAACACCAGAGTCCTAGGACAGCCACACGCTGCATCTGCGCCTGCCACCTATCAAAGTCATCCCCATGCAACCTTGCATCTGTAGCCTCGATGACCTTGCCTCCTTTGTATAGCTCCCACACTTGCTCCCTTGACTTCCATGTGCATACAATGTCTAGCAGCACGATTCCAAAGCTGTATACGTCAGATCTAGGGTAGAATTTGACTTTCCCATCTTTCTTGCATTCTGGATCTATGTACCCTTCCGTTCCTAGAGCGGTTGTCATCAATGTCGCATTGTCCTGGTTGCCTATCCTTGATAGTCCGAAATCAGCAAGCTTGGCGTTGAAGTTGTTGTCTAGGAGTATGTTTCCTGGTTTGATATCTCTGTGCAAAATGTATGGGGCACTGTCATGATGGAGATAAACAAGGGCA
This sequence comes from Triticum urartu, assembly GCF_056163025.1. Taxonomy (NCBI): domain Eukaryota; kingdom Viridiplantae; phylum Streptophyta; class Magnoliopsida; order Poales; family Poaceae; genus Triticum; species Triticum urartu. The sequence continues at coordinate 9,053,125 of NC_141874.1, forward strand.
GAGCCAATGTCTTTCACAATTTGGTACCTGGAAGACAGACTGACACATTAGTGAATCCAATGAATGTTAATAATACTATATAATCACTTTATTAATCCTTGCAAAAATAAATAATGTATGGTCCAAAAAATCTCAGTATACCTTGTTGCCCATGGTATTGCTTTCGTACTCTCGCAAAGGTGGTAGTGTAGATTGCGGTTAGGCACCAATTCATAGACAAGGAAGAGCTCGTCATCCTTCTTCTTTCTGTAGCACCAGCACATAAAATCAAGCAGGTTCCGGTTGTTTTCCTTGCAACACCAACCTTTCAGCTTGACGAGATTCTTGTGCTTGGCTTCGCTAATGGTGTTCATCTCAGCGAAGAAGTCAAGATTTCCTCCCCTTGTCTCTTTCAATATCTTCTTTACAGCCACCTCGTCCCCGTAGGATGGACCATCTGATCCGGTGGAGGGTGCACCCGATGATAATTTCTTGGAGAACGTACCCCTGTAGACTACTCCAAAGTTACCTCTCCCAATAACCCTCTCCTCAGAGAAGTCGTCTGTTGCAGAAGCTAGAACACGGTACTCGAATTGTCTAGCTCCGCCACTTCGGGCAACAAAGTCATGGCTTGTTGTCCCTATCCACTTGAAACATGAGATGATACACCACACCACAACCATCAACGTCACAACTCCTCCAATTGACACTCCAACAATTGCTGCCTTCATGTCACGATCTGTATGAATACACAAAATAATTACTAGTAATTTATAAATGATGCTGCTAGGGAACGCTCATGCGCTTTTTCAGTTCATGAATGCACACATACCGTACTACAAAGAAAATCAGCATTAAACCATATATATAGAGCCAGAATATATGACATCACCAACTTGCAAAACTGTTTCTAACCTTCATAAATGCATTTTGTCCAACCCAAACTCGGTTTTCACTGTTGTGTTCCTCACGATTAGATATTCGAAACTAAATCTTGCACGGGGATGTTCTGATGAATATTCTTGGATATCAACTTTGAGTCATGAAAAGCAGGTTTGTTGCACAAGCATGTTTTTTCTAGCTCGGACCAATTTTCTACCACAACGGTGAGTCAATCATTTATTATACATTATCGAGGGGTGAAACATTTCATATCATTAAAATTGCTTTCTACTTATTTATAGGGTATGCACTAGATTCTTAAAGCAATATGATATGATGAACATACAAGTTTGTCTTATAACTTACTTTTCGTCACGCCAGTTCTCTTTAAAAAAAACTTGGGGCAACTCTTAAATTTGTATTAAAATATTCTTTAAACAGTAAAACTTGTTTTTAGCCCACACCATTCATACCAGCCCATCTACGTACCTACTGGGTTATGAGGAAAAAACTTGTTTATACTAAACACTTGTTTTTTTTTTGGTCACAGTAAGTCGATTTTCAAACATTCCATGCGGAGTCTACTTTCGAAGGCCTCGTGATGAGGAACATTCAAAATGCAATTATGCATATGAGGTCTTGTGTACTCAAAACAAGTCCCAGCCTTTTTTTTTGAATAAAAACAAGTCTGGGCTTGATAATATGAAACCCGATCAATATTTACGTAAAAGCCAATTGTTTTTACCGAGTGCCCGGAAAGTTATCACCAGTGTTAAGCTGCACCGAAAAGCCAATCGCTTTTACCTCATGGTCTGGTCCCAAGACTATCTAAGCAACGGCTAGGACAAGAATACACGTGGATACATTGCATTCCTAGGGATCAAATCACCACCTATTTAAGCATGGGCTATGGATCCCCGGCTGGACCACCGACTCGAGATAAAACGTGAATACTCAAAGTAGCACCAGCAAAGCAGGGTACGGATCGTGCATCTTGGCGGCTCCATGCCGTCGAGAGTCTTGTGCAGGTGTGGACGTGACCAGTGGCATATGACGTCTTCAGCTCGCTTCAGTGCTTGTAATCATTGCTAGGTGGTCTACGGTTCTGAATGTAATTTCTATTTCTACACTGTTTTTTGTATGGGAAACGATATGGTTTAGGCGGCGGATAATCAAGCTCGCGGCCGCCGCCTTGCTTGGACGCCACGTGTCCCACGTGACGTGATGGACCTGATTCCCCACAATCTCTCCTTTCTGCAACAAGGCCTTTGTTGAAAAAAAAATGTAACAAACCTCGGTTACGAAAATAATTGCAACATGACCTCCGCTGCAAAAAAAATTGTAACAATGCCTCTGTTGCAAAAAAAAAAAGCTGCAACCATTTTAGAGAAAAGGCCAGAGCCCGACTTTATAGATAAGGGTCTGTCTAGGACACATCTAGATGTGACATAGTTATGTCACATCTAAACTGATTCTCACTCTGTTTATGGTTTATTTTTTTTGTCCTAGTTTTTTTTTGTTTCTTGTTGATGCATTATATACTTGTGGGAGGTTAGATGTGACATCCTTAAAAAACATCTAGATGTGAATTAGACAAACTGTATAGATAAAGCCACCAGGCCAAGTAAAAAACTGCAACCTTACCTATATTTTTGCAAATTTTCTGCAACACGACCCGTGTTGTAGAAAGTTACCGCAACACAACCTTTATTGCGATGCTAGAGGATGACGTTCGCCCACTTAATTCGTCAAATCCACGTCCCGCGAGGCGGCCGATCTTTTAAAAAGATCCGTCGACCCACGCGTAGCAGCGCCCTTTTTGTACTGCCTTAAAAGGCGATGAATAGATTGAAGTTTATCACGAAAAAAAAGACCCCTCGTCTTTGAGTGCGCCCGAACATGCAAAAGTGCATGTGCGCTCTGTAGCAATTTGGAGTAATAAGACTAATTCACTCACGTGTCCAAGTTACTTTTTACTACTGACGGTCTAAACTAAAGGTGCAAAAATACAGCTAGTGTAGTTAATAAACCCGAAAGGAGGGAGTAACACCTTTGCTAGCTGCGGGGCTATGCTAGTTGTAGCATCCATTTTTATCCGTATTTTATCCATTTCTGAGAGAAGGGAGTATAGTATATGCATCTTTTTCAAAAGATGCATATACCTTTGCTTCTTTTTCAAAAGATGTTTAGGAGTAATAGCAATACCTTTGGTTGGCGGAGCAAGTGACGAGTTGAAGGACCAGGAGAGTAACTGATGCAGCTCCATGCCTAAGCCAGTGGCCGCAGAAAACCCCACTGACACTTGAGCCGGGAGCAAGGCGGTGACCGGATCCGGTAACTGCCAGCTGACCTGAACGGGCTGGTAACTTTGATTGTCGAGTAACTGCAGGTCGGCGACTAGCATCCGGGTGGTGTTGTCAAACGTGACGGTGGCCGTCATGGAGCCGTTGAGGCTGAAGCGGGGAAAGCTCGTGTTCTCCGAGCGAACAGAGTTGATGTCAATCCCGATGTGGTCGGCGGTGGTGTTTGGGGGGTCCCACCCGTTGTTGTGGGTGTCAAACTCCACGGCGACGAACTGCTGGTTACCCAATGCGGCCCCCCTCTCCTGGTCGCCTTGGGAGATGAGGCCGAGGTGGCCGCCAGTTGAGTTGGGCGGCAATTCCGACGGGTAATATGCGAGAAAGAAGGCCATGCCATCGCCCTTGTTCTTGGTGGTATTGATGGTGAAGGTGAAGCGCGTTTGGAAGCTGGCCACCTCGCCGGTGGTGACGTCGTAGAACGGCACCGGGTGGCCGTACGACACCCGTCCCTTGCAACTTGTGGGGTCCTCTCCCCACGAGTTGCAGGTGACGTCGACCATGCCGCGGCCCAAAGGTATGGCGGCGTCGCCCTCGAGCTTGAGGTCATCTAGGCGGTAGCTGGATGCGTTGGTGAAGTCCAAGCTGAAGGAGAAGGGTGAGGTGTCTGCGGCTGTAGCTGGAGCGGAAGATATAGCTCCACAGAGGTGCATGGAGGCGAGGAGGAGGATGAGCTGCGCACTGCCGGTGCTTGCAGTTGCAGGCAAGCCCATGGCCACGCAATGGTAGGTGTACGTACGTAGTAACTGGCTGGCTATCAAGACCAACAGGACAGAAGGGCTAGCGAGCAACGGTGGTGAGAGGGATTGAGCGGTGGGTGGCCTATTTATGGGCCACCGCACGACACGACTGACGCGATGATAACTGCGTGCACGGTCCAGGTCGTCGGCCGGTCAACGGCCATATGACACGGCATGTCTTTCGTCCACAGAAGGGCATACGTGTTGGAGTCGCGTTAGAGCATCTACAGCCGGGCGTCCTACACCGGTCTCAAACGCCCGGATGACCGTTTGATCATCAACCGGTCACGATTTTTTAATCCAGACGAACGTCTTAAACGGGCTTCAAACGTCCGAGCTAGTTGGCATTTTAAATATGGAGCGGATATGGGGTGATCCGGGCACGTCCACCTGACAAGCCCATCCCACCACCGACCCTACGGTTTTCCTACAAAAAACCCCATCTAGCTCATCGCTTTGAAATCCTAGCTCACTCACTCTCCTCTTTGGCCCCGTCCTTTCCTTTCCCCGCACCGATTCCGATCGAATCTGGCGCAATGTCGAGCTCCGGTAGCCGCTCCGACTCTGGGATGGAGACGGAGCCCGATGAGGACGCCTCGACTACTCGAATAGGTCTACTGCCGGTAGCTTACGACCGCGGAGATGGACGCGCGGCGGCTCCGTCGGAAGAACGCCAAGGTGCTACTGATTGCCATTGAGCAGTCCTAGCGCGAGGCGGCGGAGGTGGCTCGGCTCGCGAAGCTCAAGCGGCAGCAGGACAGGGAGGTCCGGCGGCTAAAAGGGCTCGTCATCCTCTCCGACACACCCTCCGACAACGACGACCACGGCTCCTCGTCAGGCGACTCGGACGATCCGCCACCTACCATCGACACCTTCAGCGGCGGAGGCGGCTCGGCTCACGAAGCTCAAGCGGCAGCAGGACAGGGAGGTCAGATGGCTAAAAGGGCTCGTCATCCTCTCCGACACACCCTCCGACAACGACGACCACGGCTCCTCGTCAGGCGACTCGGACGATCCGCCACCTGCCACCGACACCTTCAGCGGCGGAGGTGGCTCGGTTCACGAAGCTCAAGCGGCAGCAGGACAGGGAGGTCAGATGGCTAAAAGGGCTCGTCATCCTCTCCGACACACCCTCCGACAACGACGACCACGGCTCCTCGTTAGGCGACTCGGACGATCCGCCACCTGCCGCCGACACATTCAGCCCCGGAGGCGGCTCGGCTCGCGAAGCTCAAGCGGCAACAGGACAGGGAGGTCCGACGGCTAAAAGGGCCCGTCATCCTCTCTGACACCTCCTCCGACAACGACGACCACGGCTCCTCGTCGGACGACTGGGACGATCCGCCACTTGCCGCCGACGCCTACAGCGGTGAAGGCAGCTCGGCTCGCGAAGCTCAAGTGGCAGCAGGACGGGGGGTCCGATGGTTAAAAGGGCTCGTCCTCCTCTCTGACAATGACGACCGCGGCTCCTCGTTGGACGATCCGTCACTTGTTGCCGACGCCTACAGCTGCACCGGCGACTGGAAGGGCAAAGGGACAGCGAGGAGGTGGTGATTCTCCGCTGTCTCCTTCTTTAGTTTCAAGCTTTTACTAATCTAGTTTAAATTCATCCGTCGTTTATGTGAATTATGTGAACGATGGAGGTCTTTTAGTGATCTATGTTTGTGTGATGATCTACGTAGTTTTTATCTATGTTGCATGTTAGTATGAATATGAGGGACCAGATATGAGATATAAGGATGTGGACGACAAGATTTGAGGAGTGCCCGCGACCGCGCCCAGGCGCGTCCGCGGGCGTTTGAGGGCCCGGATTTGCAGGTCGCGGTTGTTGATGCTCTTAGACTACCCACAATGGGAATAACTTCGGCAGTAACATAAGGTCCAACTCATCAAATTTGCTTATGTGGCAATGATTTAATGATAACAGAGATGATTTGAGTCACATAATAAGTTACTCATAATCACACATATCAAGACAAGATGAGTCTACAAGATAATAAATGAGGTGTTGCATTCGGAGCGCACTTTCAGTGCACGGCGGCATTGGCGCACTTATCCTCGCCGTGCACTGCATGCATCGTGGTGCGAGGAACCAGCGACAGCCTGTAATGTAGGAACAATACATGAGACATATACTACATGCGGATGGTACTATATACTCATGTTGCGGTTCAGTATGGTGTGTCTGGCGCCCGGTTTGCATTATCACTTGTATCAAGCATGATGGCATCCTATGCGAGAATCGGCTCAGGTACGCTTGCGTGTGGTAGATGATATGGCCCCATAAGTACCTGGACAACATTTTACGTGTGTGTTGTTTTAGCCCGGGCCTATGCATTTCGCATCACTTAATATAGCCAGCCCAGGCGTGGCACGTAAAAGCAAAAACGTAAACCGAAAGCTCTTGGTGTTTCGGCTGGATCTATTGCATGATCGACAGAAATATGGAGTTCGTCGACATGGACGGGCAACTAAGGTATCAATTTTGAAGCTATCTTCTTGCAATATGAAGTTCTTCTAATTGAGCTTGATTTCTTTTTTTTCCATCATAGATCAACAGCTAGTTTCTTGAGAACTTGACAGTGTGGTGGTGTGAGCAAGATGTTGGGTGGTGTTTGTTTAGGGGGCGGGGATATTTTGTGTACTGGCGCATGCATGTGATACGGGTTGTGACATGTTCGTGCTATATGAAAAATGAGGGCATGGAGTTAAGAAGAATGGCTGGGGCCGATCAAGATGGCGGGCTGGTAAATGTGCATGCATGCATGCAGCTCATGGCCTGACTTTACCTTATACAGTATATATATTTTGGTGAGACATGTGGTGCATGCATGCTGTTTCGGGCGAGTATTCGAGTGTGCAGGCGGATTGAGCTGCGTTACTGCTGACTGTGTGTGTGCATCTGTTTTGGCTCATATAGGTCCGAAGACAGGTCGAAGGATGGCCGTGACAGTGACGCCATAAATATGCTACGACCAGCCATTCGAGTCAGGAGACATGTCTTGCATAAACAGTTCCAAAAAGTCCCCTTTGGCGCAAAAGCTTTGAAACCCTAGATCATGAGCATGTCGAACTCATCATACACAAGATCGATGGCTGGTTCGCCTCGCCAGCAGAGCCACGAAGGGGGGTGGAAGCATCCGAGCTATTGAGAAAGTGTCCGCAAAGTGTTGATTGTGTGCCGGCGGCGGTGGCGGTGGGATCCCTGGAGATTTTGATCTTGAGCGCCGTCGTGAGCGTTTCCGGTAGGTGAGAGGTGGGGAGGAGGGAGAAGAACAGTAAATGATTTAAGTGCGCATGGTGGTGAGGCGATAAGGATTGTCTGATCAAATAAAAAAAGGTTACAGTGCTGCATAATGAGCGAGTGTTGAGGTAATTTGCGGCACGAGAAGTTAAAAATGACATGATTAGCATTTAAATGCAAACGCATGCTTCAATTAGTCGATTAGCAATGGATGCATGTAATTGGGGTGCATATAAACGGTACGCAGTTGTCCGATTAGTACACCATGGTTAGGTAAATTGACGAACTAATTATCCACTAGTGATTGCATGACAACTAAAAAAACTATTGAACTAACAAGTTAATTGCTCAGGTGCATTAATTGCTCCTCGGGATATATGTGTGACAGTGGCCAGCCTAATGTGTCGATCTTGTACCTGTGCATCGAGTTGGTACAAAATGTAACCAGTTCCAGATTCCGACCTAATATGGAGCTGGCTCGTGGGACATATGCTATACGAGGTGGATGAATCCAGGACCAAGGTGCTGCATTATGCGATGAATACTACCGGATGAAAATCAGCTACAGCTCCCTTATACATTGATCATTAAATGCTAGATGATGATCCACATGCAAACCAATGGCGCTGATAAGCATACCACTGGACGCCGTGCATCAAAGGAGCTTTTCGGTGTTGCGTTACACTATACATATGCTACTTCCCACTATAGAGGTAGTAGCATGAAGTGGTAACATATGCATGTTACTACTCTAAGTTACATCCCACTGGGAGGAATTAGTCTTATCTAGTCTGCTTCTTCTCCTATTCTAAGTTTAGTACTACTTTGATTTAAATAAATTTCATAATTATAGTGGACGCTCTTATATTATGGGCCGGAAAAAGTGTTTTCGTTTCACATGATTGAATACTATAGGAATTTCTGAAAAAAAAATCTTTCTACTAGATTTCATAAGAATTTTACCATCTACTCAAACCTGTTAAAAAAATCCTTTATTTTTCATGTGAACAATCAAATAAACCAAAATCTCGTCACAATCAGATATGCATGACATTACATTCATACATTTTTTATATTCCCACATTTTTACAATCCAGTGAATCAAAAAGACCTTAAGCATGTGATGCTCCTAAGCCGGCCCAGGTTACTGCCCGTGTTTGTTCGCTCCTGAAGCAGACGAAGCAGCTGGACAAAGATGCAGTCTGGTTGGAGTCCTGGGATACACGCCTGGGAAAAAATGGAGTTTAGTCTGTGTGTTAACAATGTCAAACAAAACTAAGCATTGATGCCGAATGAACCGTATAGAGAAGAAAAAACGAGGCCACATACCTCACAGCAAAATCTTCATCATATCTTACCACAAACCCTATGACATGCGACCGAACAATGAAACATACACTCCTTCTAAGCAAGCCTTGAAAACCGAATTGACGCATGTGCGCGAGTACATACGTGCACCAGAACCACCATGACGAAGAGAGCACGGCAGGGTTAAAAATTTCAACGAAATTTCACATATTTCGGTATGGTCCAGAAAAAAATAATCACAAAATTTTGAGCCAGTTTAAAACAAATTTCAAAATAAATATAAATTAGATTAAAATCCAATAAAATTGAAAATCTCAGAATCCAAAAAAACCAAAAAATATGCGATTTTAAAAAAAATCGCATATTTCTGTGGGGCCTGAAATTGTTTTGTTTTTTACGAAATTTAAATCCTTGGTCACCGGTAGTCATGTCAAGGAGTTCTGCCATTACTAACTCCGTCTCATTAAGTACTCACTCCACTAAAAGAGTGGTCATTCATCGAAACAGGCTTTTACTCCACTTTATATATAAAGCAGCAACCAAACAAGTACAAGGCCAAACGATACAAGGTGATGAGGTTGCCCTCATACAATCTCGATCTCGGGATAATCATATCAGGCAAGACGCACGCGACAACGCTACCAAGAGAGAGCATAGAAGGAACTGGTTAGAATGCCACGCTACGTTCTCAAACACCTAAGATCCACGATAATGCCCCCAAGAGGGATAATGATGCTAAGCGTCGTCATTGCCGAGTCCACCGGCCGCCCACATCACGTTGCATCCACCACTGAAAGAGTGGTCATTGCCTAGAATTGAGTGAAAATGAAGACGAGAAAGGCTCCAACTTGTCGAGAAGGCGTGAAAGGGGAAGTGCAATTTCACGAAACACGTCATCAGAAAAATCCATGCACGTGATCCCCATGTTTCTGATCTAGATGTTTGAAACGATACTGATGGTCAAAGTATTCAAGTTTCAACTTAATACTACATGAGTAGTACCTGAATAGGATGTCGTTTGTTTGAACATGAAGGTGCTTCTCATTTCTATCCAAGTCTTTGTTGTAACCACACGACTTGCCGGTAGGTACGCCGTACTTGTTTGTGGAAATTTCGTATTAGACTCAGTCACTGGGTTACTGGTTGGAGAAAATGAGAGTCTGAGCAATACGCTACATACATTCAAGTGACCAGCTAGCACAGCCATCATGTAAGCAGGGGAATACTTTGAAAGGTTCGTCCCATCTCTTCTTTCGGCGAATTTGCGTCCGACGCAATAACCTCATCCCCCGGCACGTCGACCACAGTCGTCCGACAACGCAGTTAGTCTGCATCAGGAGAAAACTCCGACGACCACTCACAATCCATTTTCGCCGAATGCATGCAGGGGTTGTTGGCGAGCCAGACGAGTTAGGCCTCCTTTGGTCATAGGAATTTTGTAGAAATTGTAAAGGATAGAAACTTGAAGAAAAAATTTCTTTGAAGCACTTTCGTTTATAGGAAAGGATTCCTATTCCTACGTAGGATAGGATTCAATCATTCATATTAAAAGAAAGAAAACATTAACCTAGACTCAATGAAAAAATTCCTATCCTATGCATTAAATGACATGTCTTTCTAATTGAGATGCATGTCATGTCACTTACTATGATTTTCCTATTCCTATCATATGAAACAAAAGAGGCCTTAGATATCGAAGATAAAAGGGTTAATTGGATTCATGCGACTGCAACTTTCATGAGTTGAAAAAATGCCATTACAAAAATTGAAGTTAGAAATATGCCACTACAACTTTTTCATACCTCTACATATGCTATTTTCTTCACTTGAAAGAATAACGGTTCAATAAAGACATGTATTTTAATGTATATTTCAGTATTGGCTATACTGCCATGTGCCCACCGAAGTGTTACATTGGAAAACTTGATTTCTCTTAGCCCAACCCCATGCCACTGACTACTTCCGGCGTCACGGGACGACGCCGCAAGCTGACTTCCGCTCCTGAAGTCCTAATCGAACCTGCGGGCAGCTAGCACCGGCAAGATGCACACGTACACAGATTGATCTTGGCCTTGATTGACACACGCACGTACACAGCACCCTTGCCTGATCGATTCTGCCGCCGGTGGGAAACACAACGCACGCACGCGAGCTTCGACGGGCGTAGGTCGTGGTGTTGTGAATAATAACGTGACGGGGTCGGGGACTTGGGCGCAGCTGAGAGGCCGATGCAGCGTCGTGAGCGAGCTCGTCCGGCGCGGTGGACTGCGGCGTGGTGGTGAGCTCATCGAGGACTGCAAACGCGACGGGCAGAGGCCGCGAGCTCGCTGGAAATGCGGCTGGAGCTCGGACAGGTCGGGGCGATGAGTCTGACACCGTCGGGGAGCGCGAGGGCGACCAAGGGACGGTGGAATCTGTTAGGATTAAATTATTAATGTAATTGAGGTTAATCCTCGCTTGTACATAGCGCACGTACGGTTACCGATTCGACAGCCGTCACGGCGTTTCCACACATCCCACTCTCAGGCGCGTCCCTTGCATGCATCCTCTCCCCTTGTATATAAGATATGACTATCAATGAAATTGATGCGGTTGATTCGTTCGTACTTCTGTCTCTAAACACGTTATCAGCACTTGGCTCTCCGTTGAGAGAATAAATCACCGCGGTTAATTACGCACGAAGAACGACTCGGCAGTCCCGGCGGGGAAGCCCTCGGCGGCTCGGCGCCAACGCGGAACGGGACGACGACCATTGCCGTGCCTGGAAACCGCAACGGCCATGGCGCGAGGGCAGCCGACGCGTCACGGCACGCAGCGACATGGCACAGGCCACGGAGAGAATAAAAGAGAAGATGAGCGGCAATTGCGACGACGAGGATGACCACGTCCGGCGCATGGCGGCGTGATACAGCGCGGGGCGGCGCAGTCTCGCTCTTCCCGGTGCCGCCGCGGCGCAGCCATGGGCGACAACAACGCGAGACGCCTGGCGAGACGCGGCCGCCTGCTGCAAGAAGAATGGCGCCAGATAAGGCATGCATGTACCAGTACAGGAATTCAATCAGGAGCGAGAATCACTTCATCGAAGATCGAATCCGGCACATGCACCTGAAGAATGGATGAAGCGTACCACAAGTAAGAACTACTACTCACGATTGATTTGTGCTTTCATGTACATGGGACGACAGGAGCCGCTGGATCCATGGTACTTCGGCGTCGACGACCACGACGGTCTCCGTAGCAACGTAGGCGGAGGCAGACCATGCGCCCTCAACCATGGAGACGGCAGATGACGCGGCCCGGCTCGCATCCTAGTGGCGTGGCAGACTGTGAACGGCGACAGGGACGGCCGCGGCGTCTCTGCATCAACCAACAGCGACTCCGCACGGTTTCTGATGTCGAGACGTGGTTCTAAGACAACACAGCACGGCGTGGTCGGCCACCGGAGCGTGGCGGCAAGTTGCGTCGGCGAACACCATTGGCACACGGCTAAGGCCTTCTGGCCAACGCACGGGCCGGTCCACGCGCAAGGCGAGGATGGGGCCACGACCTCCTGGTCCGGCTCTCCAGATCGCAGGTGGTGACTGCCAACAGCGGCGCACGGCGCAGCGGTAGTTCTGCCTGGGACAGGGCGGTGCCGTGGTGTAGCACGACGCTACGCGGTGTCGGGAGGGAAAGTGGGCTATAGCCCCATGCCTCGTTTCCGGCAGGAAATAAAGAAAAAAATAGAAAACAAAGTGGGCTATGCCACTAGTTTGGGCTGTGCAGACTCCGCCCATGGTCTGTTTTTCTTTTCTGTTTAGCTTTTAGCTAACAATAATTATGGTATGTTACTGTATTATAAAGCATATTCATGCATCCACATGTTTGATTAGGTAATTTTATGATTGCTACATGTTAATGATGCTTAAAAGGTAATTTACTACATAGTAAATTAATTGTGCATGATCATTTCATGTTGGATATGCTAGAAATATCCAAGAGAGTTTTGCTGAGTTTGCCGTAGATGGCAACAGTTATCAAACATCGAACCTGGTCGATGTAAAGACTAACTTGGCAACCCGGGATCTTAGTGCCCACATAACCACACCTACTCAGGGGCTCCGGCTATAGTCGCTATAGCAAAGTCTGTTGCATTGCACTTCACTACACCATGATCTAAAAAAAAAGTATCCGGTACTCTAGAGCTCTTTTGAGGAGCAATATGGTCAATATAGGGTGATGATGATGCGTGAAGTGCACAGGAAATGGACACTCGTCCAATTCCGTGACTTGGAGTCTATGGTAGCATGCAACTCTTATGTGCATCAGATCAAATAGTAGTTCAGATTCTGCAATTTGCAGTTCTGGATGTTGATCTCATCGTGTAATGCTCTTTACTTGCAATCCTTCTATGAGGATTTGCGCTGAACAGTATCGTCAGCGGTAAAGAAATTTTAGTTGTGATGAGAGGCAAAATAAGAGTGGATCTCAAAAAGGGCAAAAGTCATTTCAAGGAGAATGACAAGGCCAACAACTCTGATGGTTGCTATAGGTGTGGTTGTATAACTCGGTCAATTGCAAGAAAATGCGATACCTCCAAGCATTTGGTGGATAAATACATGCAATCAATTGCAAGAGCAATTGGCTCATGGAAACCAGTGTGAAGCTTGCTTCACTGGACATAACAATAATTTCCCGATGGTTGAAAGTTCCTAGACGTACCTCGGGATGTGGGGACCAAGAGCATGCTCAGCAAAAGGAAGGCCCACTACTTAGTATTGATGACATGCTAATGGACTTCACTACCAGTGATATACAATGTGTGTATTTCTATATGAGTTCAATTATATCTTGAAATTGGTTTCTTTCACTATAGAAGCCTAATGGAATAATCTAGTTGAGAAGAAAGTGTGTTAGTAGAAACTAGGTCTACTAACATGATACTAAGGGAGATTAAGTATTTCCATACTCCTGAGAAGAGTAGTGGAAGTGTCATGACAATTGCTTGTCGTGATGTGGTAATTGTTGGTTTTGGTCAAGTCGCAATTGCACTCCCTATGGGTACTACATGGTAATCATGGATGCATTGATGTATCTAGATTCTACTCGTACCTGGCTGAGTTTTAAGGATATCTGCATTGGTTTCTATGTTGAAACTCATGAAGTGAGTGAGGTTGGAAGCCTACTCATGACTCGGCTAAAGGGATCTGAATGAAATCCTAGAGTAAATGCTTCTCTATATTGTGGATTGTATTATACATACATTAAATTGGATACACAGTGGCGTATAAGATAATTCTCTAGAATCTTGAGAAGTTCAAAATATGGCATGATTGCCTGGGTCATCCTGTTATTGGAAGGATGAGAAAATTATCGACGATTCAATTGGACACAGTCTAACGGTGTGAATTTTCCAAATTCATTTAATTGTGTATACACAATGTGTGCAAACTGGAAACTGATCGCAAGGCCATCTTATCTCATGAAAAGAGGATGAGCCACTAGATTTCCTTGGATAGGAGATATACATGTGATCCAATTCAACTGTTATATGGAATATTCACGTATTTCATAGTGCTTTTGGATGCATCAGTGAGATGGTCCAATGTGTGTCTTACTCCCATAAGGAACCCCGCTTTTACAAAGCTTATTGCTCAAATCATTAATTTGAGAGCAAATCATCCTGCGCACGGGACAAAATCCATCAGAATGGATAATGCTGCGAAATTTAGTTCGTGAGCATTTGATGATTACTGCCTAGACTGAGGCATAACTGGGGAGCATATTGGTACTTTGTGTACATACCCAGATTGGTTTTGTGGAATCACTTGTCAAGACGACAAGTTGATAGCAAGATTGCTCCTACAGAATTGTAATCTCCCAACATCTAGTTGGGGACATTGCAGTTTTATGTACTGCATATACAAATTCGACGAACTGCATATTATATGGTCTCCCCGTTGCAGTTAGTATGTGGAAATGAGTAAGTATTTCCCATCTGCGATAAATCGGTTGTGTTGGATACATACCGATTTCACCACCACGGCGTACATATATGGGCCCTCATAGAGAAATGGGGATCTATATGAGGTACAATTCTCCGTCCATCGTAAAGTACCTGAAGTCCTTAGAAGGGGACTTGTTTATGGCCCGATACGCTGGATGTATTTTGATGAGGACATTTTTCCGGCATTAGGGGGAGATAATAACCACATTGAATGCCGGGAAATAGAATGAGATGTGAATAGACATCTAGTCCTTAGGTCCACGTACGAATGAGTCTGGACTGGAGGTTCAGAAGATTATCAATTTGCAAAGTATCGCAAATAATCTGCCAATTGCATTTACTAAGTATATAGGTGTCACAAAGTAAAATGTTCCCATAGTGAATGTGTCAGAGAGAGTGGATGTGACCCATAGGTCCACTCGGCCACCGACGAGGGGGATGAATCTAGACACAAGAGGACAAGGCTTCATGGAAGCGTCCAAAGGGAATGAGGAATCCTCAAACAGTAAATGCAGGTCAACATCATGTTGATATTCAACCAAGGGTTGAAGGACACCTGAAGGATGTTGGACACATCCAGGACCCAACACGAGTGTGCACACAGATTTTTGTGTTGGGACATCGGAAGACCTTGACTCAACTGTTGTCGGAAATCACAAAGAGTCAAAAGGTAATGATAAAATCTCCACTGTGGATATGGATTCGGGAGAATCATATAATAAAGACTACATTATGTCGACATTTATTTATCCTCATGAATTGCAGAAGACCTTGGATTGGATCTAGAATCTAAGCCCATGCATGGCTGAGTGTCTAAAACGCTCTAGTTGATCCAAAGGAAGGCAACAATTGAGGATGCACTCGCTCTCAAGAAGAGGGGGTATTGGTCTGATCAGTAATACCCACTCCTCTGAATATGTTCCCTGGGGGAGCAAATGGGTTTTTGTTCATGTGAGGAACAAAAACAATGAGGTGGTGAGACATGAAGCAAGGCTTGTAGCACATGGGTTCACGCAGAGACCCTTCATCGTTTAAGATGAAACATGTTCTCTTGTTATGAGTGGATTAACGTTCCGATATTTCACATCACTGGCAGTAAATAATGAATTTGTATATCCAACTAATGGATGTTGTGACTGAATAATTGTATGAGTCACTTGATTCAGATATCTCTATGATAATTCCAAAGGAATGAAAATTCTGAATTTAATCGCAACATGTGTTGTGTAAAGCTTCAAAAGTCATTATGACTTGAAGTAGTCGGAAATGATGTGGTAGAACCGACTGAGTGAGTTCCTTTATTAGAAGGTTACTCAAACATTGATGATTGTTCATGTATGTTCATCATGAAATCCAAAGAGGGATTTTGTACTATTTCTATGTATGTCGATGATCTAGTATCATTGGAGCTACACGAGAGGTACATGATACAATCATATCATCTTAAGACGGAATGTAAGATGTAAGATTTGGTTGAGACCAAACTTTGCTTGAATTTGGAACTTGAGCGTGTTCCTTCGGGAATACTTGTTCACCAGTCTACATATATCCAAAAGATTGTTGAAAGTTCAATATGGATAAGTCATATCCATTAAAGAACTATGGTTTGAGATCTCTGAATTGCGAGAGATAAGGACCCATTAAGTCCTAACGACAGTGATGAAGAGATATTTGGACGTGAGTTTCCATATCACGGTGCAATGAGAGCACTGATGTATCTAGCAAACTGCACCAGGCCTAACATGTCATTGGCAGTGAATTTATTGGCTAGATACAATGTATCACTGATTAAAAGGCATTGGGTTGGTGTGAAGAATATTTTTGGATATCTTCTAGACACTAAAATCTTGGTATATTTTATGAGAAAACTCAAGATATGAACATGCTTGGATATCGTGATGCTGGGCATATATCATATCCCCATAATCCCAGATCACAGACTGGTTTTGTCTTCTCGAATGGAGGTACGATCTTCTCTTGGAAGTTGAGAAGAAAAACTTTAGTGGCTGCATCCACTAATCATTCTGAATGTATGAAGCAACATCTGAATCTATTTGGCTTCACAGAATGATGAACTTTGTTGAAAGTTCGGGCGGGTTTGATTGATAGGACTCACCCACCATTATCCATGAAGGTAATGTTGTTTGTATTACATATATGCAGACAGGTTATAAAGAGCAATATTGCAAAGTATATTACTCTGAAAGTATTTTTCTTCCTCGTGAGTTGAAAAGTGGGAAGATAAATATTTTGAAAGCAAAGTCATATGTGATGTGTGACATGTTCACAAAGTCTTTAACAAGTTCTACATTCCAGAAATATGTTGTTGGAATTGGTATGAGATGACTTTGCTATTTGCAAGGTTCAGAGGGAGTGTACTCCTGAACAATAACCTGTTTGAGATCTCTGGATTTTTGATATTGCACTCTTTTTCTTTATGAGTTTTTCCTATATGGTTTCTATAGAAGGTTTTTAATGAGGCAATAGTAATACAAACATTGTAATGTGCCCTTTTCTTCTTATTTTCCCACTGGGTTTTTGAAAGGAGTTTTTCATGGCATATTGTATATTTCTCCTTAATTTTTCCCGCAGGGTTTTTGAAGGGGGTAATTTCAAGGATGATCAGTCACAAGGACAAGCAAGGATTAGGGGGAGTGTTAGGATTAAATTATTAATGTAATTGAGGTTAATCCTCGCTTGTACATAGCGCACGGACGGTTACCGATTCGGCAGCCGTCACGGCGTTTCCACACATCCCACTTTCGGACGCGTCCCTTGCATGCGTCCTCTCCCCTTGTATATAAGATGTGACTATCAATGGAATTGATGCGGTTTATTCGTTCTTACTTCTGTCTCTAAACAGAATCAACTCGAGGTCTGTTAAATAATAACGAGAAATAAATGAGATAAAAAGACACGGATTTTTACGTGAAAACCCTTGCGGGAAAAAACCACGGACGCATGAAGGCGCAATCACTATGAGAAGGAGTATTACAAGCACGAGATAACATGCCGTCTTTAGGTGCGAACACCTAAAGTATATAAGAGGGCAATATATGAGAGTCTTTGAAGGACAAGTAAACAAGTTGTACTCGTACGCGTTGACGTCAACGCAAAGACCTACACCGATTATACTAAATCTAGTCCAACACGGTATAATTTGGATCATAATTTAACAAGGTCAAGGCATCTCGTGGGTCGGCGACTCCATGGACAAAGTACTCCGAGCTCAGGAATCAGCAGCCGCGTAACGCGCTCCTCCATCCGCGATGGCCGCCTCCAGCCACACCGTATAAAGGTATATACAAGTATATAAGGGTAGTACTATATGGTTGGCTAATGTTATCATCATGTGTGGTTGTATGGGGTCCACCTATCATTGGAAAGAAAACAGGATATGGTTGACGTGGGACCTGGACTGTTTTTATCTTGGGTTAATTGGATTCATGTCACTGCAATTTTCACTAATTGATAAAAATGCCATTACAAAAACTAAAGTTGAAAATATATCACCACAACTTTCGCATGCCTCTACATATGCCATTTTCAACAATACCGAGCCATACAGTTACATGTGAGATGTTAAGCAGTACCACATCAGCCTGATTGACGGGCCCAATCTATCATAAACGTACTCAATCAAGCCAAATCCGTTGATCGGTGTTCTGTGCAAAAAAAATACATA
Source organism: Triticum urartu (assembly GCF_056163025.1). Lineage (NCBI taxonomy): Eukaryota > Viridiplantae > Streptophyta > Magnoliopsida > Poales > Poaceae > Triticum > Triticum urartu. The sequence continues at coordinate 9,071,306 of NC_141874.1, forward strand.
CGACGCGGTGTTTTCTATCGAAAAAGTGTAGCATAGTGTTTTCTGTAAATCTAATATTCAAAATGATGGTTTTCTGCAATTTATTCCCGTGGCAAGGACCTTGTCGTTGCCGACCAAACAATCTATCTCTATCGCTGGAAGCCTGGAACCACACCTACAATTTCACTTGGATGCGGTACAAATTTTTTTTCTCAACTACACCAAACAGATCCGGAAAGAGCTGATCCATTATTTTGTACTAGTAGAATGTCCGTGCGTTGCTACGGGCTGTAATGCACATAAAGAAATTCAATAAATGATTAAGATCGTCTTCAAAATCGAAGCTCATTTCTCCCTCGTACATTCGGCCGTGTCCAAATGGGTGCCCAGTAGGCTCTCAAATTTTAACCGTCTGAACAGTCGAGGCTCCCCCAAATCCAGCCGATATATGGAAGAGAAATATAGTTGTTCGGACTATTCGTCATGTTATCTCCAACACGCGGTTCCAACACAAAAAATCCACCCCATGATGCGCACTATCCTTTTCATGCCAGACCCTTCCCTTTCCGCTCGGTTTCGTAATAGTGATACATTTCTCGCTGAAGCTTTGTCCAAACCGGATGACACCCAGCTCACCTTCACCATTGTGCCCTCTCTTCTTCACACCATACTTCCCCATAGACCTTCTAAGGAGTCCCCCACTAACCACCCTAATCCACAGGTGCCAATCCACCACCGCCATCAAAGGGTAGGAGGTGTTGCAATGAGCGTTTACTCTAGTGGTTCAACATAAATTTTGATAACATTTAATTTGATGGGAGTATAGGTAGAATTAGACAAGGAAATTTTGACTTAGTTATTTTTTGTTGGCAGGGGAACATAAAAATAGTTCAAACGACATATATATAAATTATTTTTCTGTCCCTTCCGAAACCATCAGTTCCCCTCCCGTCACATTCGTCCCAAGAAAATGCGCTCTTAAGCAAGCATAATGACTCCTCTTTATCTACACCCCTCGTTCAACTTTTGACTCTGCCGCAAATACCCTGGCTCCACTCCATAATATAGTTGCTCGGTTTCAAATATAATTAAAACTTACAAACATGCATGCTTGTATGTGCAAATAAGTTTGTTTTAACATCTTGACACCTGCAAGGCATTGTATTCCGAAAAAATGATGTTTTAGACTAAATTGATTAATTAACATTGTATTCTTACAAATAATGTTTCAGACATGCATGTCCTTCACAGTTATAGCTACAAAAGAATTTGAGAGTTGTACATAGACCAGACATTGACCGGATATTCAAACAGTACAAAAATATCTATATTATGTACAATGACACTAAAGAATTCAGCATATGTGGTCACCAGTGGTTCAGTGGATTCATTATAAGATTGCCCTCTTCTGAACCTATGTTGATAGCTATAAAAGAATTCTGCCAAAAAAATCTTACTATTATATATGTATTATAACTATATAGCAAACATTAGTTATAAGCTTATTTTGTTTTTACCATAAGAATTAGAAGAAGAAAAAACTCCAACAATATATAACTGCAAGGATGCATTTAAAAACTCTGTGTCTGGGATAGAAGAGCACCGAAATGCATCTGTTGTTCATTAGCACAAAAAAGTCTTATAGGCCATATAACAGATGAGAAGATGGTTAGTTCCTGCCCTAATTAATCTCCCACGAGCCTCACGACAGAGACGACGGTGTTGCAGCGACATGGGCGCCCTATAATGGGTGGCAAACACATGATCCTGGGTGGCAAGTGGCAACACATGATCCTCAGTAGCACCGGCCACAATAATCACTCTTCCTGGACGGCGGCTACTCAGCAGCTGGGAGCAGCTACAAAGGCAGCGGCGCACAGGTCCACGCCAAGGCTGAACCTGGTGGCGTCCAAGTGAAGCCGGGTAGCAGCGAGCACCTCCACAACGCCTTCCGCCGACCACCAGTGCCCGCCCCCGACACCCATGGCTCCGTTGTCTTTCGCTGCAGCTGCACAAGTACGACAAAGGAACACAGTAAGCAGCAGCAGAATGAACACACACTCATAATTTTCCTAAGGAGTAATTATCAGAATCTAAGTCAATGGTCTTGGAAGAATATCCCAAGCAAGTAGAGCTTGTTGGTTATGCAACCACCTTATTGGCCTTTTCCAACTCATAAAAGTATTTTAGATTGATCATAGTACACAAACACAAACTGTTGGACTAAATTAACGAATCAGCAAGGATCTAGGAAACATCAAGAGCACTATAATCTATACCTGAGGTATCTTGAGATAGAAAACCTCATATTTATTAGAGCCCATGGCCATTTGCCCCATTTTAAGTTCCAGATCACCATCTGAATGCCATATTGTAGATGGCGAGGCTGCATAAATTTTGAATTCACCGATAATTAGCAACTTGAAAGGCGACACCTGAAAACATTAGTGGCGATGATTTTAACAATAAGGGAGAAAAGTGTATGATCAAATTCAGGTTGAAGATACCTATTACGGAAGCACATGATCAAGCCGGAAAGAAAAAAAATAAGCATCAAACTAAATACCGAAGATGCATTTTTTTATTTTTCTGACCAAAAGGTGAAATAATGTGATAGAATTGTAATGAAGGAGCATCAATTTAGTAGCTCGAGATGAAGGTACAATTGTTTTCAGTCAATTGCATAATGAAGCCATCTATTTTCAATATCGATCTCCTTCAATCTACCTACGCTCAGTGCGGCAGCTCTCAATCCAAGATAATCCCCGACTGAAAGAATTCTGAATCCAAATATGTGACAGATAATAATGATAATACAATCAAGGGCATTCCTTAAACACATAAGGTGATGCTCCTTGACATAAACATGGGCAGGAATAACTGTACACACATGCTGATGATTTAAGGAGTTAGTCAGAACAGAAGAGAGAACTAAACGAGGATATGTCAAATCTGCCTGGGAAGTAATGTACTATTACCTTTTTTTCTCAGATCCCTTACTTCATTCACATAATTATAAACTCTGTAATTGAACGGATTACGGGAAAGGCTGCCATACAAGCATTACAGCAACGTTGTTAATTTAGCTCCTGTGACATTCCGACATTTTTCTAAATTTTAAGTACAAGATTTCCTACAGAAGATGTGCACTGAAGATTGAAACCCGTAAGAACAATAGACAAGACAAGCAAATAAGGGTTAGAAACCAAAACTAAGAACCAGAATTCAAGATGTGATAATCCTATGAGTAAGAAACCTCAAATGTTGAGTTGCGCATCTTATGATGGCACATTGGAAACGTCTCTCAGTTGATGAACATAATTTCAAAACATGTTTTTATTCTGCAAACAATCAAAATCAGGTCAATGGAACAATGGCATCTGAGAATTTGGGGAAAGAAACACATGTGATATTTGAATGAGCCATAACCTGTATGAGCCTTGCAGTAGTGATCAGTTCAACACCTTTAGGTCCCCTTTTGTGTAGCAAATCTCTCACATCCCCCAACAAGATTAGCTTCAAACCTGTAAAATAAATTTGTCCTCTGTTGATAAGAAGCAACTGCATGATAGAAATATGGTGTGAAACAAATCCCTTGACTCTAAAACACAGATAAAGAGACTGCTATGCACCTTTGTAGAACAGTCTAACAATCGCGAGGTATAGGACACATGGAGATTCCAACAGCCCTCCAGTCGAACTATCCCTCCTCAACTCGTACTTGCTAATCTGATCAACTATAGGAGTGGATCCAGCATCTCCATTGGCATAATCCTAACTTATGAATTAGAAATATAGCATGAAAACATTACAGTTAACCAGCAAAAGAATCCAAGTAATTTGATTAGTAAAAATAACTACATTTGTCATTTCATCGATACAATAAGCACATTAGTAGGACTTTGTTTTAGATGCTATAGACACACATCCTAGAAAATGGCAAGTGTTCATCTAGATACTGTTTTATTCCACAGAGTGTTGTGTTAAATCAATCCGCGATCGAATTCCGCTGTGATCATGGGAACTCAACTAAAGTAGAAGGTGTTGCTTTCCGTGTGGCAACTACAAACCTCTAATTCAGAGCAACTTTCTGAACTGAGCAAAGAACCAAACAGTAGGATCATCGAACCAGTAGCTAACTTGGTTCTACATGATTGCTAACTGGAATACACATCTGATCTGCGTGTTAGCTGTACCAACGACCATGGATCGACCAATGGATGGTGAAGCAATTGTCAGTAAAAATGATTGCCCTCGTTTTGCTGGAAACCATGTGCTTCCGGTGCTCTATTCTGTTGCATCCCTAAGCGGATCTGTTGCATCCCTAATTTTAGCTCCTGAAGCGGATCTGTTACAATACTAACTCTCGATAATCCAATAACTCTCAATAATCGTCAGTATCCCATCTCCCTCCAGCTGCATGACGGAGCCAAAAAAAATAGTGAAACCTGACCGAAGTCTAACCGTGACAAGAAATGTCAAACCCAAGTAAATGCTATTAGAAAGTTAGAAACTGAATGTAACATCTTTGAAACCATGTGGAAAACTCGTGACAAGGCATATGTTACCTTTGCTCCAAGAACTGATAAACGCCTCAAGTAAGGTATCAAACAATCACAACAATAAGTTTTCTGTTGTAGAAATACAATGATAATCTATTTTCTGGTACAATAATTACAAGTATCATATAAATTTAAGCATACAACAATCATATAAACAGGTGTTAAGCTTCCTACCTCCTAAAATAGCTCATGCCTTGTGCATTCAAGCATTGCCCAACAAGACCACTTTTCCTCATCCAGTTTGGAACACTGGGCCATGGTACTGTACACACTCTGCCTAAATTTCACAAGAGGAAAACTGAATCAGTAACACACAACCTCAAGAAAATACAGTTGGTACAATTATCAAACCTGGACAGTTTCTGGCTATTGTTGCAACATTCAATCTTGACTCTACAGAGAAAAGGCGAAAGCAAGTCTTATATCTAAATGGAGGGTCCATTTCTCTCGATTCTCCCTTTGCATCAGGCACGTCGTCAAACAGTTACTGGTCATCCCACTATCCCATTACAATACATACAGAAACGAACAATGGAACAATTTGACTACTGCAAACCAAAAGTTGGTCACATAAGCTCCCACTTCACTTGATACCAGTCTTCTACAGCTCCTCCCTGACCAACACCCTGGCCCTCCTTATAGCCCTCTTGCTGGTAAACACTGATCTCCCTAATCCAGTGCAGAACAGCTGATCGTCTCCTGCATCGATAGTTGCTCCGGACTTCCCATCACCGAGGTGCAGTGTGTTCCGAGCTGCAGGTTCCATTAGTAAGAAAAAGCTAGCCACCAGTTAAACAAAACCATATTTGTTCAACTTTGGAGACGCACGGGCACGACCATTTCAGTACGTAGGAATGCACGTGCATGCTCACTCCGACCGGGCTGAATAGAGAAGGGATGAAGGGAGGAGGTGATGCCTTGCACAAAGAGGTCCGTCATGGACTCGACGCGACATCCGTCAGCAGACGCATCCTCAGATGAAGCGGTGGCTATCCTTGCATCGCGCCCCGGCTATCCTCCTTACAATGGAGAAAGCATGAGGCGGAAACTACGGCTCCAGTATTCTGCAGTTCAATACTAAAACATGATGACAAGGCCGTTAGCCGTCTGAAGGTTTTAACTCCACCAATAATAACAGAATTAACAACTCTAACTCTATAGGACCATAACCTATACGATTGGTCAATAGAAGGACCAAATCTCAAAAACTATCTACCCATTCATTTTCCATAGTTTTACCTGAATTAGGAACATGTTCTAAGATTGGTACTATTCCCAAGGTAAACAAAATAGCCATATATCCATATGCAATCATCATAAATATTAAAATTATATCAATGGTATAGAAAAGAAAACTCACAACTCAATTGTACTTACACATGATCTCTTGGAGTGCCTCTCCTTAATATCTATTTCTACCAAGACAGAGTAACAAACATAACAACATCAAATCGAGCAAGATAGTTATGATCAGATCTCTAGAGAGCAGGAGAATAAATTGTTCTGTAAAAATGGCAATACACATGATCGGTTATTACCACCAGAAGTGGATGCCTTCAGTTTGGTTTTGTGAGATAAGGAAACGGCATCACGTGCCCATGCGTTTACATAATTGAACAAAATTAAGGAGCAGAACTAAAATGTCCATTTCCATAATTGAACAAACTTTAAGCAGCAGTTTTGTGACCACAAGTTTATTACTATGGACATTTGCATATGTCTAGTTATACAACTGATTACCACTTAGATATATCACATGAGAAAACACCAAGTGCCTGATGCTACTACACTGTTACTAATCTGATACCTAAATATCCTCTAGACCATATACTACATTTAGCACAACAAAATGGCAACGAACAAGGAAACCAAATATAATTACTAAAGTCAAACCATAATTAGCTATCACCTCTCCCATTCACCCTCCAACTCTCCATTAGCACCTGCCCTGGACCTGAACTAACACCAAATCAGCAGAAGGAAAATTCAAGTTAGGTGTGAGTCTAGTTGGTTACCATGTCCGCGGTCACCGAGGTCTCATGAGATACATGTAATCAGAAGAGAGTTACTTTCTTTCTTTTTTGGAGGGCTAAGAATGGAATTAAGAAGAATTAGAATAAATGCACCTTACATTGTGGAATTTTATCAAAAAACAAATACACCTTACATAAATGAACGGAGGGAGTATCATGCATATAGTATACTATCTCCCTAATGCATAGTATCATACATTAGTACCCCGTCCGTTTCTTTTTAGTCTTCATATAAGGTTTGACTAGCTTTATATTAAAAAATATAAGGTTTGGTCAAAGTCAAGCTTTGTAAAGCTTGACTAGCTTTATATTAAAAAAATATCTACATTCACAATATGAAATAAATATTATCAGATGCACCATGATGTGGAGTAATTTAATTTTAACCATCTCATAAATTTAGGGGCATGCATGCATTAACCGTTAGAGATGATCCGTTGTATAGTACGTAGTACTAATTTTGTCGTTTGACATGCATGGAATAAGATAAAATTCGTCTGATGAGCGATTATACGTGCCGTAATATTTCAAGAACACGTGTCTAGACAAATCCAAATAATACCGATGCTCAAAGCTGTTCAAATTGCCTGAATAGGACGTTGTTTGTTTGTACACGAAGATACTTTCAATTGGCGTGCTTGACTCCAATACCCGTCTAGTTTCCTTGTCTCTAGCAACACATAACTTGCCGCCAAGGTGCACCGTACGTGTTAGGAGAAAATGAAAGCCTTAAAAATACGCTACGTACGTTCAAATAACTAGCTAGCACAACTAGGACGGCATGTATGCAAGTGCATGCATGCTTTGGAAAGATCGTCCCATCTTCTCCAGCCAAACGGACTCCGATGCCGACGTCCCCCGCCGCGGTTAATCTGCATCAGGTGAAACTCTGACAATCGCCCATAGTCCATTTTGGTGGTGCAGCCAAAAAGTAATCCAAAATTACCTTGGGTGTTTATTTATTTACTTCATATCAGTGATTCCACCGGCAATCAAACATGAAAATTTGTTAATATGTGTTTTTAGTATTATTGCTACTTGCTTGAATTCCAACAGTCTCCGTCACTACAGAAGTTCTTTCTTTTTTTGAAACTTTGGGAATTTATTTCAACTTCTAAGCAAGTCACGGAGACTAATGTGCATGATTGCACATTAAGATTAGTATTTAGTGATACACACGTTATGAAGGACACTCCATGAATCTGTTGGGACTGGACAGCAACAATGCGCTGCATAAATTCACCAATACGGAAATATGCACACTACATAGCTCCCTTCACTTGTGATGAACTTTGAGGATAGCTTCAACCAACAAGTAAGCAGCGGAATAACACAAACAACATGCACATGTGACACAGGATTTAACGTGGAAAAACCTCCTCAACTTGAGGAGTAAAAACCATGGCTGTGGACCGACCGGTCCACGCAACTTCACTATGAGAATGATGAGTACAAAGTCTTCTCTAGAACCTCTAGAGAGATTTACAACACACTCTCCACGTTGCCAACCGGCAACAGCAACAACAACCACAAGAAGCAAGATTTCAGCAAAGCAGAGTTTACACAGCTTCTGTATCCTTCAGTGTTTTGCAAACTGCTCTTAAACCGCTGAACCAAACCGCACCAAATTTGACAGACAAGTAGACACATGAGTTCTTGACATCCCCTCCAAATTTCAGCTCAATAGGACATCATTTGCCTACCCAAACCTTTCGTCTCCCAAAACTACTATGTTCTGAAACTGCAGCAGTCAGAGTTGACAAAACCACTCTAAAATCTGATGCTCCACTGACCCAATCGTCAAACCTGTTAACCAGATCGAAATACTCAAAGTAAGGAACGAGCTCACCAAGTTTGAGGTCGATCCAAGCACATTTGAGCCTCCAACCACCAGCTTGAACACTGTCTAGTCAGATACAACAAATCTGGACAGAACCTCTGCTTCTTCTTGTTCCTCTCTCTCAGGTTGTGTTTTCTCTTGTGTGCTCTCACTCTTTTTCTCTCTCTCTCGAATGGCAGCCACCACCAGCAAGGGTGGAGTGGCTAGAGTTTTCTCCTTGCTTCACTTCACTTGGAAGCACTCTCAACCGTTGGATGTAGCGAGGATCAACGGCTGACATGTGTTGGACTTATTGGCTGATGTTGGACTGCCAACACACCTCCATGTGGAGGGACTTAGCCCAACAAACTCCCCCTCCCGACATCATGGAGGGTCTCACTGCCTTTCGGCAGCCATGCCAGCGAGCCGGCGACATACTTGAAGTTTCTTTCTTGTCACCACTTTAGTCAACATATTAGCCCCATTGTCATCGGTGTGAACCTTGTCAAGTTGCATTTTCTTGGAATACAACACATCTTGAATCCAATGATAACGGACCTCTATATGCTTAGACCTTAAATGAAAGCTTGCATTTTTACTTAAGTGGATAGCACTTTGGTTGTCACAAAACAACACATATTTGTCTTGCTTAAAACCAAGCTCACAAGCCAACTGTTTCAGCCACAATAGCTCTTTGCTCGCCTCTGTTACTACAATGAATTTAGCTTCAGTTGTATTCAATGCTACACACTTTTGCAGCCTGCTTTGCCATGACATCGCTCCCCCTGCATAGGTAACCAAGTAACCTGAAGTAGACTTCCTTCTGTCAACATCTCCAGCCATGTCAGAATCTGAAAAAGCAACCAACTTGGCTTCACCACCACCAAAGCAAAGTTTCAGATTTGTGCTGCCCCGGAGATATCTCAAAATCCACTTCAAGGCTTCCCAATGAGGTCTTCCTGGATTGGACATAAATCTTCTCATAGTACTAAGCAATGTCAGGTCTTGTACATACCATAGCATACATCAAACTCCCAACCGCTGAAGCATAAGGAACATGATGCATTTCCTTTTTCTTCTCATCAGTGGTAGGACATTGCTTTCTGCTCAACTTGAAATGGGCTGCTAGTGGACAACTCACAACTTTAGCATTTTCCATCCTGAACTTCTGAAGTACCTTCTCAATATATTTCTCTTGAGACAAGTACAACTTGTTGCAATTTCTGTCTCGCTCAATTCTCATCCCGAGAATGTTCTTTGCTGGACCTAAGTCTTTCATAGCAAAACATTTTCTCAACTCCTTCTTCAACTTAGCAATCCTAGAGACATTCTTGCCAACAATCAGGATATCATCAACATAGAGCAATAATATGATGAAATCATCACCTGAGAACCTCTGAATAAACACACAATGGTCTGAGCTACACTTCTTGTAGCCTTGCTCCCCCATGACAGTTTCAAACTTCATGTACCATTGTCTTGGTGCTTGTTTCAGGCCATAGAGACTTTTCTTTAGCTTGCACACATAGTCTTCTTTGCCTTTCACAAGAAACCCCTCAGGTTGCTCCATGTATATTTCTTTCTCCAACTCACCATGAAGGAATGCAATCTTCACATCCATTTGCTCAACCTCCAAGTTGAGACTTGCTGCCATGCCAAGGATTACTCTTATGGATGTCATCTTCACAACTGGAGAAAAGATCTCATCATAGTCAATGCCTTTTCTCTGGTCGAATCCTTCTACAACTAGCCCGGCCTTGTACCTTGGATGTGATGTGTGCTCTTCTTGCTTGATTTTGTAGACCCATTTGTTCTTCAAAATTTTCTTGCCCTTGGACAACTTCACCAACTCATAAGTATGATTCTTATGCAAAGAATCCATCTCTTCTTGCATAGCATTTTTCCACTCCTTCTTATGGTCATCTTCCATTGCATCTGCAAAGTATTCGGGTTCTGAACCGTCAGATAATAACACCATGTATTGATCTGAGGGATGCCTGCTGGAAGGAATTCGACCCCTGTTGAATCTTCTGAGTGGAGCAGCTGGTGGACTTTCTGGTGCTAGTGCTTCCTGCTGATCCGGATCATCAACTTCATCATCATACTCTTGTTACTGCTGCTGGGGAGCATCTTCTTCACCTGCACCACCATGTACATCATCTTGTACATCTTCTGCATCTGCTTCAACTTGCACAGGAGCTGGAGCTGCAGGAACTGGGTCAGAATCAATCATGTCTTGCTGTTGCTGAGGAGGAACCTGCCCCTTTGTCTTCACAATATCCTCAATTGTTTGGTCTTCAACAAACACAACATCACGGCTTCTCACAACTTTCCTTGCTATAGGGTCAAACAGCTTGTAGCCAAACTCATAACCACCATAGCCAAGAAAGATACACTGTCGTGTCTTCGAATCAAGCTTTGACCTTTCATCTTGAGGAATATGAACAAAGGCCTTGCACCCAAAAACCTTCAAGTGGTCATATGAGACGTCCTTGTCACACCAGACCCTGTTAGGAACATCTCCCTGCAAAGGATAACTTGGTGAGAGATTAATAAGATAAACTGCAGTCGTCAAAGCCTCACCCCAAAAGTGTTTGCGTAGCTTTGCACTTGACAACAAGCATCTAACTCTCTCCACAATTGTCCTATTCATCCTCTCAGCAAGACCATTCAGTTATGGTGTCTTTGAGGGAGTAAATTGATGCCTAATACCTTGCTTCTTGCAATATTCATCAAATGGCCCAATATACTCTCCTCCATTATCAATGCGAATGCACTTGATCTTCTTCTCAGTTTCTCTTTCAACCGAGGCTTGGAATTGCTTGAATACACCTAGTACTTGATCTTTGGTCCTCAAAGTGAAGGCCTAAACTTTCCTGGAAAAGTCATCAATAAAAGTCACAAAGTACTTAGCACCACCAAGAGATCTTACCGACATTTTGCAAACATCGGAATGTATCAAGTCCAGCTTCTCGGGCTTCTTGTGAGGAGGTAGAGTCTTGAAGGCAACTCGGTGTTGCTTCCCTGCTGGACAATCTAAACATTTCTTGATGTGAACTCCTTTCACACCCTTCAACAATTTTTTCTTCACTAGCACTGTCATCTCCTTTTCACTCATGTGCCCAAGTCTCTTGTGCCATAGAGCACAATGATCATCCTTCTCTAGTGCATTGACAGAAGCACTAAAGAGCTTAGCATGAACATGATACAACACTGAGACCATTTCACCTCTTGCAACAATTATGTTGCCTTTGGTGAGCTTGTACTTCCCTTTTCCAAAACTGCTCAAGTAATCATCTCCATCAAGCAAACCAACTGAAATAATATTGAGACAAAGTGCCTCAACATGCCTCACAGATTTGAGGACTAACCTTGTACCATTTGCGGTCTCCAAATGCACATCTCCTTTTCCAATGATGGATGCTCTATCATTGTTTCCCATCTTCACAACACCAAAATCACCTGATATATAGTTAGTGAAGAGCTCTCTGCGAGATGTAGCATGAATGGTAGCACCGCTGTCCGGTATCCAAATCATCTCATCACCATCCACAAGGTTGACAGTTTCATCAGAAACAACAGTGATCTTCTCCTCAATAGTGGAACCAAATTTGCCCTCATTGTCTTCATGCATAACAAGCATGATGTCCTCTTCTACTGCAGTAACTCGGTTGCCCTATGTGTCACTATCACTGTCAACTTGCTTCTGATCTTGCTTCTTCTTTTTCTTTTTGTCTTTCTTCCACTTTTCACATTGCCACTTAATGTGGCCCTTCTGATGGCAGTGATGGCACTCATAATCGGCATACTTGCTTTTTGATTTGCTCCTACCTCTTTCTACCCCTTTACTTGGACCTCTGCTCTTACTTCTCTCCCTGGACTGAGTGACCAACACCTCTGAATGTGAGGAAGAACTAGCTTCAGCCACCTTTCTGGACTCGTCATTTAGTACCCTGGTTTTCACAAGATTCCAAGTGACAACTCCATTAGGTGCTGAATTGCAAACCGTGACCCTAAAGGTCTCCCAGCTGTCCGGTAATGAGCCTAGTAGCAGCAAAGCTCTCAATTCATCTTCAAAATGGTATTCCCATTGAAGAAAGCTGATTTATAATGCCTTGGAATGTATTCACATGATCTGCAATTAGAGTGCCCTCTTTGTACCTCAGTCACATCAATTGTTTGATCAAGAACATCTTGTTTGTATCTTCTATTCGGGCAAACAACTCTTCCAATTTCTGTCATAAGGTGCGTGCATGTGTCTCATCAATGATATGGTTCAAAACATTGTCATCGACCCATTGCCGAATGAACCCACAAGCTTGGCGATGAAATACCTTCCACTGACCTTCCTCGGTGTCCTCTGGCATCTCAGTGGAGAACACTGGCTTCCAGTATTCTTTCACATACAACAAGTCCTCCATCTTGCCCTTCCATGCTTGATAATTTGTATCATTCAAAGATATCATCCTGCTGGTATTCACTTCCATCTTTCACCACAAGAAACTCAGCAATTTGCACAAGCGAACCAAGGCTTTGATACCACTTTGTTGGGGCTGGACAGCAACAATGTGCTGCACAAATTCACCGACACGGCAAATATGCACACTACACAGCCCCCTCCGCTTGTGATGAACTTTGAGAACAGCTTCAACCGGCAAGTAAGCAGCGGAATAACACAAACAACATGCATATGTGACACGGGATTTAACGTGGAAAAACCTCCTCAACTTGAGGAGTAAAAACCACGGCTGTGGACCGACCGGTCCACGCAACTTCACTATGAGAATGATGAGTACAAAGTCTGCTCTAGAACCTCTAGAGAGATTTACAACACACTCTCCACGTTGCCAACCGGCAACAGTAACAACAACCACAAGAAGCAAGATTTCAGCAAAGCAGAGTTTACACAGCTTCTGTACCCTTCAGTGTTTTGCAAAACTGCTCTTAAACCGCTGAACCAAACAGCATCAAATTTGGCAGACAAGTAGACACATGAGTTCTTGACATCCCCTCCAAATTTTAACTCAATCGGACATTATTTGCCTACCCAAACTGTTCGTCTCCCAAAACTACTCTGTTCTGAAACTGCAGGAGTCAGAGCTGACAAAACCACTCTCAAATCTGATGCTCCACTGACCCAATCCTCAAACCAGCTAACCAGATCGAGGTACTCAAAGTAAGGAACGAGCTCACCAAGTTTGGGGTCGATCCAAGCACATTTGAGCCTCCAACCACCAGCTTAAACACTGTCTAGTCAGATGCAGCAAATCTGGACAGAACCTCTTCTTTTTCTTCTTCCTCTCTCTCAGTTTGTGTTTTCTCTTGTGTGCTCTCACTCTCACTCTCTTGAATGGCAGCCACCACCAGCAGGGGTGGAGTGGCTAGGGTTTTCTCCTTGCTTCACTTCACTTGGAAGCACTCTCAACCGTTGGATGCAGCGAGGATCAATGGCTGACATGTGTTGGACTTGGGCTGATATTGGGCTGCCAACACACCTCCATGTGGAGTAACTTAGCCCAACAGAACCCTTGTCATGTCTAACACCAGAGCAAATGAAAATAAAATCTCCTACATTATAGTAGAAGTTAAAAACATCCCAAGCTTGCCTATGTGCTATCTTGCATCAGCTTCCTTAGTGTGGTCGATGAATGTATTAGGACTAGTTCTTTTGCTGGCTTCCAGAATAAGCTAGAATAAGCTGGTCCCTACATACTAGAAGCCCAACCAAATATATTTGTTAAAAGCTTACTAATAAAGGCTTGACTAGTATGCTTCTAAAAAAATATTTTTGGTTGGGCTTCTATAATAAGTTGGGTAGGAGGCAGCTTATTCTAGAAGTCCAGAAAAGCTACCAAAAGAATTGGGCCTTAAGTGCAGGGTCTGATTGTCCTGGAAAGTTTCAGCGCATGTTGAAAGGTACCCCTAGTCTTCAGGGATAGTCCTAGTCTAGCGCCGGGAGCCCCTATACGGCGCTGCAGGCGCAAAAACAAAAATACGTTGTTGTTGTGGTTCGAACCTGCACCTCAACATTCACAACTTAACGCCATACCCACTAGACCATCCTAGCTCTTCTGCATACTGCAAAGAAAACCGTCCTAGTTAATGTTTCCTTTAGTAAAACGTTATCTTATAATAAATACAAATTTTTTTATTCTTTTTAACAAAACAAGATCATCAATTTTTAGCAAAAAAATCATTGATTTGGGGGGGGGGGGATTATTTTGAAATAAGTTCATCAATTTTGAAAAAGTTTCACCTATTTGGAAAAGAGTTCACTGATTTTGAAAAAAGTTCATCGATTTTGAAAAATAGTTCACCGATTTTGAAAAAAAGTTCATAGATTGTGAAATGAGTTCATTGGTTTTGAAAAATAGTTCATCAATTTAGAAAAAAAGTTCATCGATTCTAACAAAAGTTCATGGATTGTGAAAAGAGTTCATCGATTCTGAAAAAGAATTCATCGACTGTGAAAGAAAGTTCACCGACTGTGAAAGAAAGTTCACCGATTTTGAAAAAGAGTTCAACGATTTTTAAAAAAACGTTCTTTCAAATTAGCAAAAGAAAAAAGAAAAAACATTCCGAAAATAAAGAAAAAGAAAAAGAAAAAAACATAACAAAACCGTTCCGAATAAAAAGGAAAAAGGAATCATTTTAACTAGAAAACGACGAAGAAGCAGTGGATAAGCAACTATTACGAGGTAGTGGGGTGGTACGTGCGTGAGTCAAACGACCGCGAGATCGCGGGATCGATTCCCGTTGAAAGCGCTCCTTTTCCTGTCCGTGAACTGGCTGCGCGTGATGTCATGAAGGCACGGCTCCGCCCGCCTCCTCGCGACCTCGCCATGGCGCCGTCCGCTGCTGAGTACCGACGCCGAGTAGAGCTCAACTCTTTCACTTCCTGATGACGTTGCGCTAGATAATTTCTAATTAATGTATTTTATTATCAATTTATTTGTAGAATTGCACGATAAGAGATATTTTTCCTTTGTGCCTAATACATAATATTTTTTTGTTAAGTTCATTTCGGTGTATGAAGATCGTTGAAACAAGGCATAAAAAAATATACTCCCTCCATTTCTAAATATTTGTCTTTCTACATATTTCAACAAGTGACTACATACGGAGCAAAATAAGTGAATCTACGCTCTAAAATATGTCTATATACATCCATATGTGGTAATCCATTTGAAATCTATAAAAAGACAAATATTTAGGAACGGAAGGAGTAGAAGATTAGTACCCCTCTGTTTTAAAATAAGTGCCGTTAATTTAGTATACCTTTATATTGAATCAAAAACATTTATTTTGAAACGAAGGGAGTAGTAACTTGTTTGTTAAAATATAGGGTGAATATTCAATGAAAATAAAAGATACCAAGTGGTGACTAATGCCTACAAAAAATTATGCTCTTTCTTAGCTTGGCCCGCCCAGCCTTTTCTTTCGAGCTCCTCCGCTGTGTAGGAGTACATGTAAAGAGATATGGCAACACACAGCGAGATTGATTGCTCAGTTAAGACCACGAGACATACTCCCCGGTAATGAGTGGAATCATGTCCAGACCATGAGACATACTCCCCGAAGATGGGAGTGCTCTTGTCAAGCCACATGTAAGCGACCCTAAGCTACAGTATTCTTTCGTCACTGACTCACTGCACCCGCTCTCCAGCTTCAGTTTGACGTCCGTGAACTGGCTGCGCGTGATGTCATGAAGGCACGGGCTCTCACTGCTGAAGCCTTCATCAGCATTCAGCTACCTTGTACCGTCTGGAATAAGCCACTGTTTGCTGCAAGTCTGGAATAACTTGTTCACCGCAGCGAACATCATGTATCAACTAGCTGGAGAAAGCCACTGTTTGTGATCTGAAACCTGTTAATGAGTTGCCAAACCAGTTCATTATGTAAGTTTTTTTTTTTACGGGTTCAAAACTTGTATTACTCATAAAGTATCAGTACAATCCATCGCAACCAGTTCTAACACATCCGGCGGAGCCGACCCAATCCAGGTCATGGTTCTATTTTGAGCTCTACCAAAAGCAGCTAAACTATCGCTGGCCTTATTTTGCGACCGCGAGACGTGAGTAATACAAGATTGACGAAGACTAAGAAGATATCTAATCTTCTTTACCAGAAAAGCATAAGCAGACCGATCACAACCATCACATGTGATCATAGATACCGCCACAAGAGAGTCCAACTCGACTGCAATAGGCAAATCTGACCGCTGCAAAGCATAGGAGACGCCCTCCATACAGGCACACAGTTCAGCCTCCAAAGCATCTCTACAGGAGTATAGAGCCCTGCAGGCCGAGAAAATAATCTTGCCATCCGAGTCTCTCAGTATCATTCCTGCTCCAGCTATTTCACTTGAGACAAAAGACTCATCTGTATTAAGTTTTACCCATCCATTCACCGGTTTAGACCACGTCGGCGAAACATCCACCGCTGCACTTGTACGCTTGGTAGCACCGTTCAGAACGACTGCCATCTTCCCTCTAGCAGGATCACAACGTGAGTTGGACTTTACTGCCATCAAGGATTCCATATAGCTTTGCAAGAATCTGATTGATACATCCATTGGCGGAGCAGGCTTAGAGTGTACTAGCTCATTCCTTCCGTACCAGCCTCTCCAGAAAATCATCAACAGCATGCATCGTTCCAAATCACTCAAATTGGCTAGGACATGCAGCAGCCATTCCTTTTCAGTAGGGATGAAAGTTTCTATATTGGGCAGTCTCCAAATTTTTGCCATTGACCTGTACAGATCCCGGCCATATTGAAACTTCACAAAGGGGTGAAAATTGTCTTCTGCTGCAACTCCACAAACTGGGCATGTACTAGTAGTCTCAAGTGTTGGGGAACGTTGCAGAAAACAAAAATTTTCCTACGGTTTCACCAAGATCCATCTAGGAATTCATCTAGCAACGAGTGATTAGATGCATCTACGTACCTTGTAGATCGCGAGCGGAAGCGTTCAAAGAACGGGGATGATGTAGTCGAACACGACGTGATCCAAATCACCGAAGATCTTAGCACCGAACGGACGATGCCTCCGCGTTCAACACACGTACGGAACGGATGACGTCTCCTCCTTTCTTGATCCAGCAAGGGGGGAAGAGAGGTTGATGAAGATCCAGCAGCACGACGGCGTGGTGGTGGATGCAGGGCGTCACAGTAGCAGGGCTTCGCCTATACTACGAGAGAGAGACGTAACGGGGAGAGAGGAAGCACCAAAGGCTGAGGTATGTAGTCCTCCCTCTCCTCAACTATATATAGGAGGGCCAAGGGGGGGGTGCGCAGCCTAGGAGATCCAATCTCCTAGGTGCGGCGGCCAAGGGGAGGTTTCCCTCCCCCCCAAGGCACCTAGGGGTGCCTTCCACTAGTGGGACTCCTCCCCCATGGAAACCCTAGGCGCATGGGCCTAGTGGGGCTGGTGCCCTTGGCCCATGTAGGCCAAGGCGCACCCCCTACAGCCCATGTGGCCCCCCCGGGACAGGTGGCCCCACCCGGTGGGCCCCCGGGACCCCTCCGGTGGTCCCGGTACAATACCGATAACCCCGAAACTTGTCCCGATGGCCGAAACAGCACTTCCTATATATAATTCTTTACCTCCGGACCATTCCGGAACTCCTCGTGACGTCCGGGATCTCATCCGGGACTCCGAACAACATTCGGGTTACTGCATATACATATCTTCACAACCCTAGCGTCACCGAACCTTAAGTGTGTAGACCCTACGGGTTCGGGAGACAAGCAGACATGACCGAGACGACTCTCCAGTCAATAACCAACAGCGGGATCTGGATACCCATGTTGGCTCCCACATGCTCCACGATGATCTCATCAGATGAACCACGATGTCAAGGATTAATCAACCCCGTATACAATTCCCTTTGTCAATCGGTATGTTACTTGCCCGAGACTCGATCGTCGGTATCCCAATACCTTGTTCAATCTCGTTACCGGCAAGTCACTTTACTCGTACCGTAATGCATGATCCCGTGATCAACCACTTGGTCACCTTGAGCTCATAATGATGATGCATTACCGAGTGGGCCCAGTGATACCTCTCCGTTATATGGAGTGACAAATCCCAGTCTCGATCCGTGTCAACCCAACAGACACTTTCGGAGATACATGTAGTGCACCTTTATAGTCACCCAGTTACGTTGTGACGTTTGATACACCCAAAGCACTCCTACGGTATCCGGGAGTTACACGATCTCATGGTCAAAGGAAAAGATACTTGACATTGGAAAAGCTCTAGCAAACGAACTACACGATCTTTGTGCTATGCTTAGGATTGGGTCTTGTCCATCACATCATTCTCCTAATGATGTGATCCCGTTATCAATGACATCCAATGTCCATAGCCAGGAAATCATGACTATCTGTTGATCAACGAGCTAGTCAACTAGAGGCTTACTAGGGACATATTATGGTCTATGTATTCACACGTGTATTACGATTTCCGAATAATACAGTTATAGCATGAATAAAGACAATTATCATGAACAAAGAAATATAATAATAATGCTTTTATTATTGCCTCTAGGGCATATTTCCAACAGTCTCCCACTTGCACTAGAGCCAATAATCTAGTTACATTGTGATGAATCGAACACCCATGGAATTCTGGTGTTGATCATGTTTTGCCCTAGGGAGAGGTTTAGTCAACGGATCTGCTACATTCAGGTCCGTATGTACTTTACAAATCTCTATGTCTCCATTTTGAACACTTTCACGAATGGAGTTGAAGCGACGTTTGATGTGCCTTGTCTTCTTGTGAAACCTGGGCTCCTTGGCAAGTGCAATAGCTCCAGTGTTGTCACAAAAGAGTTTGATTGGCCCCGACGCATTGGGTATGACTCCTAGGTCGGTGATGAACTCCTTCACCCATATTGCTTCATGTGCTGCCTCCGAGGCTGCCATGTACTCCGCTTCACATGTAGATCCCGCCACGACGCTCTGTTTGCAGCTGCACCAGCTCACTGCTCCACCATTCAACATATACACGTATCCGGTTTGTGACTTAGAGTCATCCAGATCTGTGTCGAAGCTAGCGTCGACGTAACCCTTTACGACGAGCTCTTCGTCACCTCCATAAACGAGAAACATGTCCTTTGTCCTTTTCAGGTACTTCAGGATATTCTTGACCGCTGTCCAGTGTTCCTTGCCGGGATTACTTTGGTACCTTCCTACCAAACTTACGGC